>NC_133321.1:13614456-13703807 GCF_012295235.1 Primulina huaijiensis
CACTTGATCAATAGGAGCCCATCTACTGCAATAAAGTTTAAAACTCCTATGGAAATGTGGTCAGGACATGCTCCAAATCTCAAATATCTCAGAATCTTTGGTTGTGTTGCCTATGTGCATGTGAACCAGGGAAAGTTGGAGCCAAGATCTATAAGATGTATGTTCCTCGGTTACCAAGAGGGAGTTAAAGGCTTCAGGCTATGGTGTAATGAGAAGGGTCAGTCCAAAATAATCATTAGTAGAGATGTCGTGTTCAGGGAAAATGAGATGTATCATTCACCTAACCCCAAGATGAATGGAGGAGACTCTGGAAAAAATGAGGAAATTCATTTTGAGGTGGAGCCATCAGGATTGTCCCAAGATGATGATAATAAGCAACAAGGAAAGTCTCAAACTGATCACCAAGTCGAAAATGATTATTTGCTTGCAAGAGACAGAACCAGAAGAAATATTACATCACCAAAGAGGTTTGGATATGCTGACATGATTGCATTTGCTCTTATGGCGGCATCTGAAAGTGAAGAAGAGCCAATGTCTTTCAAAGAGGCCATGAGCAGCAGCAACTCTGAAAAATGGTTAGATGCAATGAAAGATGAAATGAGGTCCTTAGAGAAAAACCAAACATGGGTTTTGGTTGAAAGACCTCTGGGACAGAAGGTGATAGGTTGCAAGTGGGTGTTTAAGATCAAAGAAGCTATTCCAGAAGTTGAGAAGGCAAGATTCAAGGCAAGGCTAGTGGCTAAGGGATATCTACAATGTGAAGGAGTGGATTACAATGAAGTGTTTTCCCCTGTGGTTAAACACAACTCAATCAGGATGATATTGTCCATAGTAGCAAATGAGAACTTGGAGTTGGAACAGCTTGACGTAAGAACAGCCTTCTTGCACGGTGATTTAGAAGAAAACATTTTTATGACACAACCCGAAGGCTTTGCTAAATCAAGGGAAGAAGAGAAAGTGTGTCGTTTAAAGAGGTCATTGTATGGATTTAAGCAATCTCCACGCCAATGGTACAAAAGGTTTGACACTTATATGATCAAAGTTGGTTTTGTCATATGTGAATTTGACAATTGCGTTTATTTCAAGAGGAATAAAAATGGAATTGGCATTTATTTATTACTTTATGTAGATGATATATTAGTTGCATCTAAGTGTCAAACTGAGGTAGAGGTGACAAAACAACTACTTAAGAATGAATTTGAAATGAAAGAGATGGGGCTAGCTAGTAAGATCCTTGGTATGGAAATCAAGAGAAATAGATATACAGATAAACTCTTTATTTCACAAAGGACTTACATTGAGAAGGTGTTGAAGAGGTTTAGGATGGAAAACTCCAAACCAGTCCAAACCTCTATGGTTCAACATTTTAAATTGTCACTTAAGGATTCTTCTGAAACTGAAGAAGAGGTGCAGTACATGGAGAAAATTCCTTATGCTAATGTTGTAGGCAGTCTGATGTATGCCATGATTTGCACCCGTCCTGACCTTGCCTATGCAGTGAGTCTGGTCAGTCGGTATATGAGTAAACCAGGCAGGAACCACTGGGAGGCGGTGAAGTGGATTTTAAGGTATCTCAGGGGAACACTTGGAGTGGGATTGCTGTATGGAAATAGAAAGGAGAGTATAGAGGTTATTGAAGGATATGTAGATGCTGATTATGCTGGATGTTTGGACTCAAGGAGATCGTTGACGGGTTATGTGTTTAAATATCATGGAAATGTGGTGAGTTGGAAGTGTAACTTACAGCAAGTAGTGACATTATCTACTACAGAGGCTGAGTTTATAGCTGTTACAGAGGCAATCAAGGAAGCTTTGTGGATAAGCGGGATGGTTGCATAATTAAGGCCACAAGAGATAGTAGTATCTAAGGTGTATTTGTTAGGTTTGTCCCGTAAACCAGATCTAAAACGCAGCGGAAATTTAAATTTTTTTAGATATATGATATTTCAGGGACGATCGATTGCCTTTGATTCATATTTAGCATATACGTTCAAATAAAATAAATACACGAATAGAGATTACCACACGACCTAGATCGTAGTGATGACAATCTTGTCCAAATCTGACTGCACAGCTTGACTTTGATGCTACCACGAACCGCCAAAATTTGGTCCACCAACTATATATATCTTCCTCAAAATAGTTGGCACTAGACAACTATCCGATTTTTTTCGAACAAATCAAGAAGCACGGAAATCAAATAAAATTTATTTATTTTTAATTAGCCAAGAGCAAAATTGAGAAAGAAGCAATAATTATTGAAGAACCATTCTTCAATCCTCTCTATTTAAATTGCTCAGCTCATTTAATGAATTATTGTCCTACTATCATTTTTAAAACATTATAATTCCAATTCTTCCGTGTATAAATTGAATTCCACTTGCATTTGCATTTCTTAGACTTTAAATGCATTGTCCCCAATCAATTTCAAAATGCATCACGTTGACATCTCTTTTACCATTCATTAAAATGCCACATTCACACACACACACACACATATATAAAATAATTCAACAAATCCAATATTTCAAAAATATAACTTTTATTCGATTTTTTTTCGTGCTTACTTATAATCACTATTATAAGCCTTGAAATTTAATCATATTAAATTTATTATTATTAAATCCAACTCTTTGAATTTAATTATTTTTGTTCGGGTAGATAACAATCAGTATTTGTGTGACCCTCAATGGTTCATGAATACAGCTAGCTGTGAGTTCACAACTTCTTTGTGATTCAGAACAACATTTGTTCTTATTCGAGCTTACCTCAATTAGCTCCATTCTTTTCATCAGCCCTTTGATCAAGAATGTGAGAATCCAATTCTGATTTCACTCATCGGATCATGGTAAGAGCGTCTAGTAGCATCGCCCCATGATCCCCTAGGTATCACTGATAGTGCCTGCAAGAACCTTATGCTATGGTTAATGTACAGTATGCTCCCTTCAACCAAGTATATCCCTATCGAATCTGCAACCATTAGTATATCGAGAGTTGCTAATTAATTCGATAACAATGTGATGTATCTCTGAGTAATAATAATAGCAGCGGATGTGCAACTAGATAACCACCTTCACTAAAACACATTTATTGCTCTGGCCAGAGACTTCTTGCACTATTAACTTATTAGATTACATAGGATATCTTCACCCGTAGGTGATCAGTGAATCCCCAACTACAATATATTGGCTCCTACGTATTTTGAAACTACACCCAACCTCGCCACCTTATGACCCTGAGTGGAATCGGTAAACGAGTCAAAGTACATGCTAATACGCAGAGCCTCCATATTGTCTCGGGTCAAAGGAATAATGATGTACAACCATAACCGTGGACTATTCCACTCGATAAATGATAACCACTTGGAAAGTCCGAGAGAGGGTTGTTCAGTGCATCATCATATGATCACCCATCTGTATGAATGGACCTCTCCATGTCCTTGTCAATGAAACATGACATTTTCATCACAGATGCTAGTCTCAAGCTCGAGCGACCTTTATCCTTGTTTTAGGAGGCTGAATCAACTAGGAACCGATTTAGAATATACAGTACACTTCCTAATGAGTTTCATGATCTTACGTTGAAAGGCAGACCTCATGGTACTTATTGTATATTCAAGGACTTTATCTATGCAACTTGCATGGGTATACAGATAAAGTAAATGCCATAATATGATTAAAATCATTGAATATTATTAAAATAAAGATTGTTGTACATTAGAGTCAATAAAACCCTAGCTACAAGTTGGCTTGTCGGGCACCTTCTCTAACATTATTGTGACAGTCAAAGTGGGATTCACCTAGCCAAGAATCAAGTTTATCATGAAAGAACTAAGCACATCGACGTCAAGCTCTATTTTGTAAGAGAGGTAATCTCAAAATGGAAGGTGAAGCTGGAGAAGATTTCTATGAGTAAGAATTCAGCGGACATGTTAACTAAACCCTTACCTGGTTCAAAGTTCAGATATTGCACATGGTCACTGCATCTGGAGGAAGATGAAAATCTGGCCAAGGTTGAGAATTGTTAAATCAGTGGCTGAGATTTCATCTAACAAATAGGAAGCAGTTATGATACATTTCTTTCGGTGTATAAAAGTCTTCTCATTCAATAATTGTAGGGCAGACTACTGTATTCTTGACACCACAAGTGGAATAAGATTTTCTGTGTTTTCTTCTATACTTTTACTCATTCTCTCACAGAGCACACACGGGCTGAAGAAGACAAGTTCTTCTGGTGAAAATCAGTGAATCACGCGTCAACTAACAACAATTTTATACCAAAAAAATAATAAGAATAATAGAATTACACCAAAACAAAATGAAAAGTTGTCCATTGAATTATTATGTTTTCCAAAACAATTAATATTTGATGTTCATAACTAATTTTAAAATGAAAACAAAAAAATGCAGAATACATATATATAAAAAAAGAATAACACAATGTCGCACGGTAAACCGACATATAACTGGAGAAGCTTGATGAAAAGATATTTGAAAAAATGAGAAAAAGAGTAGGGAAAAAAAGAAACAACCATGAACGTGATCGTCCGAGAAGAGGTGTTCGGCAGCAGCGACCCATTCGATTAGGAGGAGAAGAATAAATTATAGCGGAACTGATTTGGGAAGAACAAGAAAAACAGAGATTGTGTGTTTCTACTTTCCTTCCGTCCAATTTAACAAGCAAATCGAATTGGGAAAAAAATTAAAAGTCGTTTGAGACTAAATTGGCTCAATAAAAATCTTGAGTAGGTCTCTTGTGAGAGGGTCTCATGAATCTTTATCTGTGACATAAAAAATAATACTTTTTCATGGATGACCTAAATAAGAGATTTATCTCACAAAATACGACCCGTGAGACTGTCTCACACAAGTTTTTGCCAAAAACCTTGGGGACCAAACATGGTATGATCCCAAACATTTGAGACTAAACAATATCGCATTATTAATTATATTATTAAATCAAAACACTTTGGATGTTTTAAATTCTTCAAATTAGTATATATTTATTTATGATATTAAATAACGATGATTAATATAATAACTATATGACTGAAATTACATATTTAAATTAATATTGTTACAAGATCATACATATAGTAAATTTAATTAAAATATAAGCATCGAATGAGTCGTTTACTTGTCATGATTGTTAACGAATCAGATAAATTATTCATCAATCTTTCAAATAGCCATCCATTAATTATAATATCCAACNCATATTGTGGTCTAGTTTTTTTTGGGAATCAATTTGTTATTAATTTTCAACACGATTTGATATTTTTTATTTGAGTCCATTGTGAACTAATAAATCAAGATTCATAATGAGAATTGAGAAGATCAACTTGTTCTACTAACGATGATACATGTTGATATATAATTTTGATTTATTTCATCGTATTTATTAAATGAATGTCATCTCAACGGTGATCATAAAGATAGACATGATAGATTAACATCATATCAATTTATATTTATGAGCTCATCGCTAAGATGACATTCACTTAGTTTATATATATAGTTTTGTTATGCTGTCCACCAACCGTGTCCACGTTTGTGCTTATCAATAGGATGATACTCAACTATTGAATATACAATTTTGATATGATTCATCGTATGCAGTAGAAGAGTGTAATCACATTGTTGGGTATAAAATAAAAACGGTTGGTAGTCATAACAGCAAAACTACGTAAGTGTGTATTATAGTGTATGTATATATAATGAGTCATCATTGTTTGGTGGACCGGTCAATTGGTAAGAATTCAAAGCTATCATCTTTGTCAGTGTCAACGGTTGAGGGAAGGACTGGAATGCATTTTTGTTGTGGTACTCCTCTTCCTCCCCCATTTCCCCAACGCGTGCAATCTACAGAACAGCTACGTTGACTGCTGGTTGTCTCCGTCAACTCTTCCATTTTTACACCATTATCAATTCTTCATTCTCCGTTGTTCTTCGTTCTCGGAGGAATCAAGCAAAACCCCATGATTGATCCAAGATCATTTGAAGATTTTTCAGGGGTGTGAAGTAGTTCTAATTTTAGGTCAATTTCAATTGCTGATTGGAGTTTGATCCGGGGCTGATTTTGATTCATTAGCACACTGTGTTTTTTCAAGGTGATGTTTCTACGTTAAATATTTTTTTTTTTTTTTTTTTGCATGTAAAGCAGATGATATTGTTTGCTAGGTTTTATGTGGATCAAAGGTTTTTACTTGGTACTCTGGGATTGGGTTTTGTGTAATGCATCCTAATCTCCTCCATAGTTTAGTTGCATCATAGCCGTCACCACTGGCTATTGGAAATAGGGGAATTGAAATGGCTTTGTTCCACAGTGTCATGAATCTTCTTCCAAATTTAATGAATCAATTGAACATCCGAGGAAGTCATAATTAACAGGCGAATGGTAGATCCAGGAGTTGGATTCAGGGTGAAATTAACATTCTAAAAACGTAGTCGGGGAATTACATTTTTACATTATATACGTTTTGTATGGAAGTCATACAGGTTTTTCTCCTTCACTGTTACTTTCAATCTTAGCATGTTAGAGAGTCCAGCCGGCTTGAATTGAATTCAGTCCAGTTAAGGTTTTTCGGAACTTGATCTTGAGCCTTTTTAGAGCCTGAGCTCGAGCTCAACTTTTTTATGTTTGTAGGCTTGTGAACATTTTTTTACATTTTAGTAATATAGTTAGAAAATTAAGGTCAAGCTCAAGAGCCAACCTAGTCATCTAAGCTCACGAATATGTAATGAGAAAATTTTATGAATTCAAGCTGCACTCGCAAGCCAAGCTTGAAGCTCCTGATGTGAGCTCGCAAACATATTCATGATTTTTTTTAAAAGAAAAACTCAAGCTGAATTTGCAAACTAAAAAGCTCAAACTGGAGCTTCTTTGTTAGGAGCACGACAAGCGAGCTCTCACATGATTTTTGTAACCGAGTCCAATCCTGCATAAGTAAACATTAATGCTTCTGTTTTTGTTACAGTTGCTCTGATTTTTCATGGCTGGAAGCTGGGATGGAAGTCATGGCGAAGATTATCACTCAGATGACAGTCACCATTTTGAGAGACTACATATAGAACCTATTTATGACGCTTTCATATGTCCCTTAACAAAACAGGTGATGAGACATCCTGTGACATTGGAAAATGGGAAAACTTTTGAGAGAGAGGCGATTGAAAAATGGTTCAGGGATTGCCGAGAGAGTGGCAGAAGGCTGGCTTGCCCTCTAACATTGAGAGAGTTAAGAAGCGCAGAAGTAAATCCAAGTATCGCTTTACAGCAAACAATTGAAGAGTGGAATGCAAGAAACGAAGCTGCTAAGCTTGACATGGCTCGTAGGTCGTTGTCCTTGAACAGCCCAGAGAATGATATTCGACAGGCTTTGAAGTTCGTTCAGAATCTCTGTCGAAAAAGTCAAGCGAATAAGCAAGTAATTCGTAATGCAGAGCTGATACCGATGATCATTGATGTGCTGAAGAGCAGTAATCGTCGAGTTCGCTGCATGGCTCTTGAAACGCTTCAAATTGTGGTGGAGGAAAACTTTGATAATAAGGTTGTCAAAGGTTGATGGTTTATTTTGCATTTTAAACATTTGTATCGGTTCAAGTTGTCGTTTGTGACAACTACTCAGCACTATCGGTTTTGCAGGACATAATGGCTGAAGGGGACACTGTGCGCACCATTGTCAAATTTTTATCCCATGAGCAATCCAAAGAGAGGGAAGAAGCCGTTTCTTTACTTTATGAGCTCTCTGAATCCGAAACACTATGCGAAAAGATTGGTTCAGTGAATGGAGCTATTCTTATTTTAGTCGGAATGGCTAGCAGTGATTCGGAAAACCTTGTAACTGTCGAAAAAGCAGAAAAAACCATAGAGAATCTAGAAAAATGTGAGAACAACGTAAGACAAATGGCTGAATGCGGAAGATTGCAGCCTCTCCTGAGAAGACTGCTTGAAGGTGCACTCAGCAATCTCGATACCCTTTTTTATGTTAGATTTATCATTCTTTTGGAATATTATTATGAATGTTGATGAAAAAAGCTTTATACTAGTGATAGAGTTGCAACAATGATATAATTTTTATGGGCTTACAGAAAAATTTACTAAAAGTCAGAACTGTGGTAAGACCTTGATATGAATCATTGCAGGCTCCCTGGATACTAAGTTATCAATGGCTGCCTTTCTTGGAGAACTGGTACTAAACAATGATGTGAAAGTTTTTGTAGCCAGAACTGTTGGCTATTCGCTTATCAATCTTATGAGGAACAATAATATGCAATCCAGAGAGGCGGCTCTCAAAGCTTTGAACCAGATCTCATCAGACGAGGCTAGTGCTGAGGTTTTGATAGAAATCGGTATCCTCCCCCCTCTTGTTAAGGATTTGTTCACCGTTGGAGCTAACCAGCTTCCCATACGGTTGAAAGAAGTTTCGGCAACCATTCTTGCAAATGTTGTGAATTCTGGACATGCTTTTGATTCGATCCCAGTTGGACCGGACAACCAAACACTGGTCTCTGAGGAAATAATTCATGGCCTCCTACATCTTATCAGCAACACTGGGCCAGCAATTGAGTGCAAGCTTCTCCAAGTACTTGTCGGGTTGACCAGCTCTCCCACAACTGTATCAGGTGTAGTTTCTGCTATTAAAAGTTCAGGGGCCACTATTAGTTTGGTTCAGTTTATCGAAGCGCCTCAGAGGGATTTAAGAGCGGCCTCGATAAAGCTTCTTCAAAATCTCGCGCCACAAATGGGGCCGGAATTAGCTGGTTGTTTACGTGTGACATCTGGTCAGCTCAGTAGCCTAATGAAGGTGATATTTGAGAATACAGGAATGACCGAGGAGCAGGCAGCAGCTGCTAGGCTTTTAGCCGATCTCCCTGAAAGGGATACAGGCCTCACGAGACAGATGCTAGATGAAAGCGCATGCCAGCTGCTTATTTCCCGAATCATACGGATCCGACAGGGGGAGATGAGAGGCAGCCGGTTCATGACCCCTTATTTAGAAGGACTTGTCAAGGTATTAGCAAGAATCACATTTGTTTTGTCCGAGGACTCAGGGGCTGCTCTCGCTCTTTGTCAGGTTAACAATCTAGCATCACTTTTCATAGACCTTCTACAAGCCAACGGGCTCGACAACGTGCAAATGGTATCAGCCACGGCTTTAAAGAACTTATCCCAAGAATCTATAAACTTGACTAAGCTACCCGAGTTTCCTGCTCCAGGATTTTGTGCCTCAATTTTCCCTTGTTTAAGCAAGCCACCAGTCATAACTGGATTGTGTAGGGTTCATCGTGGGATATGTTCGTTGAAAGAAACATTTTGTCTCTTAGAAGGGCATGCCGCAGACAAGTTGGTGGCCCTTTTGGACCACACTAACGACAAGGTGGTGGAAGCAGCATTAGAGGCTCTGTCCACATTATTAGATGATGGTGTTGATACAGAACAAGGAGTTCAAGTGTTGCTAGATGCAGATGGAGTAAAGCCTATACTCGACATTTTACTCGAAAAACGAAACGAGAGTCTAAGAAGGAGGTCAATATGGGCAATTGAAAGATTATTGAGAAGTGATGAAATAGCCTATGTAGTTTCTGACAATCCCAATATAAGTACCGCCCTCGTGGATGCTTTCCAACACGGAGATTATCGAACACGACAGATAGCTGAGCATGCCTTACAGCATGTGGATAAATTCCCCAAGTTCTCTAGTATCTTTACAAAAAAGTGATGATAAATTGCTTGATATAGTTTCTTCGTCTTTAAAGATTCCGTATGTACTTTCTCTCGTGTTCTTTGATGTTTTGAGTTGTAAATTTAGAATGTTTGAAGAATTTAGTAGATGCTAAAGTGTAATTTGGTCGCATTTGAACTGGGAACAGCGTTCTTTTCTACATGATTGTGAATCAATCTTCTCTCACGTGAGTATATGATTGTATTTGTTTTTCAAATTTGTTGATGCTTAGCATTTTGCAAGTATCATTTTAAAACTCACAAAACACAAGCTAAACCGAGTTTATGATATATATGCTTGTAAAAATACATTAAAGCTAGGCACAAAAAATCATTCTTCATGCGAGAACATAAAATTAAAAATAAATAAATGTTTGCTGCAAGTTGACAAGGAAATAATTCAAGAAAAAGTTGCCACAAATAAAATCATACAGAAGCAAATCAGATCTACCGTAGTTACAAACGAAGCACTGCCATTGATTTTGTCATGCAGGAAGAAGCATCCAAATCATGCGCCACATGGTTCCTTGAAATATGACTCCAGTTCGTTGTTCTATTGTCAGAAACGTTAAACACAGTGAGGAAATCCAATACCTGTCCAAAAATCTTGAACATTTCGACCCCGAAAATAAGGTCTTCATCAGCCACAAATGCTGCGTTCCAATCCATTGGGGCATCAGGATGTACAGAAACCTCTGTCCAAGATCGATACTCAAGATCAAGTTCCCAAAGCTTCCTAACAGCTTTGTTTCTCCGGCCAATTTGACCATCTCCTTCGCACCAAGAAACGGAGAGCATTAATAGCCGATTCTTGCAGGATATAAGTTTCGGATAATATTCATGCAAACGGGGTGGGAAGGGGGTAGTTTGGATTCTGGTCCAATATCCTCTTTCTACGTCGTATCCAACAAGTTTGTCACTCTCTGAGTAAACGTAAAAAATCCCGTCACAGATGGCACCAGAACAAGCAACACCAAAATCTAGAGGTACCCTTTGAATCTCTGTCCATTTATTTGATACAGAATCATAGATTTCCCCGGAATCCAATGGTTCATCCCACGATCCAAGACCTCCAACAGCAATCATTATGAATTTTCTACTATCTTTGCCGTGTAAGCTTTCGTGTTTTTGCCTAACAAATTTGAATGTCCTGATATTGGGAAATAGTGAGTTGTCATTTTCATCAAGAGAGTGCCTAGATTGGCGTCTAACTGAGAGTCGGTGTGGATCCTCATAAACATCGGATACACCGCCAACTCTTGCCCTGTAGAAACGTCTGTCAGTTCGATTTTGTTGATTTCTAATGATCAAACAATCAGAACTGAACTCTGAAATTCCTAATATGGGTGACGATCTAGCATACTTCATGGCAGCAACTTTACGCCATGATTTAGTTGAGGGGCTAAATGCCAATACACCTTTGTGAGTCTTGAATGAGATCCTATCCACCCTGCCAAAGTTGGTCAAGCTAGAACAACCCCCGACGATATAAATATCATCCTGGATGCTCGTAACTGAGAACAAAAATCTTCCTTTTAGAACATGAGAATCTAATTTGTGCCATTGGTTGAGGGAAACATCAAATGCATGTATGTCTCCAGAACAATACCCGTCTTTCACAACACCAAACACAAATAACCATGGATTTTGGAACAAGCCTTCCCTCCTCATTTGCATGAACCTAGGAGTCGTCGTCAAGTTTCTCCATTTCTTGCAGACAAGACGGGCATTCATCAGACTCGTCAGTGGGAGTCGAACCAAGCACATCTCAAGAATGTCATCCGGCAGACGCGCATTCACGATATTGTTTTGTTGCACTGCATTAAATGTTAGAAGCTTTCTATTGTTCTTCCTCCAAAACTTCTCCTTCATACCATAGGCAAAGCAATCAACAGTTGCTTCCTCAGTTCCACATATCATAGTGTACCCTTTTCCCTCCTCACTTGCACTTGACCGTTTTCTACTGCCTGAATCACCATAATCTTCACCGGTGTCTGCGCCTACTTTGCAACCTCCACCACGACCATAAAGTGAAAGGCATCTCAAAGACATGCCAGACACCTCATCTTCTTCACGAACTTCGATTTTTTGGTTCTTTTTTTTGAACTTCTGGCTCATACTCCTCACAAGACGTTTGGAAACACTCAAAGACTCAATATCAAGATCAATATGGTCTTCCCCCGTTAATCTTGGCGAGGACATCTTACACCCTTGTTTTGGCCAAACAGAAGCAATCTAATATAGGCAACACTAAATCCATTCTGCTTCAGCCACCTACACAAATACATCAAAGAGAGTCTAAGAATGTTTCTTGCACTTACAAAATATCAATCCAAATATGATGAGTTATGTCAAGTATTTACAGATCAATCAAGAAAAAATTTGGAAGTAAATTAACAATACCATACAATTTTGGATAGAATCCACTCCTAAATAAGAGATGCTAATAACCACAAACTACAAAGTCTATTAACTCGCCTCATTTGCTTGCCTGCTATAGAAATATGAGTACTGCTCTTGATTCAAGAATTGCAAAATTTGAAAATTAAAGAAAAATCTCAAGAAGGGTTCCGGTCCAAGAAAAATGATCTCCAATTGCCCGACCCCAACTCACTGAAACGCCAGGTTAAAGTCAACAAGCACAAGAAATCAAATCACAGATTCATATACCAACTGAAACCCAAAACAAATTACAAAATCAAAAACAAGAACACGCTAAAAATCACCTCCAAGAAAGTGTAAAATCAAGATCTGGAATGTGCTAAAAACCACAAACTACAACGCCAAACCAATAAAGGTAAGTTGTGAATACCTTATATCCGTACGTAAATGGAAAGGTAAGAAATTGTTAAAAGCAGGTGAGATTCATCAAAAATGGCAAACCAAAAAAAAAATAAAAACAAACCTTCAACTCAAAATCAAAGCATTTTCAGCTTTACTATCGACCACCGAAGATCATTTCCGAGAGCCCATTTCAAGATTCACTCTAAAAATGATCGGAAGCAAACCCATGAGATCCAATCTGCATAAAAGCTCAAATCTTTAGAGATCAAGGACCAAATCACTTAAAAATTTCGAGCATTTATGGCGATATCAGTTAAAAGAAAAAGAAATTAATCAAAGGGAATCATATTGTATTTTTATATGTCAATTATAATGACCTTTTCTTTTCTTTTAGTTGGGGATGAATTGTTGGTAAACTGGTGAGTGATGACACCAAGTGCTACCATTCACTTTGCTTTTGAATTTGTTTTTGTTTTTTTTGTTGAATTTTGACTCAAGTCTAAATCACTAAATTTAAATCAGTGATATACTAATTTTATATATAAATATTATCAATAATAAAAATTAAAATTATACAAGTGATACTCGAACGATTTTATAAGAAATAAAAATTCGTCTAAAAAAATTATTCTTTTACACAATCTCATAAGAGTTTTTGTATAATAATTGTACATATAAATACATATAGATTTAGCCTTCGATCCGAAAAATAAAATAACACATTATATAAAACTAATGAAACTTTATTGAAAATTGAGAAAATATTTCTAACTTTTAAAAACACAATATTTGAAAAAACTTTTAATTTTATACATAGCGGGTTTATGTTATTTTGGTGTTTTGCAGGGACGATAAATGCAATTTGTCCATGCATGTACTCACAAAATTTTCTATATCACATGAACAATAATATTTTCTTTGCTCATTTTTGTTTTACTAGATATTTTTGAAGATTAATTTGAAGAATTTTTTTAAAAAACAATCAATGTATATAATATTTCATCAATGTTTTATATATCAAACTGATGATTTTTCAAAAACTATCTTTAGGATGCTATCGTTGTCATTATATTATCCAATATATGATATCAAGATTCACTGAGTCAATAAATTTTAGGAGTATTTTTTTTAAACCTCAGTCAACTCTTTTTTTAAGAAAATGACATCCTCAAGTGTTGAGGATGTCATTTTCTTAAAAAAAGAGTTGACCGAGTTTATTTAATCAATTTTCCCATAAATTTTATGAGTGAAATCTCCCTTTCATTTGATATCAAATTTAGCTAACATCTACAAATTTTAATGTAATTTATTTAGATATGAGCACTCGTCCCACCTTTGAACTTGAATTTTTGATATTCATCATCTTTAATTTTTTGTACATATTTAAGTTGGTAAACATTCTTGTCATCAAGTTGGCTATAGCATCAAATTCAGCTGAGATTCTAAAAGGCTAGATTTTCAAACTATAGCTCGAGTATGAGTAAAATTGAACTGGAATTCGGATATTGAATTTTTTGAATCTAATTTAAATATGATACTACTCGAACTTAACTCGACTTTATTATATCCGTATATTAAGTAATAATAATTCTTCATTTAGGCCAAAGTTCAAGTTAAAAATGAGAAACATGAGATAAAATATAGCATACAAGAATATATTAAACCTATTTTGATCCTTTTGAGTTGTCCTGTCATAGTTTCATCCATTTGTCTATTATTATTTTCCAAAAAAATTAGTTGCTTAGTTATAACAATCACATCAAATATATGTATAAACCAAAAAAAAAAAAAATTAATAATGTCTTGATGGTGGCTGCCAACTATGTGCCACATGTAATGAAATGGTACATTACTTTCTTGTTCATTTGTCTATTAATTAATTGGTTATCATTTCACCATCATGAAATTTTTGAAAATAAGGGCATTATGAGGTTGTTCTTTTCTATAGAAAGTTTTTTTTAATGGAATTTGAATGATTCAAGAATTTGATGGGTGGTGCCATTTATTGATACTTGAATATATATATATATATATATATTATTAAAATAATAATATGGGAATCTAGAGAAAAAAATTAAATTGTTTTCAATCCTCTTGAACAATGGAATTTATTTTTGAATTTGGTTGGGTTAAATGGGGTCCATCCACATGATTATGAGTGTGCGCATGCTACTTCAACTACTGTCAATTTCTTGTGATGCATTATGAACTTACAAAGTATATCATTTGAAGCTCATTTGTCTCGGAGTGGGTCAACGTATAGTTTATTCAACTATATTCCGAAGAATATCATGAATTCGAATTAAAAGTCATAGATTACTCGAAATCAAGCTAAGAATTAAGATAGTTTGGTATCTAAATTATAGATATTTCTGGTGATTAGAGTGTATTGCAAATTTATGTTTTCGTCGTTTGGGTTTTGAGCAATCCTCCTCAGTGACCGAGAAGACTAGAAGAGTCTGTCGATGTAAAGTAGAGCTTTAACCTAGTAGCACTGGTTTCTTGAAGAATACAACATAAGATAGTTTTGAGGTTATGAAAGGTAGAGACAACGTCGAGGATGAATAAGAACGTATAAGACGACATACACTATTGGAATTAGCTAGGACAATGGAAAGAAAACCAATCCGGATATCTTCTCTTTTGCCCAAGACGAAGGGCAAAAGATTACTCGGACTAAGAAGTAAAATAATGCAATATCCAAATCTTTAAAGACTATTTGGGTGTAATAGAAGTTGTTTTGTTGTATCCAATTGTTTTATCAAGGGTTTGGTATTGTCACCTTCATCTATGGTGCCCTATAGAGACGACCTCATTTAAAAGCCCATAGCTCGGCCAATTCACTTGTGTCCAAATGACGAAGGATGACCTAGCTCGGGTTATCAAACAATCAGCCGAGTAGGTCTTCTATGGGGCGACTCTCAATGGGATGAGCTCCCAACTTGCTTAGCTTTCAGCCTGTCGAGCTCCTTACCTCCTAGGCCTTGGTGGAGCTCCTAGGTATTGGCTTTAGCTCCCAGCCAGGCGAGAATTCTCAGGACTTGGTTGAGCTCACATGCCTTGGTTGAGCTCCCACCTAGCTGCTTGCTTCAGGTCGCAAAGGTTACTAGAATCTTTCAAGATCTGTACTTTTTGACGTATGTGAGGGTGACCTTTCGACTGTCTACATCTGGCACATGAAAAAAGTGATCTTTGATAATACATGTGATGTTCCCGAGGTCGGCCTATGAGGCCCGGGCCGAAGAGGGCGAGGGGTGATTTCCGGTTCTATGAGTTTGCACGGACAATAAGCGGTTCCTGGCAGGCTTCTAGACGAAGTGAACATGAATGAACAGCACACCGGAATGAGAATGATTCCAAAATTGTTCAGGTATGAGACTGTGCAATTGAAGAGAGATTAAAAGATTTGATATGTGCTACTCATATCAAGAAGATTATTTTCTTTTCGGTAGCTCATCACATAAGAATTTCAAAGTTAAGCGTGCTTGACTTAGGGCAATTCTGGGATTGGTGACCCTCTGTAAAGTTTCCTAGAGTGCGTGTGAGTGAGGACATAAGCACGCAGAAAAGACTCATATTGGTACAGTGAAAACAGTCGTCGAATCTCGGGCGTTACATGTGATATCTGAGCTGACCTCTCCTAGTACTGTGTGATTCGAGGACGGTCCAAGAGTAAGCTGGTGGGCATGTGAGACCCGGGGCCGAATAGGACGGGGGGTGATCGCCGGTGCTATGAATTTGCAAGGACAATGAGCAGATCGTGGCAGGCTTCTATGCGAAGTGAACATGAATGAACCTATTTTACACCGGAAGGAGAGGGATTCCAAAACTGTTCAGGTATGTGACTGTGCAGTTGAGGAGGGATTAAAAGATTTTATATGTACTACTAATATCAAGAAGGTGCATCTTCTTTTAGATAGCTCATCACATAAGAACTTCAAAGTTAAGCATGCTTGACTTGAGGCAATTCTGGGATGGGTGACCCCATAGGAAGTTTCCTAGGGTGCATGTGAGTGAGGACATAAGCACGCTTGAAAGACTAATCTTGGTACAGTGAGGATTGTCGTCGGATCTCGGGCGTTACACAGCCAGACAGCCGAGCTCAGCAATATGTGACCTGGTTACATAGGACGTTGTGATTGTCTCCATCTCCCGTACAACAAGATCTCGTATAGGGATGACAACGAGGCATGTTTGAGACGGGTTTGGCCAATCCGGGTTAGACCCATCAAAATTTATATAATAATTAAATTTTATTCAAGACACAATAAAAATTTAAAAATTAATAAATCATTAAAGTTATTTTTCAAATTTATATTAATAATATTTAAAAATAAAAATATTATCATAATTTAAAATATATCAGTTTATATTCAATTAATAACAAAAAATATAATTATTTACTTTCATATTAAACATATGATAATAGATTAAACTACTAAATTATTATAAATTAAAATTATGGATTTAGGTATTCATTATAAAATATAATAAAAAATGTAAATAGATCATTAATAACATATACACATATATATGTGTGTATTTATATATATAGATATATAATAGCAGGGCAAGTTCACTAAATCCCAAGACTTGTCTCGAACCCGCTTATAGACCCGCAGCCCGCTTAACTAGGTCTAATCCGACTGACATCCCTAATCTCATAGGTTCATTTACTTACCTCAATTGCAGAGTGCACACTTCCGATCTAAGGCGTGAGCCCTTGTGATTTGCTAAAACAAATGCTCATTTAACTTTTAATAATTCATACCCCTACAATATCATGTTTTATTTCATTTTCAGGGGATGACATTCACTCTTATTTACAACATATATTTGATAGTCGGAATTTGACTTGAGCATAAGCTCACCTCCAACCCGTTTTTTAATGCAATTGCTGATTTTTGGTCTTTATCAGGTGATTGTTAACAGGTCAGTCATGTTCGTCCCCTGCCGGAGCTCACCTCTTCATGTGTTCCCAGTTGGTTGGTGAGCAAGTCGACCATGTTCTGCCACCAGCAGGAGATCACCTTCATATTTACAACCAGAAAATACCTACTTTGTTAAACATTTTTCATGATAATTGAATTTTGTCTAAAAAATATGGAGATTTTCATAAAATCTAAAAATAAAAGATTATTTTTTAAAGAACTTTTTAAATATAAATTTATGAAATTTTAGTCTTATTCATCAGCCGATTTACAATTATAGAGTTTTTATTTAATAAAAGTACCATAAACTTTATTATAGAGGTTCACACTTGACAATAAGAGAAAATAGATTATGATTTAAAATTTAGAGAGATATTGACTTCACATTTGGTAACTAGGCCTTATTTATCCACTCACTTGTGTAAATCCCTCCCTTTTTGATTTCACCAATTTGAGGGTAAACACAACCAAAATCCCAACTCTCACAAAGAAAACGTTAAGCTTCATAAACTTTGCACTCCTCATCTCCAGGGCTAGTCTTGCAGAAGTCCTCCAGTGGATCTCCAGTCCCTTCTGCAGTCGCCCCCGGCCACTTCGTCGCCACCAAATGAGCCAAATCAACCACTCTTTGGCTACAAAAAGTTCATGTCACATTTTAGTTCTAAATATTATATATAGACCAAAAATACAATTCATCTGTCATTTCATGTATATGCATACCTGTATCCCCATTCATTGTCGTACCAAGCCACCACCTTGACCATATCGTCTCCCATCACCATTGTCAACGACGAATCAATGGTACTCGAAACATCAGAGCAACGGAAATCAACTGATACGAGAGGGATGTCGCATACGTCTAATATACCAGCTAATGGCCCTTCCGATGCCTTTCTAAATGCAGCATTGACATCTTCAGCCGTTAGTCCTTTCTTCTCGACATTTACAACAAGATCAACGACCGATACATTAGGTGTTGGCACTCGAAGAGCAATTCCATTGAGCTTGCCTTTCAGCTGAGGCAACACGAGTGAAACGGCCTTTGCTGCACCAGTGGTTGTGGGCACAATGTTCAGTGCAGCAGCTCTAGCCCTCCTCAGATCCCGGTGTGAAGCATCCAGAAGCCTCTGTATGTCAACAAAAAATGGAATTAAAACGCCGATCTTTTCTGATACAATGTTCATTCAGTGTGGCATTTCTTGAACCAAAGTACACTTTTTCTTGGAAGTTTACCTGATCACCGGTGTACGAGTGAGTGGTTGTCATGGTTCCCTTCACAATGCCTGAAAAATAGCCCGATTTTTCTCCATATCACGTTTCGAAATTCACAAGACAAGTCAGAAGACCATAATCTTGAATCAAAGTTGAGGTTTCTTACCCAATTCTTCATCCATAACCATAACGAAAGGCGCCAAACAGTTGGTAGTGCAAGAAGCATTGCTATAATTTTTCAAACCAAGACGTCAACTTGTGTATTATGTATGCCACATGGGAATGTTCATAAATTTTCCGGCTACATATGTTAACTGACCTTATGATATCAGAAATCTCGTGGAAATAGTCTTGTTCGTTTACACCGACAACATAAGTTGGAATATCAGCACCTTTTGCCGGAGCAGTAATAATAACTTTCTTGGCTCCAGCTTGAATGTGCTTTCCAGCTCCTGGACCATCTACAAAAACACCTGTCCCCTGCATATTCCCAAATATATACTATTCATCGGACTTTTCAAACGTCGTTGCATAAATAATTACACAATGGAAAGGAATGTTGTACCTCAATTACAATGTCGATTCCAAGCTCGCCCCATGGAAGTTGGAGAGGATCCCTACTAGAAACAACCTTAATAGTCTTTCCATCTACGCTTATCGTCTCTTTATCCACTATTTTAACGTTCGCCTTGAATGTGCCAAGCATGGAATCATACTTCAGTAGGTGACAAGCCTGCCAATAAAATTCAAACCTCACTCAGAACTATTATAAATGGACTGATCATTTTTTTCTTGCGGAGGTTGCTTATACATTCTTACATTTTTCACTCCAGCACTGTCATTGATGACAACAACATCAAGCGGCGAATCTTTACGGCCATGCCAGCACCGGACGAAGTTTCTACCAATTCGGCCAAAACCATTTATTGCTACCTTTAATTTGGCAACAGTCTCGCCTTTAACGGGCGTTAATCCAGCTGTCTAGTGATCAAAGGCAGGAGGCTAAATACGTTATTGCCATGTTCAGAGACAAGAATGAAGCATACATGAACTGAATGTTTTCTGTTCATCTGTTCACAAGGCTCAAGTTTGTAGATTTAGCAATATTTTAGGATTCAAATTGGCCTAGATTCTAGTTTTTATAATGCACAGGGTTAGCTTCCAACATGCAGGAAACATCATTCTGCAAAAACATACATTTCTACTTTGCCTCAAACAAAAACAAAAGTAGTATGTTATTTTTTCGAAAAATTCATGTCTCGGACTCTCATTCACCAAATACAACGAGTAACTCCGTCCGTATAAACCCTGTCTCCCTCCTTGATTGTATAGAATTCAACAAATCTAACAGTCTTTCTTGGCACTAGCAAATGGCAGAGGGGAGGCCAGCAGGAGCAGTTGGCCCATTCATACTACATTTTCCAATGTATACATTTTTCCTTTAGAATATAGCATGAAAATGATATTCGAATCTCTATATTCTAAAAAAATAAATTTGTCCCTGCGTTTCATTTTCTGATTTCTCGGACTAACAGAATCGAACCATTTGTAAACAGAAATTTACAAATCTTGCAGTAGCAAAAGGGTAGGATAACTACCTTTGGAATGATCTGTGCAGTGACTACATCAAAGAAAGAAGCCTCCCTAGCATTCTTGGCAAATGCGACACCAACATTGGACTTGAGACCAGAAAATTCTGCCACTTCCAGCTTCTAAATAACCACAAAAAGTTTAAATCAATTCACATCTACTCCACATACTAAATAGTATCAAACAAAACCAACCAAATTTTATCCATATTTTTCAACCAAGAACATGAATCAAACGTCAAATTTACCAAAGGGAAGGAAACGTGACCTTAGAGAAGCATTGAGCAGGGAAAGAATGGGGGGTCTCAGAGTGAAGCCTGGAGCTTGATGGCATTCTTGATGGAGCCAAATTTGAGTGGCAAGCCATGGCTGCAACTTGTGTTAAAAATTGGATAAAATAATTTACTTATATTATGGTTTCAAAACATAAATTTTTAGAAATTATTGATTTATTTGTCAAAATTTTGTTTCTCGACTTATGTTTGGAATTGGGTCAGGACTCAGGAGTATATCAATGGCGAGGATGGTGTTTGAAGATTGATATCAGATAAGATGATGTTTTTCTTGTTCAGAGACAAAATATGAGCCACGGATTGAGATTNTGAGTGAATTATGAATATTAGTTATAAATTTTCAAATCAATATAGATATATAATTTTTTCACAAATTATTCAATAACAAATATTATTTCACAATTTGTATTTCATGTCAAACAGTTACGGTTTAATTTATCCAATTTTTTTCTTGTTTTATTTTTGAATCATTCAATATCTTTTTTCATCTATATTATATTTTTCCTACTTTTTTGTTCAATTAAATTCAGCAATCTCAGCCTCACATCTGATTTTAATGTTTTTTAATCATCGAATTTGATTTTATTAGGCTGAGTGCACTATGAATATTGATCGTAAATCTGCACATCATCAGTGAACGTGGGTAACGAACCTAAGTGCAATATGAATATTGATCGTAAATTTTTAAATGAATTTAGACACTTAATTTTTCACAAATTATTCAATACAAATATTATTTCACAACCTATCTATCATTTTAAACAACCATGATTTAGTTTCTTCAGTCTTTTTTTTGTTTGATAATATATTTATTTTACATTAGAAACATAATTAAGTGTATAAATTAATTGTTGATGAAAAAGAATGTACGCCTGAATTTTGAAGTATAATGAATAGAAAACACTAGAAAAAATGAAGTGATTAAAATATATGTGATTTATATATTAATTTCAAAATTATTGATAGTATTACTTGATATAAAAATTAGGAGAAAATACATGAAAATTCATGAGCGGATAATAGATTAGAAAAAAATCTCTCGAGGTAAGCGGTGTAGATATATACTTTATTGGGTGAGGCAAAAAAAATCAAAATAATTCATTATCGGAAAAGTTCAAAATAATAATTGTATTTTCTTCCTTTACAAAAAATAAAAAGACACCTCCTAAACTTTAGGTATAAATATTACTATTTCAAAATTTACTAAAATTTCTTTTTAGATTTAAGTCATAACATCATAAAAGCATGAAAAAAATATGCATATATTAACATAATTCAAAAACTAATTTAAAATATATATATACACACACAAAAGATATGTAATGATTAAAAAATAATATATAGTAAAAAAATATTTTGAATAATATCAAATATTACAAAAACAATTAAGTTGTTGTCGCTATATTTTAATTAATTTTTCTGCATTTAAAAGTCCATATAAGAATTAAAATTATCCGAAGATATATAAAAACACTTTTAAAATAGTTAATAATGTCAAATATTACAAAAACTAGTTAATAATGTGGAATATACATATTCCAATAAGAATCATATCTAATGGTAAATATTAATGAGGAATTACATTGAAATTTGAAATGATAAAAAAAATTGACCCAACAAGTTATAGCTAACTATATATTTGATTAGCTAATATTCTGAAATCAAGATGGAATCTATGAGAGGTTGAATGAAGTGGGTCAACCTTTTTTGGCTTATGCGCAAATTTCTTGAAAAACGAAGTCATAAGCATGTAGGGTTATTTTTCCTCATGACCTTTCTTATAGTATCATCACTACGATTTCGGCTACATGCAAACAAGTTGCAACCAGGTAGACCTCGAAGAGCCTTTACTTTCCTGATATTGTTTTTTTTTTAAATGTCTTCATCATTCATTTCTGACAAACGTCAAGGTGACACTACCGCTGAGTTATATCCCTTTGTGGATTTTTAGATCCACCATCTTATTTTCGATATATCGAGAAAATACATAAATATAAGGAATATCCAGATATACACCTTCTGCCGCTCAAACTGCAGCAACGAGAAGAGAGGACTTGAGGCCTGATAAAAGTTAAGCAGCTCTTTTAAATGTCAGGAGGAGGTATGGATTAGGGGAAACAGAGATCGAAAAAAAAAAATCACCACACCATTAATAATAGTAATCGATTGATAGGTATATCATATATGCGTGTGTGTGTGAGAGAGAGAGTCAAATTCGAGTTGGACACGCATGGCCAGGAATAACAGAACATGAAGGTAAAAAACATAAAAATGCGACACCATATGGCCAACACAACGTATTATTTCTGTAAATTGTATCAACTTTGACACGAAGCGTAACATGGGAAAAAGAAATCAAAGTATCGGCATTTATCAATGGAATGGATAGCAAGTAGAAAGTCGCAAACAGTGGCATCTCCAGGCAAAACAATCCCCCCCCCCCCCCCCCCCCAAGAAAAGGTGCGTTTAGGTAACAGCATGAAAAACATAGCCTTAGATAATAGCTTCGATGTCGTCTGAACTCACTACGGATCCATTCGGCGGTTCGTCTGATCGTAACTGATTGGATACATTATCTATAGCAGAATTGAGCTGTTCGATCTTCTCAGCCAGTCTCTTGCGTTGTTTCTGTGGAGAGGAATAGCGCGTGAGTCAATGGTGGAATAATACAAGTAAGCATCTTCACACAATCAATTGATACATCAGTGTTATGGCTTATATACGACTCAGAAGCAGTTTAGTGACATAATATCGAGCTCTAGAAAGAAAACAAAAATGAAATTCTCATTTCTATCCAACAGTTTTTTCTCGATATCTCTTCCAGGCTGCACGCATGCTGGCAGGTAACAAGAATAAATGATACATCAATCTCAGTAATTACAAAAGGTTTTATTAGAATGCAGTTAGTCATGGTCATCACTCAACTCTTTCTTGTTTAGGGGTTTGAAGAGCAATCACTTTTGAATGATACAACTACAGGATTATGTTATAAGACTTGAACGAGATATTACACCTCCAAACAACACATTTTTGGGTCAAAATGTCCGATCGAAGTATATGGTCAGCATGGTTACTGGGTAACATATAATTGATATAGAAGCTATGTGATTCATTTGCATTCATAACGAAGTATTTCAGGAAATTTGCTTTCTGCAAACCTCATAAAATCAAGTTATGAAGAAGTGAATAGGAAAAAAATTGTTTCTAGAACTTTTTTAACCAAAAAATTTCTACACAAAGTGGGTTTACTCTGGAGATAAGAAAGCTGCTCACCTCCAAAGCTTTTTCTTCGTCATATATAAATTTGGGCAACTTTTTCATGAGATCCTTTTTATCAGTACCAGTAAAAGCCTTGCTGATCTGTGAAAGGGAAAAGGGCCAGTTGCATCAAAACGTAGTTATCTTACACCTTCAAGTTGGAACAATCAGGCATTTACGTAACAAAGTCTCAATGCAACAAACAAAGAACATAGCTTCTAAGTTCATGATCGTTATGAATAATAAAATGAACATGAATGGCTTATAGAGAAAGCAGCTGGATGTAAAAACAATAGTCATTACTGTTTGAGAATCATCACCTGAGGTGCGTAGACACAACCAAGAGTGCCAACAATTAATCCCCCTAAAACAAATCCACCAACAAAGGCGCTTGCACCATTTTGCCTTCCACCATCACTGAGTCGAAAAAATCCGACAAACTGTTAGAAACATCTCTTGAAATATAATAAAAATGTCTAGTATTATTCCTGCTACTCATTACCGTTTTGACTTAAACCCCTGAATCAGTTTGAGACTGATCATCTCGTTAAAAATAAGTGTGGTCCTTCATCATTCATTGATAAGAACCTCATAAAGACAACAACAGTGTATACATTTACATTATCAACCCTCTTGGCTTCCCTGGAGTGCTCCAGGGTCCAAAACATGTCAAATAAGAGATGCTCCACGTTAAACTCAAACAAATTGAGAGGTGAATAGTAAAATAGCTGAAACTTTAGGACAAATTAGGGCAGTCCCAAGTGCTAACAAATATGCACAGAATTTATTTATTCCAATTTATTTATCCATAAAAATAACTGTAAAGGTAGTTTGTGAGAAGAGGACAATCACAACTAACAACCACAATTAGAAGGTTAAATCAACTTTAATTCAGCCAGAGGCTAACAGCAATAACCATCGAAACTTAAGACAATACCCATAACTTGCTTGAACAGTGAGCATCCTTTTCTGGGATAATGATTTGCTAGTGCCCTTCAAACTAGAAGCCAAGTAGTTGTGGCCTGCACATTGGTCTCCTGACTTCAGAGAAGAACCTAACAAGGCAAACAATGTTGCATATACTTAATGATCATATAGTTATCATGTCAGACAACATACTGCAGAGACTTTCCAGGTAAATGGTCAACAAAAAAAATGAAAAATTGACATTATTTGATGGAATTATATTTTTCTGCATTTGAACTGTCATCAACTATTTTGTTCTCAAGCATCTCCACTTGAAAAATTGAAAGGGCCTGGCAGAGAAGATAATTCAGACTCAAGCTTTTTGCAAGTAAGCAGGTTAGCACAAAAGAAGTGATCGAATTTCAACTCGTACAACTCAAGCCATGTCCTCATACTTTGCTTCCAACGACATTATTACCCAAGATACAGTGTAATATTTCTTAAGCGTAAACAAAAGATAATAATAATGTGATGAAGTTCCCAGTGGAGCTTATATAATGGTTTCCTGGTCACAGCATCCAACCATTAGGCAGATTTAATGAAGTAATGCTTCGCTTCCTCCAAAACAAGCCATTAAGGCATGCCCAAGGAGAGGAAAGAAAATACAATATTGCCAAAAGCTTTTTTCGAGCAGTTAACAAAAGGATGTACAAACAAGATGATTTATGATTTACACAATCTTTATCTAAAACATTCTTGAGTTATACTAATTTAATACATCATAGTGAGGTGTAAATTTTGGTTCTTCAACTACTGGAAACTCATACATCTGCTACAAGATGAAAGGAATATTTGTGAACCACCAGAATTTGAAGAATTTTATGTGGTATTACATAATGAAATCAGATTTCTTGGAAACCATTCCCAGAAGATTCACCTTGTTCTCGTGGCACTTCCCCTTTCACACACACAGCTAGTGAGGGATTAGACATCCAAGCAATTACGGTATCATCCAATATTTTTTACAACATCCAGAGCAACGAAACACATGTACAAGCTCAACCTTACAAGATGCATAAATGAGCTCGAAAAGGAAAACTGTTTTAAACGTGACAAAAAACTGACTGCACCTATCTTGCTAGCAGCACTCAAAACACTTCAGAAGCAAACGCTAAACCATCCACTATACTGTTCGAATTCTGCACTCACGCCACATAGAGAGATCTAAGTCATACAACTCCACTCATTACCTCTCACTTACTTCACCGGGACGCCCTTCGAATAATTTATCGATGTAATTAATCTTTCAGATAAAAACTTGTGAAAACGGTACCTTAATCAGTTGCAATTCTGAACCAAGTCAATCAATTTTGGCCCATACTATTAAACATTTAATGCCAATCCGATTCAACACTTCATCTTTAACCAGCTCAACAACCACCAATAAACTCTTTTCAAATATATAATATGACTGACGAACGTAAAAAAAAACCAGGGGAAAAATGCAAGCATAAAAAAATTGAAGTTAATTCACTTCCAAAAAAAAATTCACCAATAAAAAGCATAGAAGAACACAACCAAGCCTAAAAAGAAAGGAATCAGTAGATTTACCGGACGATAAACGCAGAGCATCACGAGTTTTAGAAATCACGAACGGATTGGACAGAGCAGCCATTGTTGCAGCAAAAATCTCAGCGAAGAAACCGTCCGAATGTAAGCGAATAAATCGTAGTGAAGAAAAATAGGGAGCGGAGCTCGACGGTTGGTGAAATGGCGTAATCCTCTTGTCCTTTTATCCGTCGGTGAAATCGAAGCTGCATCGTAAATGCAACGTGGCATGAAAATGGAGTCTGTATCCGACCCCGGAAACCCGGACTCAAATAGAGTATTTGGATCGGATCGAATAATCCAAATTGATTCGTTTAGGATTTTCGCTTTTTGAATATCATATATTTTGATCCATTTAAAATGTAATGCAAAAAATTTGATCGAATGATTGTAAAAAATAATAATGTAATCATAGATATTAAAATATATGGTGTATATAATGTTCTAAGTTTATCGTTTAAAAAGATTAATTTTCGACTCTTGTTCTATTTATCATAGATCTTTACCATGATTAATGAGATAAAATTCCAAGTTTAGATTTTGCCAAATTTATCATAGATCTTTACCATGTCTTTATCAAACTTAATTATATTTTTAGAGATGTCAAAACGGACTAACAAGATGGATCGACTTATAATACATCGCAACCCGTTATTAGGTGGGAAGGGACGGATCGACCTGTCTATTTTACAGGTTGTGAAAATATCAAACCAACTAGTATGTGTGGGCGTCGAGTCAGGTACCCGAAAAATCAGGTAGCATTTTCGTTGCTCGAACCCGACCCTCGAAATACGCACAACTTTCAGGTACCCCAAAAAAACTGGGTAGTATCGGGCTTGTCTATTGGTTACATACTCCCACCATGAAATCATATTTAAATTTCACAATAAAATTGTAATGTTTGACGTGAATATCAAAATATGTTGATTTAGTAATGTGAGATTACTAAATAATTAACGATTTTTAAAGAGTGAAATAAGACATATCTTGGTTATAAAAAGTCCAAATGATTTGAAATTTGAAGATGACGTAGAAAACTCAAAGATATAGAAGTTTCGTGTTTTGAGTTTTGAAAAAATTGATCGTTTGACTGGTCCAAAATGATATATTGGTGTTAAAAATGTTAAATATTATATATTATATTATATTATTTAATATAATATTTAAAAAAATAGAAATATAAAAAGTGACCGAATGAATCAGTCTGATTCATTCGAAAGAGTTTATAATAGAGGAGAGAACATAAGAAAATAATAACAGAGCTTTGAATTTCTTTTCGATCTTGCGACTTATCGATTTTTCTAATCGACGAGCCGACTTCAGTTTTGGGATCGTTGACACGAGGTCGAGATATACATTTTAACGAAGTAGAGAAGATTATAGATGTGTTATTTTGAATTATTATCAATTTATTATAATTAGGGATTTTAATCGTTGAATTGAAACTGATGAGTTGTTTGTCAGTTGTTACTAATTCTGATAATATATTCGGAGTCTACGAAGTCAGCTATCTGTTGATATGAAATTTTTTTAGTTTAGCGAGAGTTTTTATATAGCCTATTAATTGAAGTTAATTTATTAGGGTGTATTTGATGTTAGTATTGGTAATTAAATACACTGGAATATTAATTGTTGAATGATGCAGATGTATAAATAGTTTTATATTTTGTTGAAATAACTGTTGTTGGGCTATTTGACGTTATATATTGAAGCTGTTATGATTGTGTTGATACGGTGACAATGATCTGATAATTGTTGTTGAACTATTTAGATACGTCACAAACCTCGGGATCAAAGAAATAGCTAGATTATATATATACTCGATTATCAGATACATGTTGACGTACGAGCATATGTTGTTATTGTTTAGTATTGATGAATATTATTGTGTTGAACGATGATAAATCATCGAAAATGAGTGATTTGATATTAGATCTATTGTTTATTATTGTTGATGTTGTTGGTTGTCGTTATTGAGAGACGTATCATTGCTATTGTTCGATCAACGATATTTCTGTCGCCGGAGTATGGGGTGTGACGTATCGTTGATGTTGCTCGATCGACGATATTGCTGTCGCTGGAGTAGGGGTGCGACGTATCGTTGATGTTGTTGTTGTTGTAGTATGGTAGTGATGTTGATATTGTTGGTGGCTTGATTGTCCAGAAACAACAAAGAGAGTATTTTTATTATCATTTCAATTATATTTTATGTTGTTGTTAATATAACTTTTATGTACTATGATGATGATTGTTGTGTATGCTCACCCTTCGAGGGCTGTTTCTATTGGACATGTTACAAGACTATGTCGTGAGACATGATATAGGTGAAGTGAAAGACTAAGTTTGTCTAGTCAAACAGCCATGTAGTTGATAGTGTATAGAGACAGTACAACTCGTTGTCATATTTGAGTTATATGTGTGTATTTATTATACTATTTCTGCTACACTGATGTAGATAGTGTGATGATTGCACTATTTTGTCGTATATGCACTATATTATTACGTTGTTGAAAAGAAAATTTTTTATGCATATGACGTCACATGTTGTATGATTATATGGCGAGGTTTGGGGCGCCACATAAATTATTCCACTGTATAAAAACAACAAGAAATAAAAAAAATATTGTCACTTCCCATAGTGGAACGAAATAAACCAATAGGATGAAGTAAACAGGGAAAAACATCGCAATTTGACAAGAAAAAAAGAGGTCGAGAGTCAAGAGAACCAGTGTTCGAAGAAGCTCAGTCTTCCTCTAGCGGACACAAAGTCGAGAAAGATAAGGCTGAGAGTGATGGTTTGTGTAAGGGAGTGGCCGAGAGTCAAGGTCCAGCCAAGGAGTGGGATGTTTGAAACCCTAGCCACATAAAAAAAAAAGAGTGAAGAATTCAGAAAATAGAAATTTGGGTTCAGGTAAAAACCCAAACCCGAAATTTTGGAAAATTAACCAGACCGATCGGGTTGGCACTGATTTTCGATACCCGAAACCGAATGCCCACCCCTATCGATCAGGCATGTTACCGGACCAGTTTCGAACAAGATTAAACCGGTTCTAGACTTCCGAGTATGAAACCGAACAAATCCTGTATGATATCAAATTGAAAGTGTAGTTCAATCCAAATCAAAATCAAATTAATCCGGATTGAAATCGAATTTGCCTCTTAAAAAAACTATTAGTTGGATTGTGACAAAATTTAAATCATTTTTTAAAAACAATCATTAATATATAGAGAAATTAGACATAAGTCTTATGTCAATTCTGTATACACACACGCGCGCGCACACACACACACATATATATAGAGCTATCTAATATAATTGTAAGAAACCGATTTTTGACTAATTGCAACATCAGATTCAAACGAATCAGATTAAAATGTTTGCGAATTTATTTTGAAGCAACTATATCCGATTCATTATTGTGATGTTGAATTTGATTCAACCAGAAACAAATTATATTGATTTTGGATTGAACCAGATTGACTCAATCATTTAACCATGTCTAAATTCAACCCACTCGTTTAGGTGGTGGGATGGGCCTAGTAAATTTTTTGTGTCATTTAGTAGGTTAAAGTGGGTTAGCTCGCATTCCGTTTCAACTCCATTAGGGCATCCGCAATGGTGGGTTGTTATAACACTCATCAACTCATCAAAAATCGTGGGATCCATTGCTACATACTTATTATAACAACATATCTCTTTCACCCACATTCTTTTTAACATTAATACTCATTATTTATGGGTTCCACAGTCCACTCAATCATCTTAAAATTTTTTCATATTAAATACAAATGTTTTACAATATTTAAATCATTTTCTTGATGTTCCAACGGTTACTTTGCAACGGCCAGTTTTCAATGGCTATTTTACAATGACAATTTTGCAAAGACGATAACAATCAAAAATCATATTAATCGAAAAGAGAAATACAATAATTAAAAATTACAATCACTCGGAAATACAACAATACTAAAAAATGAACTTTGGGTAAATAGTTTAGATATTCCATCTAGACCTAATATCCTGACATAGACATTCATGTATGATAAGTTACTCCTCTGTCATCTGCGAGGTGTCTTTGTTCAAGATTTCGTACTCCTTCAATTTCAAGCGTCGATTCTTAGCTTCAGATTTGGACAAGGAAGTTTTTGCCTTAATCTCCTCAACTTCGAGTTGTTTTTGTTTCAGATCGACTTCGGACTTCTTCACACTTGTATACTCAGTGAAGATATTGTTATAGTTTATTGTCAGATCTTCCATGGTCGATTTTACTCTGTCGTTTTCCTTTCTTTTTGTTGCTTTCTGTCCCATTGGACGAGTATCTTCATCCAGGTCTATACTCACCTCTTGGTTAAAGGAGGTGTTGCTTGCTCCCGACTCTGAAGTCCTCGTATTCTTTGTGGCCACAAAGTGATCAGCGGACTGTGGAGTAAAAATTGGACGGTCTTTGACAATTATATTCTCCGCACATGCTCGAGATTGAATGCAACACCATTGTTTTCGGATCGATATTTTTCCTACGCAAACATCAATATATCTTCGTCATTGTGACCACTTCGATATGAACTGTAAACACTATTATAATTTGCGTTGAATCGATATACCTTCTTTTGGATTGTATTGTGTCAATGTGACGTATAACATTTGCACTTCTGGTGTTTGTACCTGGGAGAAGATTCTCATTGTAGTAGATTGCAACACGTCCCCAAAAAGCATCCGCCTTTTGATTATTGTCGATTATTGGATCATCGCTGATACTGACAAAACTTCTCTCTAAGACCTCGTCTTCAACCTTTGTCCAACTTGAACGCTTTCTTGAACCCTCAGCGTTTGAATCCGCTTCTTTTAAATTGACCACATCAATTGGAGATTCACGATAGGAAAGTTGCATCTCCGGGACAAAAGTCGGAGTTGCAGGTTCATTTGATATCGGAGATGTGAAAGACATAACAGTTGTGTGCGGGGTACTATATCCATGAACAACCGGAGACGTGAAATACGGATGAATCATGTTTTGCCAATATTCGGCTGGAAGCGGTTGATATGGACCACGAGAGGCATAATTTGGATGGTTCATAGAATTTCCAAAACCTTGGAAATTTTGAAGATTTTGTGGAGGAAACGACATATTTGGAAATGGATGTGTGTATTGATAATTTGGTGGAATTTGTGGATTTTGGGAAGATGAATATTCTTGCGGGTTGTTTGTATAATTCAAGAAATTTGTAAAAAATACCTTATTATTTTCATCCATTTCGTATAGAAAATATTATTGTTGGTAGAATGTTAGAGTGTAGAATTGAAGAGTGTAGTAACTTGGAATGAAAATATGTGTACACATTGGTGAGTATTTATAGAAAAAATTTCAAACTACCCGTTAATTTTTTTTAAAATTTTTAATAATTTAATTCGAATTTAATTTACAAAATTAAAAATAATAATAAAAAATATAAAAAAACTGTTATAAAAAATTATTAAGAAAAGTAAAAAAAATTAAACAAAATAATAAAAAAAAGTATTAAGAAAAGTAAAAAATAATAAACAAAAGTAAAATTAAAAGTATTAAAAAAATTATTAAAAAAATAACAAAAAAAGTATTAAAAAATGAAAAAAATATAATAAAAAACAAAAAAAAATTAAAAAAAATGAGAAGAGGTGAATGGACGCCCCTTTCTCTCCTGTGAAATGCCCATTTAATACCCTCAATGTGGGTGTTCTTAGGGGACATTGTGGATGACAACTGAAAGATGATGTGGCACCTCGAAGTTCTAAACAAAATAAGAGCTTTCCTATGGTTTGTGAAACATGACAAGATAATATGTAATTAAGAGCGAGTTCACGGGTACTTCTCGACTAATGAAGATTGATTTTGTTGCGTGGGAAATTGGAGAATATTTTATATGAGAAATGTGGAAATACTCTTGGATAGACAATATTAAGTTATTAAATTATGCTTAAGCATGCAAATTTTCGAAATTTGGAAAATATATTGCAAGATTTGGGAGATATCATGCAAGGTTTAGGAGATTGATTACATGGGCATTGCAAATTTCGAATTTACTAGGATTTTGCCTAAATATGGTGGTGCCTAAATATTTGATAACATGCAAGCTTGAGCCAAAGAATGTAAGTAATTAAATCCTTCCCTCCCTTGCACCATATTTCGAACCAATCTAAAGAGTGGGAATCAAGGATTAAATCTCACGAATTAGGAAGATAAATCATCAGCCTTGTCAAGGATATTTGGAGTCAAATTTGGTGAGATTTGGCACAATTTTGAGCATGATTTAAGTTCTAAATTTAACTTCATCGTTCTCCCCTATAAATACCCCATCAAGCCTAGCATTCCCTGCACCATAAATCTCGAATTCCGTTGCTGCAATTTCGAAAATTCCAACAGCTATCCTAGCCGAAATCTTGCACCAAAAATCATCCCGAAGTTGGCCTAGCAATCGAGCCGAAGCGTTGTCCGTACAAGAACGAGAAGCAACCCAATTCACGAAGCCAAGCATCCACGTTTTTAGCACTAAAATATACTGTAAGTGGGCTTGTTTTAAATCCTTAATTTCGGTTATGTGTTTTCTTGTTTTCGAAAAATTCGGTCGAGCACCGTCATTCTGTCTCTACGTTTTTCTTTGTGAAATTTTGGTACGTTTACGTGTTGGCACTGTGAGGATTCACTGAAAATGGGTGGGAATCCCAACATATGGCCCTTCACGGTGGGATAGAACCGTTTTATGACCTCGTCCCTTTAGATGATTAAAAATTGGGGACTGATATCAGTAAACCATAAAAGGTAGAAAAATCGCAGTGCTGTTATGATATGAATATGATGATATGTTATGAAAAGCATGATATTTTATATTTATATGTCATTTTCGAAAATTGTGTAAATATTTTTATGTTTTGCTCGAACAGCCCTTACTTGCTGAGTATTCCCAAAATACTCACCCCTTTTACAACATTTCCCAGATAAGCCTGAAAAAGAACTCGAGGAGGAAGAGTCTGAACAATTCCGAGGATGGTGAATGTTCAAGAATTTAGATTAAGTTTAAAGTTATTATGATTATTCAGTTTTACGTTTTCGCATTTGACTATGTCGTTTTGGGTTTTGAAGAGTTGTAAAAACAATTGTTATTTCATTTGAATTATGATATATAAACTGGTTTCGGTTTATACTGTGCTACGATGCTGGTTGTTTTCGATTGTGTGATTGTTAAACAACGCCGGTGTCAACCCTGAGTTTCGGGGCGTGACAAAGGTAGAGGACGTGAATCATATCTTAAAGGGGATGTGAAATAGCAAAACAGGTCTGGCGAGGTCAATTGCCAACCGACACTCTTCCAACTCCAAAATGGCATGAGTTTTGCTGGCTAGTTCCATTTTAATTTATCAAAGGATGTCAAATGTGATTTTACTAGCGAGTGGAATACTATATTTGCTATTATTGTATGAAGTTGTGTTCTCCTTTGCTAGATCATAAGCTACGCTGGATCAAGTCACGAGCATAAACAATAGCCAAAGCTCTATCTATGCAGGTTCATGGAGGAAAGGTGAGGAGTTACGGGACTATGTAATTTGAGTGGCAACAACCTGAGGAGGAGTTGGTGAAGTTAAATATGGATGGGTGTTATAAAGGCATTTCCAACAAGGTCAAGGGAGGAGATGTCATTCGAAACGAACACGAGCACTGGTTGGTTCGCTTCACACTAAACATTGGATATACTGCAAAAAAATAGTTTTTCAAAAAAAATGGTTGATCGGAGTTATATAACAAAATATCACGTTTATATTGGGATAGACTCGATCTATTTGATCCAAAAAAGTAGCTATCAATTGAATTAATATCAAAATCTAAGATTTTCATTTATTTACAGTGTTCACGAGTAATTGACATGCAAAGTGACTCGAGTTCCATTTTACATATTTAAATGATAAAAAAAATGTTTAAATGGCCATTATTTAATCAAATTAGAGCATTTAAACATTAGTGAGTTTGGAACCACCGAAGTGGGTTCGGATCGTCCGAAGGTCTGAATGTAGATTGGACCTTCTAAAGTCTTAGTATCAGAAAGATAAACCCGTGTCAAAAGTGTACCAACACATAGCAGTTCAGACATTTCAAAGTGGCATTCGGAGCTTCCGAAGCTAGGTGTCAAATCAAGCATGACACACAGCCACATGCAAGTTCGGACAATTCGAACTAGAATTTACAAATAGGCCTCGAGATTTCATTTCAAGGTATGAAATTTAGAGGATTATTTCAATTTCAATTTATATTTTATTGTTTTCTAAACCTTATGATTAGGCCAGTTCAGTTCCGAAGCTCTTTTCAGAAGTGACAAAAGCGCCAAAAATGGTTGGCACGACTTTCTTTCCCAAAGGGTTGTCAACTGACAAAGGTATGATCCGTAAGCCACAGTTGTAATTGGGATAGCTTGTTAGCATCAGCAGTTAGTAACAACAGTATGTTTGATTATGTTGTTTAGGACCAGAGCTTTGGGTTTTATAGATTAGTTTCAGAAGATACGTAATTATTAACTGAGATATTCAGTTGAATATGTATGTTTATGTATTACATAGTTATATGTTGTAATATTATATGTCATAAGTTGCATGCTTATATTGTCATGTTATATATAAGTATTATATCTTCTTTCTATAGTTATCTTATTTTCATTGTCTTTTCATAATTTGGAAACATGATCAACATAAAATTGTAGCTCTATGTCTTAGTTTCATCTCCAATTGACCTCATGTTAGTTGAATATCTGAGTAAAGAGTTATGCTCATTCTACCAAAATGTGTCAGTGTAGGAACGACGATACACAAGACACATTTCGGGGCACTTTTGGCTTGTCTTCCACAATGATTGGTACAAAATCCAAAACATGAAAGTTGTAGCATCATATCTTAGCTTTCTAATGGTTGTGGCCTCACACAATTTGGATCAATATCCAAATCATTATGCTAAAACCCGTTAGAACTGCCATATTTTTCATCTCATTTCCTGCATTTCTATACCAACTTCCATCACACTACTTTATCCACACATCTCATTATCACTATTTATACATATATTCATTCTCAATACACCATGGACAATATATAAATCATATTCAATCTCAATATCAATATATCAATCGATGTCAATAGGTCCATATGTATAATACAAGGAGCACTAGCGGCATCATTCATGTAAGTCATAATGAATCGATAAACGCATAACAAACGACATAAACACATTAATCATTTGTAGGAGTAACCGGACATTACAATTCTCCCTTCTTTCAATGAATTTCGTCCTCGAAATTTGACGTACCATATAATTCAAGATATTTCTGTTGGATTTCGTCTTCTCGTTTCCAAGTTGCTTCTTCAACTTCATGATTGCGCCATAATATTTTTACTAATTGTATTTCCTTGCCTCGCAATATCTATGATTTTCTATCGAGTATTTGGACCGTCCGTTCTTCATAAGAGAGATTCGATGCGAGTTCCAATTGTTCATAATGAAGAACGTGAGATGGGTTGGTCAAATACTTTCGTAGCATTGAAATGTGAAAGACATTATGGACATTTGAAAGATTCGGTGGTAATGCAACTCGGTACACTCTTTCTCCAATTTTCTCTAAGATTTCAAATGGACCAATATATCTTGGACTTAATTTTCCCTTATTGCCGAAACGCAAAATACCATTCAACGTTGATATTTTTAAAAATACATGATCATCGACCTGAAATTCCAATTGACGACGTCGCACATCAGCATAACTTTTCTCTCGACTCTGGATAGTGTGCATTCTTTCTCCTATTCTGCCCCCCACCCAACCCCTCCCCCCCCCCCAATATTAGAATGTTGCTTGCAATTGTTCATTTTCATCTACCGAGCTGCATTGGATTTTTCTAATTCCACGTGTCAAACTCATTATAGCATCTCTTGATCTTGTTATAATTTTTGTTAAATTCTGTTATAATTGAACTACTTGATACCTCATCTGCTACTGGTGGGGAAACCTCGCAGGCTGTGTTCAAAGGGAACCCACATAGGCATGTGTTTCATGTGTAGCTTTATTCAGTAAATGTTTGTAATTGAGTGTCCGTGGGGATTCTTCCAAATAGCTTATTGTAGGACAAATTCAGGAAAGAAAGGAATGTGAGACTTGCTAGCTCCTCTGGTATCATTCATGCCAGCTAGTTTCTTGAAAGGTCAAGTGATCCGAGCCCTGTTAAGTTTCCTATTGATTTTGGAATTGTGCCTGTGAGACTATTGTGTGATAAGTTGAGAACGTAAAGTGAATTGAGTTGTCCTAAATCTTTGAGAATCGCCCCTTCAAAATTGTTGCTAGAGAAATCAATCGATGTGAAGATGGTCAAAATCTTGATGAGCTCCAACTCTAGTCCTTTGATGGTTACTTTCATTTGTCCTGGTAATATAAATTGGCTAGTTTCAGATAGTTAAATCCTATGTGGCTTGACCCATCAATTTTTTGCATCATTCTTGTCCAACTTGAGAATAGTTTGAATTCAGACACTCACCGAAGTTGTTTGAAGCTATATCGATGATTTGAAGATTTGACCAGCTTTGATTGGCTTCAGGACATGTGATACCTCCGTGAAATATGTTGGAACGCAAGACAAAAATGCACAAGATGGATGAAGTTTGTAACATGCATGGGAACTCATCATAAATGTTGTTGCTTCCAACATTCAAGACTTCTAAAGATTTGCAATTGGCCAAGGACATTGGAATTTTCCCTTCCAAATTGTTCCTACTGAGGTCTAAAGTTTGTAGGCTACAAGTGATGGGAAAGTTGTCGGAAATATCACCGCTGATGTTGTTTTTACCAAGATTCAATACCCAAGTCTCTCGTTATTTCTTAAAAGACAGGGTGGTATATTACCACTCAATGAGTTGCCAGAAAGGTCAAGAACTTCAAGGTAATTTGCATGACAAAGAGATGCGGGAATCGCTCCAGTATGACTATTATTTGCCAGAGATAAAAACAAAAGATAGGGAACGAAATCGTCAATATCATGTGGAATTGGCTCTTGAAAGCTATTACTCGAGTAATCAACATATATAGAATACTCGGAGGGAATTGGAAACTCACCATGAAGTTGGTTTGAATGCAAGTCTAGCATGGAGAGTGAACTTGGCATGATGTATGGCCTTTGTAGTCCAACTAGAAAATTGCAAGAAAAATTCAAATGCAAAAGTTGCCCGCTTCCAATTTTCCAAATCCAACTAGGTATTTCTCCACTAATATAATATGATTATTTGACATGTCCAAAAAAGTCAACATTGTTTGGTTTCTCACATTAGGAAAATTGTTTAGCTTACAAGACGCCAAATATAACCTAGTAAGTTTGAGAAATCGGGACAAAGTTGAATTTGTGGTTTCTACTTCAACTGTCAAGTAGTTGTAAGCAAGCTCCAATCTTGCAAGATTGGGAAGCTTTTGCGTCATTTCCAGCTGTATGGTGCCACTGAAGGAGTTGAAGGAAAGCGAGAGAACCTTAAGCATTTCAAAGTCAAAAAATGACATGGTAATGGAACCTTCCAGTATGTTACTCTGCCCAACTCTAGGGTATCCAGGTTTGAGGAATTCACGGTGGAAAATTTTTGGATGTGGCCAATAAATTGGTTGTTAGAGAGCTGAAGTTTCTGTAGTTGAAGGGAGACTAAAGAGAGACGAGGGAATGCTCCCTCTAAGAGAATTATAATACAAATTTATAATTGTTAGATTTGCGAGACCTTCAAAATGCCTGGATGAAATGGATCCCATGAGTTTATTATAACTGCGGTCTATGTAATTAAGTTTCTTGGACATTCGAAATGGTGGGATCACACCGGTGAATGAATTGAATGAAAAAATCGGCATTAAACAGTTCTTTTAAGTTGGTTATTGCCGATGGAATAGGTCAAGTGAAGTTGCAATTAGACAGGATTAACATGGACAACATTCTAAGATTTAAAATGGAATCTGGTAATGAACCCGATAAATTAGTGTAGCTGAGTATTATAGTCTTGAAAGATCCAACACGAGGAAACTGGGGTATGTTACCCTTCAGAACCATATTGTTTGATAGATCGAGATTCTGTAGAGTTGTACCTGGAAGATCATCTCTGGAATAGAACCACCCAGAGAGCAAGAACTGAGACTCAAGGTGCTCAAGTTTGAGAACTTTGTGAAAGAGTCTGGAACTATTAATGACATATTGTTTCTGTCAAGTCGTATAACTGAAAGAAAACGAAGTTCTGAAATAGAAGGGACATAAAATTTGTAGCTCTATGTCTTGGTAAAAGTTGTAGCTCTAACATCTTTCAATTTTTTTTGCTGCTTTCTGTCCCATTGGACGAGTATCTTCATTCACGTCTATACTCACCTCTTGGTTAGAGGAGGTGTTGCTTGCTCCTGACTCTGAAGTCCTCGTCCTCTTTGTGGCCACAAAGTGATCAGCGGACTGTAGATTAAAAATTGGACGGTCTTTGACAATTCTCCACATATGCTCGAGATTGAATGCAACACCATTGTTTTCGTATCGATATTTTTCGTACGCAAACCTCAATATATCTTCGTCATTGTGACCACTTCGATATGAACAATAATCACTATTATAATTTACGTTGAATCGATATACCTTCTTTTGGATTGTATTGTGCCAATGTGACCGTATAACATTTGCACTTCTAGTGTTTGAATCTGGGGGACGATTCTCATTATAGTAGCTTGCAACTCGTCCCCAAAAAGCGTCCGCCTTTTGATCATTTTCGATTATTGGATCATCGCTGATAGTGACAAAACTTCTCGCTAAGACCTCGTCTTCAACCTTTGTCCAACATGAACACTTTCTTGAACCCTCAGCATTTGAATCCGATTTTTTTAAATTGACCACCTTAATTGGAGATTCACGATCAGAAAGTCTCCGAGACAAAAGTCGGAGTTGCAGGTTCATTTGATATCGGAGATGTGAAAGGCATAACAGTTGTGTGCCGGGTACTATATCCATGAACAACCGACGGCGTGAAATACGGATGACTCTTGTTTTGCCAATATTTGGCTAGAAGCGGTTGATGTGGACCTCGAGGGGCATAATTCGGATGGTTCATAAAATTTCCAAAATCTTGAAAATTTGAAAGATTTGTGGAGAAAACGGCATATTTGGAAATGGATGTGAGTATTGATAATTTGGTGGAATTTGTGGATTTTGAGAAGATGAATATTCTTGCGGGTTGTTTGTAGAATTCAAGAAATTTGTAAAAAATTCTTTATTATTTTCATCCATTTCGGATAGAAAATATGATTGTTGGAACTTGAAAAAATAGATGGGTAGAATGTTAGAGAGTAGAATTGAATAGTGTAGTGACTTGGAATGAAAATATGTGTACACATTGGTGGGTATTTATAGAAAAGATTTCAAACTAGCCGTTACAGTTTTTTTAGATTTTTAATAATTTAATTTACAAAATTAAAAATAAAAAAAATCAAAAAAAAACCGTTATAAAAAATTATTTAAAAAATATAATAAAAAATTAAAATAAAAAAGTATTAAAAAAGTAAAAAAAAATATAATAAAAAAATTAAAATAAAAAAGTATTAAAAAAATTAAAAATATATATATATTAAAAAAGTGAAAAAAATAATAAAAAACAAAAAAAAATAATAAAAAAACACTCTCTCTCCTGTGAAATGCCCATTTAACACCCCAATGCCGGTGCTCTTTGGGGACATGGTGGATGACAACTGAAAGATGATGTGGCACCTCGAAGTTCCAAACAGAATAAGAACTTTCTTATGGTTTGTCAAACATGATAAGATAATATGTAATTAAGAGCGAGTTCGCGGGGACTTCTCGACTAATGAAGATTGTTTTTTGTTGCGTGGGAAAGGTAGAGGACGTGAATCATATCTTAAGGGGGATGTGTAATAGCAAAACAGGCCTGGCGAGGTTAGGGATGGCAACAAACAGACTTGGTCCAGTACTCGGGCAGACTGTTAATGAGTTTCAGAGTGCATTCATCTNGCAAACCTCAATATATCTTCGTCATTGTGACCACTTCGATATGAACAATAATCACTATTATAATTTACGTTGAATCGATATACCTTCTTTTGGATTGTATTGTGCCAATGTGACCGTATAACATTTGCACTTCTAGTGTTTGAATCTGGGGGACGATTCTCATTATAGTAGCTTGCAACACGTCCACAAAAAGCATCCGCCTTTTGATCATTTTCGATTATTGGATCATCGCTGATAGTGACAAAACTTCTCGCTAAGACCTCGTCTTCAACCTTTGTCCAACATGAACACTTTCTTGAACCCTCAGCATTTGAATCCGATTTTTTTAAATTGACCACCTTAATTGGAGATTCACGATCAGAAAGTCTCCGAGACAAAAGTCGGAGTTGCAGGTTCATTTGATATCGGAGATGTGAAAGGCATAACAGTTGTGTGCCGGGTACTATATCCATGAACAACCGACGGCGTGAAATACGGATGACTCTTGTTTTGCCAATATTTGGCTAGAAGCGGTTGATGTGGACCTCGAGGGGCATAATTCGGATGGTTCATAAAATTTCCAAAATCTTGAAAATTTGAAAGATTTGTGGAGAAAACGGCATATTTGGAAATGGATGTGAGTATTGATAATTTGGTGGAATTTGTGGATTTTGAGAAGATGAATATTCTTGCGGGTTGTTTGTAGAATTCAAGAAATTTGTAAAAAATTCTTTATTATTTTCATCCATTTCGGATAGAAAATATGATTGTTGGAACTTGAAAAAATAGATGGGTAGAATGTTAGAGAGTAGAATTGAATAGTGTAGTGACTTGGAATGAAAATATGTGTACACATTGGTGGGTATTTATAGAAAAGATTTCAAACTAGCCGTTACAGTTTTTTTAGATTTTTAATAATTTAATTTACAAAATTAAAAATAAAAAAAATCAAAAAAAAACCGTTATAAAAAATTATTTAAAAAATATAATAAAAAATTAAAATAAAAAAGTATTAAAAAAGTAAAAAAAAATATAATAAAAAAATTAAAATAAAAAAGTATTAAAAAAATTAAAAATATATATATATTAAAAAAGTGAAAAAAATAATAAAAAACAAAAAAAAATAATAAAAAAACACTCTCTCTCCTGTGAAATGCCCATTTAACACCCCAATGCCGGTGCTCTTTGGGGACATGGTGGATGACAACTGAAAGATGATGTGGCACCTCGAAGTTCCAAACAGAATAAGAACTTTCTTATGGTTTGTCAAACATGATAAGATAATATGTAATTAAGAGCGAGTTCGCGGGGACTTCTCGACTAATGAAGATTGTTTTTTGTTGCGTGGGAAAGGTAGAGGACGTGAATCATATCTTAAGGGGGATGTGTAATAGCAAAACAGGCCTGGCGAGGTTAGGGATGGCAACAAACAGACTTGGTCCAGTACTCGGGCAGACTGTTAATGAGTTTCAGAGTGCATTCATCTCCGGAAGCCTCATTTCAGATAATATTATTCTAAGTTTTGAGACACTGCACTGGATTAGAAGTAGAAAAAGGGCCAAAAAGGATATGCTGCGCTGAAACTTGATATGAGCAAAGCGTACGACCGAGTAGAGTGGTGTTTTCTTGAGGATATGATGATTCGAATAGGTTTTGCGCCATCTTGGGTGGAGAAGATCATGCGGTGTGTGAGATCTATTAGATATTCTGTCTTACTGAATGGTGATCTGATTGGCAATATTTCTCCGAGTAGAGGGTTGAGACAAGGCGACCCACTTTCCGCCTACCTGTTTGTGCTATGTGCTCATGGTCTGTCTTCAGCTCTCTTATCTTTTGAATCCATGAGACTTTTACATGGAGTGCATCTTGCCCCTTCTTGCCCGACTATCTCCACTTATTTTTTGCTGATGACAGCCTCTTGTTCTTCAGAGCGACAATGGAAGATTGTATGGCAATTCGCAATTGTCTGTAGTTATATGAAAGGGCTTCGGGGCAACTTATTAATTTTGAGAAATCCTCTTTATCATTCAGTCCTAACACTACTGACCAAATGGAAGATCAGATAAAATCGGCACTGGCGATACCTGTGGTTCAGGGACACGAGGTGTATTTAGGCCTACCAGTTTCTTCTAGTCGTAGTAAAAAGCTGCAATTCGGGTACCTGGTGGAAAGGGTTGTGAATAGAATTCAAGAGTGGGGAAATAAGTATTTTTCGGTGGGAGGTAAAGAGACCCTGATCAAATCTATGCTACAATCCATACCTACTTATGCAATGTCGTGTTTTCGTATCTCAAAATCTATTTGTGAGGAGATTAAACGAGAATGCGCTAATTTCTGGTGGCGAATGGAACAAGGGAGAAGGCGCTTACATTGGAAAAGTTGGAGTGCTCTTTGTCGACCAAATTGCATGGGGGGGCTTGGGCTTCCGCCATCTTGAGACTTTCAATAAAGCTTTATTTTTGGCGTATTGTTACTGATCCGGGCTTCTTGCTTGCTCGAGTATTGAAATCTCGGTACTTTCGACACCTTGATATCATGGAAGCACCTCTTGGCAGTAACTCATCCTACATCTAGCGATCGTTGTTATGGAGAAGGTCGCTGATGGAAAAAGGTTTATGTTGGAAAGTAGGAGATGGTTCGAAAATTGCTACCTTTGGGGAGCGTTGGATTCTAGGGACGTTGAGCCGAGTGCCTCTCCAACCTAATTCTGAGAATTTTTCTACAATTAGCTCTCTCATCGACAGAGACAATTGGAAAGAGGACATCATCCATAACCTTTTCTCTTCACATCTAGTCAAGGACATATTATCGATTCCTCTCTCCCCAACTCAAAAAGAAGATCTTCGGTTTTGGGCTCTTGATCCGAAAGGTAAATATTCAGTTCGGAATGGCTATAAGGCAGAGATCGGTTTGTTTGATTCTCCTCCCTCGAGCTCGAGCCACCATACTCAAGATGGCTAGCGGTTTCTATGGTCTCTTAACATCCCTCCGAAGGTCCGAGTGTTTTGGTGGAGAGTTTTGCAGAATATCATTCCCACAAAGCACAATTTATTGGTTCCTTCCAGTCATTGGGTCGTGTCCCCTCTGTAATCATGCTCGCGACTCCACTACCCACGCTCTGTTCACCTGCACGGTCATAAAGCATTGTTGGAAAGAAACTGGTTTTTGGCACATCTTAAAACAATCCCGACATCTGGATGCTTCAGACATATCACTCTGGATGAAAGATAAGCTGACTAAGAAAGATTATGAAGTCTTTGTGATGCGTTCGTGGGTTATTTGGAGTGAGAGACTTCGACTTACTCATCTCCGTAAGGAGTACCCTCTTGCGATCAATGTGGAGTGGTGCACTAGCTTATTGGAAGACTTCCAAGTGGTACGCCAGGCTCCGTCGCTAGCTCCAGACCATGAACCATTATGCTCTCCGAATTCCTAGATTGCTCCTCTTGTGAATACTCTACGACTTGACGTTGATGCATCTTATAATGTAGGTACTAATTGCTTCACACTTCTTGCTTTTGGAAAAAAGATTGAGAAACCCATATCGGTTACGTTTGCTGAACTTATTGCTATTCAAATTGGAGTCAATATCTCTAGGGAACACAACATTGAGATTCATCTTATCACCCCAGACTCTCTCTTCGCTGTGCAAGCAGTCACAAGAGGAGATGAGAATCATAGTTATCTCTAATAATAATAGATAATAATAAGTTTTGGTTTGAGAAAATATCCGAATCCGTCATCGTCTTTCCATATTAATATTTTTGAAACGGAGATGGGGGCGGGGATGGGAAGTTGATCCCCGAAGTTTCTGGTTTGAGGATTCCCCGAACCCGAAAAAGCAGGGATTGGGACGGGTATGGGGGTAGAGATGGAATTCGGGGATGGGGATGGCGAACTCGCCCCCGCCCCGACCCATTGTCATCCCTAGGTGAGGTCTATTGCCAACCGACACTCTTCCAACTCCAAAATGGCATGAGTTACGCTGGCTAGTTCCATTTTAATTTATCAGAGGATGTCAAATGTGATTTTACTAGTGACTAGCGAGTGGAATACTATATTTGATATTATTGTATGAAGCTGTGTTCTCCTTTGCTAGATCATAAGCTACGCTGGATCAAGTCACGAGCATAAACAATAGCCAAAGCTCTAGCTGTGCAGGTTCATGGAGGAAAGGTGAGGAGTTACAAGACTATGTAATTTGAGTGGCAACAACCTGAGGAGGAGTGGGTGAAGTTAAATATGGATGAGTGTTATAAAAGGCAATTCCAACAAGGTCGGGGAGGAGATGTCAGTCGAAACGAACACGAGCACTGGTTGGTGCACTTCACACTAAACATTGGATATATTGCAAAAAAATAGTTTTCCAAAAATAATGGTTGATCGGAGTTATGTAACAAAATGTCACGTTTATATTGAGATAGACTCCATCTATTTGATCCAAAAAAATAGCTATCAATTAAATTAATATCAAAATCTAAGATATTCATTTATTAAATTTATGACCAACATTTATTGGCATGGTTGTAATTGTTTATTGCGAAACATTAGATCAAATGACCATAATTATTTTTGAGTCAATTTATGGGGATACTTTTTAATATATATATATATATATACATCAGAAATGTATCTAATTACAATCATTTCACATGAAGTAAATTTGCAATCAATCGTGATGACTTTGCATTATTATTTTGACCGAATTGAAAGTGAAATAATATCCATACGTTTGAAACATTATATTAAATTATATATTATATGAAATGTTTCCAAAGGAATGTGATGTTTTAGAGAAGGACAATTTTGTGTTAAACTTACATTTTTCATGATAAATTACAAAATTATTATTAAATTTAATGAGATTTATTTTATTTTATTTTATTTTATTTTATTTTATTTCTCTATTGTTTTTTAAAGAAAAATGTTCATATTGTGTAACAATCTAAATGTACATCTATCACGACTTTTTAGCGAAAAAGAGAACGTGATGTATGGAACAATATCATCAATTTTCAATATCGTGTTATTGTTTTTATTATCACGTCAACATTACAATGGAAATTGATTTTTTTTCTTTGAAACCGATGAAAATGGACTAAATTGAAATAAAAGTGTAATTAGTGGACTAAAATATAATTGAAGAAGAAGATAAAAAATGAAAAACAAGGAAGTCGCGTGACAAAAAATGATAACCTTTTGAGAAATTATATTATTATTATTATTTTTGGAATAAACATTATATAATTTATTTATTATATGTATACGGATTCGAAGGAGTTCGATGTTTTTGCGAATGCTAGGTCAAACAATAGAAAGAAAATAAGAAGACAAAAAATTGAAATTTCAACAACTTTTCGGTAAAAAAATAGTTTTTCAAAACTATATAATTAATTTAAATTAATAAAGTGGAGAATACAACTATATATATTTTACTTTGGAAAAAAATATGAATAATCCATTGCAAAAACTTGTGTGAGACGGTTTTACGGGTCGTATTTTGTGAGACATATCTCTTATTTAGGTCATCCATGAAAAAATATTACTTTTTATGCTAAGAGTATTAATTTTTATTGTGAATATCGATAGAATTGATCCGTCTCATTAATAAAAAATCGTGAGATGGTCTCACAAGAAACCTACTCATACCCAATTGTGCCAATATCATCATAAATATTTCAAAATTTGAAATGACAGTGCACTGATTTTCGTGAAAATAAGATGTAAGCATGGAGTAATATAATAATAGTAATTCTAAAAGGCCAAAAGTTAACTTTAAAATAATCGGTACATTAAAAAAATTTCCTAATATTTTTATTATTTTAATATCAATTAATTATTTAATTGATAATAATTATATTTATAAATTATTGATTAAACAATAAATGCAGGAGCACTCAAAGGCTACGGATTTACTAAGTCAGCAGCATCACTATAACCCTGGAAACAAGTTCCGTCTGCTCTTTTCTTCTTCAACTTAGCTCATTTTTATCGGCAAATCGAAATGTAGGAACCCTAAAACCAAGAACATTTGTTGGGTCTTCACAGATTTGGTTCTGAGCGTCTGGGTCAGCGTTGGATTCTCTAGAACTACTCCGTTATCCTTTGTAGGTTCGGTAGTCGTGCGACTGATGGAGACAAAAATCGAGAACTCTGTTATTTTTACGTGAACAGTTCCCCGCTTGTTCATTTTGAAGACATTTTCATGTTTTTGTGCTGGAGATTGGTCAGATTTTGTGTTTTGAAGTGTGAATGGTGTTGACTTGTTCTGGGTTTTACAGTAATCGATGGCTAGGCGACATGGATGGCAGCTGCCTGCTCACTCGTTTCAGGTTTGAATTTTTTCATCCTGTTTTCTGCTGTGATATGTTAAATTTCTTACAATGTATGTATCTTGATTGTTGTTTGACGCATGAAATTTGGTTTCTTCTCGTGGATGACCCGGGTGTCACCGGAGGTCAGAGAGATTTGATTATTTGTTGGCAAAACTTACGTAAAATTTGGATTTTAAAGGTGAAACTTACATAGAACTTGAATTTTTTAGGACAGGTGAGGGCCGATGCTCGCTCAATGGGTCGCCCTTGTCTTATGGACTTTTATTCTAATAGTCAGTGATAGATGCTCCGTCGTTAGATACCTTCTTTTTAAATTTATTATAACTTTATATGGAATGTACATATTTATTAATTATTTTTAATTTGAGCTGGGGAGGGGTTTTATATGGACATGTTTTCAGATTGTGTGATAAGTAGAAGAAAAGCTACATCACTTTCGTCTTCGATATTTTTGCTTTACAGTCTCCTTGAGTCAATACATAAGCACATATACACTTAGATTGGATTTTTCCCATTGGTTATATTTCTCAATAAGTAATAATTTGTTGCCTGCGTATCTGGATTCTAGAGCACAGCTTCTTCGGTTTGCAAAACATTTATAACATTTTACTATTTACTTTTTATTTGACATTGTAAGACTGTTCAGTATAAAGATAATATATCATTTTTTATCTAAAATTTTCACCCATTTCTTCACGATTTTCCTTTTCAATTCAGGTTGTGGCTATAACAGTATTTTTCCTGTTATCTGTTGCATTCTTTGCATTCTTTGCTCCTTTTTTAGGAAAGGACATCTATGAGTACTTAGCCACAGGAATTTATTCCTTCCTGGTAAGTGTATTGGAGCTCTTATGTTGTTAGTCGATTAAAATCTGACTCTAAATGCTTCTTATCATGCTTAATTGTTATTCGTAGGCACTTTGTGTATTTATACTTTATGCAAGGTGCACGGCTATTGATCCTGCTGATCCTGGAATTCTTATCGATGGCGATGATACATCAGCTTATGGATCACATAATGGAACAGAGTTGACTGGTAAGTGATTACTGCTGAGGTCATCTTAATGGAATTTATCCTGAGAAGTGTCAAAACCCACCATCAAAACATGTGATCAAAGTCCGATGAATGCTCCATCCATGGGCTCATTTGATCGTATTTAATTAGCCTATGGCCCTTGAAGGATGACTTATTTACGACACACTTTTTCTTAACAAAGTGATTTTGGGTCTATCTCATTTCTCAACATTTGCTCTCTTCTCAACCACCAGGATGTTATTATGTGTGTATATCTTGCTACAAGATCAACAATTCCATAAGCTTGGGCTTCTGTTTGGTGATGGTTTTATATTGATTAGGTAATTTTTCTACGACTGAGGATCTGGGTAAAGTAGGACATAAGAATGAAGGAAAATCTTACACAAAAGATAAAGGTTGCTGTTCAATACTTGGAGGTTGCCTCTGTGGTTGTCTTGTGAAGGAGGACTGTCGCAAGGATGAAGGTTATCTACAAGAAGAAAACGATGATGAGGATGCTTTGTTCTGCACGTTGTGCAATGCTGAGGTCTCTATCCATTTTAAAAAAAGATTACCTGTATACAGAAGTTCATTCTGGAGCCCAATGAGAAATCAATTTTCGACCTGTGTTAAGATTTTGCAATACAATTGGATAGTGTGACCCCTGTCCATGCCCATGGAGGAAACCAATCACCCCCTGTAAACACTTAAGGACAACATGAAATTGTCAGTTACTCCCCAGTTCCCCCTAATACCTGAACCTTCACTCCACAAGCTTTTCTTTGGCTTTACAAGTAACACTAAAATAATCCATTGCATTAAAATATTTGCTTCAATTTCTTTGATAGATTTTAGTAGATAGCTGCTGCACACGCGAAATGGTGCAACACTTAACATCCATTTAAAATATCATTTAGTTTGGGTTAGATTATCACTATTATATTTAACCGACCTGTAATAAATGTTTAATCTGTTTCAATGATCCTTCATCTGAATTCACCTTTGCTTTTGCATTTATGCTCAGATAGCCTGGCTGTATGCTCAAAATTTTCAACACTGGTATCCACAAAGTGAACACACAAAAATAAAAATAAAATGAGAGGAAGGGAACTTGTTGGTTTTACATGAATATGTTATGTGATAAAAGCTTACTATCCAAAGTATGAAGTTTTAAGAGTAAGGAATCCTCAGTTTTATAACGATACCTTTATAGATTAATAGATGGATGGACAGATTATTGAGTTGTATGTTTTTATGTCCTACTATAATCCTAAATAAGATGGTTCATATTGCTTAACTTTAACCAGCGGAGTTCTGGAGATTTTAATGTACAATTTCGTATGTTTTTGAACATATTCTGAGTTGTAGTAGTTACTGCTGTCTATCTCCCGCTCTTAAAAAATTAATTGTGTATTCCGAGTAATATTATGTGTGGCAATAATACCTTCTGGGTGAAACTAAATTGAACTCAAAGTCTCAGTGACTCAGGACACCCACTAGACCTTCACTTTGACCTCCAACCTTTCCAATTTCCTTAAAGATGTGCTGAAGCAGTTAGAAAATTTTAGTGGAGAATTTTCCAATCATGTTATCTCCGTTTATCTAGTTGTTCTTTGTTTGCCGTTTCCCTCCTTGTATGTTGTTTTTTATCTGTAGTTTGAATGAAATAATGAAATGCTTAACTAGTGGACGGATCTGATAGCTTTCGGTTTCTTTTCATTCCTAGGTGCGCAAGTTCAGCAAACACTGCAGAAGCTGTGACAAATGTGTCGATGGATTTGATCATCATTGCCGTGTAAGTCTGAACTTCAATCCAAAATTAGACATTAATGAACACAGATACATGTGCAGTCATGCACCAGTATGCAGTCATGCACCAGTAAATTCGGACATCAGAGAGATATTCTTATCGTGGAAGATTTTTTGCTTTAATGGGCGTTATTTTCTTGCACCGATTTATAGTAACTGTCACCTTGGCATTTGGCATGGCTGATTGATTTTAGGATATTCTATTTCTTGCAGTGGCTGAATAACTGCGTGGGTAGAAAGAACTATTTCACATTTGTTTGTCTGATGGCTGCAAGCCTTGTCTGGGTAAGCTTTTTACTGGATTCTAGTTGGTTGACTTGCTTAGGCATCAGTGTGCTGACTGACCCTTCTCTATGTCTTGTCTGATGGTCGCGTGCTTTTGGTCCAGCTTGTGTTTGAATGTGCTGTGGGCATCACTGTCCTTGTCCGCTGTTTTGTTAATCAGAAAGCTACTGAAAATCAAATTATCAACAGGCTTGGGGATGGATTTTCTCGCCCACCATTTGCTACTGTAGTGGTATATCATTTTACTTTTGTGTCCTCTGTAGGTAGAATGTTTACCTAGAATGGTTGTAACATGATCTTGCAGATAGAAATTCATGTTTGAAAGTTAATACTAATTGGATTTGAAAGTTAATACTAATTGGATTTATCTATTGAATTAAGTTAGGAAATATGTTAATCTTAGAATTTTATAAAAGAGTCGGTTGTCTAGGGAATATGTATCTAATGCGCTTCCTAGACTCACTGTTTCTCATATTTTTGCTTTCAGGAGAAGGGTCATTGTGTGGTTTCAAAATTATGACATCTCTTCTTCAAAACCAAAAACAAAAAATCACGATATCGCTAGTTTACGGTGTTTTTTATTTTCTGTGCCCAATAAAATGCATTTCATTCCAACTGGATTTTGTTTGACATTTAACTAATAGATTTATATTTTTCTGCTTCAGGCTATATGTACAGCTCTTTCTTTTCTTGCCACTGTGCCTTTGGTAGAATTATTTTTTTTCCACGTCATTCTTATTCGAAAGGTGTGCTTTTAAGTTTACTCGCTTTTTTTCTCCTTTTATTTTCCCACGATTGTCTTTTTCTATGAGTGTGTTTACGTATAGATACAATCATTTGTGAGACCAAAACAGAAATTTCTAGAGCTATAACCATATTTGTGCTTCAGGGCCTCACGACATATGAGTATGTCGTTGCTATGAGGACACAAAGCGAACCTCCTGAACCTTCCCAAGATGGAGGAGATCAACAAAGTCTTCCTTCTTCACCAACTAGTTCTGCCGTGACTGCTATTAGTGGAAGAAGCTCGGTTGGAAAGGGCTTGCAGTATAGAGGCGCTTGGTGCACACCACCTAGAATATTTATGGATCATCAGGTATTGATGGCTATTCCTTCCTTTTAACTGCATGCTTATTATGTCTTGTCTGTAAAGAAGTTTAATTTGAAATTTACAGTGTATTCATATGGTATTTTAATTGAAGGCATTCGGTCCAGGTCATGTTCGGTAAGCATGAAATTCAACCATTGCCGACTGAAAAATATTTATTTTGTACCATTGGTTGCCATAGTTTCAGCTTTTTGTATCAAACTGTTTGTTCAAGCTCGGTAAGTGTGTATTTGAACATTAATGTCTCAAAAACCTATGCATCCATTGATAAAATGCACTTCTCCATTTGCATCAATATTAAAACACTCACTGATATATTGTACTTCTCATCTTGTACTTTAGAATACTTGTTTTCTGACAAATTGTTTAGCCATTTGAAAGCATGTTAGTCCTGATAAAAAAAGGTGGTTGTCGAAATGATCTGCATTTTAAACTCTCAAGTTAATTGGGTAATGCTAATGATAGGAATTGGTAATGAGCAATCTGGCATTGTTGCGTCTTGTATTACATTTCTTGCCTCTAGTTCTTGTTTTCCACTCGATGTTGTGCCTGAGATTTCTGTTAACTCGTTGCCTTCGAAATTTCAACATCATATTTCTTGCATTCTACTTTCCAGGATGAAATTATTCATCATCTTGAGACTGGACGGTTACCTTCCACGGTTGATCCTGATGCTCCACTGTCAGACAGAGGTAAAAGAAGTTTGCATCGTCCCATCAGAATCAGTGCATGGAAACTCGCAAAACTGGACTCGAACGAGGCGCTTAAAGCCGGTGCTAAGGCCAGAGCTTCATCATCCATTTTACGCCCAGTAAACTCAAAACATCATCGGTATGATGCTGATCATTTATCTAGTGCCACGGTGAGTGGTAAAAGCAGCCCAACTAGCACAAGGCAAGGATATTACGAGGCAAGTAATAAAGCCGGGATGTCTAGGTTATCTTCATCCAAGGGCTCTTATCCCCCAAGTCGAGCCAGCAGGGATGATATGGATACATGTGGTCCTAGTGTCAGTAACTTGAGCAGCCCCCTTGCCTCGAATCTTACTCCATCTCCACTGGTCGAGCGTGCTTCAAACCTAGACCGTTTTAACCCGATCTATCAATCTTCCACTGCTGAGTCCCCTCTGTCAGCTACAACTATTCAAGAAAACGTACCACGAGCTCCTCTGAGGAAAAGCAACACAAATCTTGCGGAAAACTCGAAATCCTCAGTATACTGGGATCCAGAAGTGGGGCGTTTCGTCTCTGCTGCAACACGTAATGTTGGTTCTTCCTCCCAAGGTCCCACGACAGAGCTTACATACACAGGTCAGTCTATATTCTTTGGTGGTCCGCTGGTGAATGAACCATTGAATCGAGGGACGAGGACAGAAAGCTCAGCTTCGACTATTACCCCACAAAGAGGTACTATGTCGAGTTACTATCAGCAGGGTAGATCTCAGCGGGGAGGCCAGCTTCCTGTATTTGTCCCGAGTGATTCTCAGCAAAACAAATTTTCTTCTTGATTTGGTTTCCATGAGTTATTAGTTTTTTGAGATAGATTTAGATTTTCAATGTGAATTTCTCTTCTTTTTTTACCTTTACTTTTCTTTATGTTAAATTGCTTCACCTTGTGCTGTCTGAATATTTCACTCTCTTTAAAAAATAAAAATTAACCAACATTTAACGTCATGGGACCTAGTTGAATTTGTTGCTTTCCAAAATCCGAACATTGTTCGTAATATCTATATTATTTATACTATGTCATTAAGTCTGATATATTAAAGTAATTAATTTTTGATGTTGTCTATTTTATTATATATATATATATATATATATATATTAATAAAAAGTTAAATTTTTAATGTAAGTAATTTTTAACTCAGTAGATAGAGTTTTTATTTCTTAAGTATCGAGTTACAAGTTCAATTGCTTGAGTCTTTTTATTTTTTTTTTATTTATTTTTTTATTTCATGTATCAAAATTATAGTGTTGTCTCTGACTATTTTTTAAATTACATTTTGATTTTCTTTTAAATATAAATCAAATGAATTATAAAAAATATTGTATAAGCATATAATACGTGTGTTGGTGATGTACATGGCAAGACAGTTATAAATGTTAGTTTTTTCATTATTGTTGTAACATTATATTATTAATGTATAACTTTTTAACAATGATATAATATTGTGTCAGATGAAAGGTTTTATTTTAAGAGACTTGAACGAGTGAATCTGAAATAATATCATTGTATATTTTAAATCTATCACAATTATTATCACATCTACATAATAAACAAAATGGTGGATTTGAAATTCAATCGATATATATTTATTTATTACTAATGTACAAAAAAGTAATTTACGAATTTAAAATTTGATATATTGTATCATTGTAAATAATAAAATTATAATTGAAATACATGGATTTTCAATTCATCTCCTCAAGTGCAACCTCATATAATCAAACTGATTTATCTCGATCCAAGGGTACCTTGAGGTTATATTTGGATCCAAGAATTTGGATTTGAATTAAGAATTTAAAAAAATGGATTTAAATTCAACTATAATGACTCAAAATGTCTTAAATTAATAAAGGATTTCAAATTCAATGTAAAATGAGTTTGTCCAAATAAATAAGTGGTTACAAATTCTTAACTTTTTGGGGTCTGTTTGAAGTGAGAGATAAAGATAATAACATAGTAATAAATAATTTATTTAATAATAAAATAAATAAATAATGTTAGTTGATTTAATTTTTGATTTGATTGATTAAATTTCAGATAAGATGATATTACCATTTTGTCTTTTAAAAATATTAATAATATATTAATGATATTATTTATTAAGGATAATATATTATAATTTAAATTCAATGACTTGATTGATATGATATAAATAATTAATGATTTGATTGATGTGTGATAAATAATTAGTAGATTGATAAATAATATGATAAACCAAACGTGAGATTGAATAAGACAATGATACGGAGATAAATTATATATCAATCCAAATGTTACCTAAATATATGAACTCAAACATAGATTAAGCCTATTTTTGGTCCAAGTATGTTGGTTAAAGATGATCTTTATGTTGAATTTAAAGTTTTATGTACGTTTTATTTTAAAGTTATGCATCATCTATTTTATTAATTAGCTCCATTCCATATTATCGACAAGAAAAAATAAATCATATTATAAATTCTTTAACTATCTTTATTACAAATATTTAGTATTTATATAAATTACAATTTATAATATGGTACTAACTAGCATATAACAACCGGTGATACACACACACACACACATATTGTTCAATTTTTTATAATTCCAAAATTACCTTTTAATAACATACTTTTATATTTCTCAATACATTTTATATTTTCTTCCGCTATTTTAATTTTAAAATTTGACGACTTTCGTTTTAAATAAGTAAATTACTATTTTCTTTATTTTTCACGGACCACACACATCGTGTATGTCATAATCTACTAGTATTAAGAATGAGCATGCCTTGCCCTCCAAGGAGTGTACGAGTTGGTGAAGTGTGTGAGCGTTTGACAACTAATCAGGAGTTTATTCTCACTGTTAACACTTTCTGTCGCACAAGACTTTCAAGTACGATTTAGTTGAGTAGCTTGGTTTGCAAACCATAGTTTTTAGTCTAAGAGTTTATCTAATATACATTGAAAAGTAACAATTACGGATTCTCATGATATAAAAAAGTGATCATGCCTCAATTGTCCATTTTGGCTTGGTTTTAAATATTTTTTTATGATGCTCTTTATATTTTACAAAATAATTATAAAATAATAACATAAACTTATGAAATATCAATATAAAATTTACAACTTAATTTCTATATATTTAAAATAGTTTATAATTTTTTTTAAAAATTGATTGCATGCATATCGGGGGTTCGTTAAAATATATATGACTCATCACCACTTTATTTGAATTAAAAAAGATTTGAATTAAAAAAGAGTCTGACTTTTTTAATTGAGTCAAATAGAGTGGACTTAAAAATATTATAGTCTTTTCCACTCTTGATTTTTTTTTAAAACAAAATTGACATCAACTTGTTTGAAATGGATGAGATCAAACTCATACACAATTTTACATAAACTCATCATACCACAAAGTCAATCTATCAATATTTAATCTTTTATGCAATAAAATATATAAAACCATGAGAATTCTTGGGTTGAGTTTGGGTTTAATTTTTTCATTGAGTCGAGTTTGAGTCTAACTTTTCATCACTGAGTCGATATTCAGGTCGATTTTTTTATCACTGAATCGAGTTCAACTCTAATTTTTCATTATTGGTCGAGTTTGAGTTGAATGTTTCATTTGAGTGAAGTTCGGGTTGAGTTTTTATATTTGTTTCGAGTTTTTCATTTGGGTGGATTTTGAGTTGAGTTTTTATGTTTGAATTGGGGTCGAGTTTTTTATTATTGGATCAAGTTTGAGTTGAGTTTTTCATTTAGGTAGGGTTTATATTAAGTTTTTTATATCAGGATTAAATTTTTTATTTGATTGAGTATGAGTTGAATTTTTATATTTAAATTGAATTTTTATTTTAAGTTGAATTTTAAGAAAGACAAAATTATCTTTTTCCCTCTGTTTTCATCATTTTTTATGAATATTGTATTGACTGAATCTTTGGAGATGATTTAATGGATATGTGTAATTTATTTAAAAAAAAAAATAGAACAAACACTTCTCTCATTTTGCATGGAGAAATGTAAAATGGCAACTGTATTTAAAACTTAAAAACCCTTCCCTCCCCCTTCACCCCAAAATCTAGGGTTTCTTAAACCCACTCCAATTAACATAATTCTGGGCTTCAACAATCACCATGTACCTGTACAGCCTAACTCTTCAACAAGCTACTGGCATCATCTGTGCCATCAATGGAAGCTTCTCTGGCGGGAAATCACAAGAAATTGTGGTGGCGCGTGGGAAAGTACTCGACCTCCTGCGACCCGACGACAATGGTAAGCTACAATCTCTTCTATCTGTTGAAATTTTTGGCGCTATTCGCTCTTTATCTCAATTTCGCCTCACTGGAGCGCAAAAAGATTACATTGTTGTTGGCTCTGATTCTGGGCGCATCGTAATCCTTGAATACAACAAAGAGAAGAACGCATTTGATAAAATCCATCAGGAAACTTTTGGGAAATCTGGGTGCCGTAGAATTGTCCCCGGTCAGTATTCGGCCATTGACCCTAAGGGTAGAGCTGTGATGATTGGTGCTTGCGAGAAGCAGAAGCTTGTTTATGTTTTGAATAGGGATACAGTAGCTAGATTGACTATTTCATCCCCTCTCGAGGCGCATAAGAGCCACACTATTTGTTATTCCATTTGCGGGGTGGATTGTGGGTTTGAAAACCCAGTCTTTGCAGCTATAGAATTGGATTATTCTGAGGCTGACCAGGACCCCACTGGTCAAGCGGCCAACGAGGCGCAGAAGAATTTGACTTTTTATGAGTTGGATTTGGGTCTTAACCATGTTTCAAGGAAATGGTCTGAACAGGTCGATAATGGTGCTAATATGCTTGTCACAGTGCCTGGTGGTGGGGATGGTCCAAGTGGTGTTCTTGTGTGTGCAGAGAATTTTGTCATATATAAGAATCAAGGGCATCCAGATGTCAGAGCGGTGATTCCGAGGCGTGAGGACTTACCGGCTGAGCGTGGGGTTTTGATCGTCTCAGCTGCTATGCATAAGCAGAAATCCATGTTTTTCTTCCTCTTGCAAACTGAGTATGGGGATATGTTTAAAGTGACGTTGGACCATGAGAATGACAGAGTAAAAGAGTTGAAGATAAAATATTTTGATACTATTCCTGTCACATCATCTTTGTGTGTCCTGAAGTCAGGGTTTCTATTTGCTGCATCTGAGTTTGGGAACCATGCCTTGTATCAATTTCAGGCGATAGGAGATGATCCAGATGTGGAGTCATCATCAGCTACACTGATGGAAACAGAAGAAGGTTTTCAGCCTGTGTTTTTCCAGCCTAGAAAACTGAAGAATCTACTTAGGATAGACCAAATTGAGAGTCTGATGCCAATGATGGATATGAAAGTCACTAATCTATTTGAGGAAGAAACTCCTCAGATATTTTCACTTTGTGGGCGGGGTCCTCGTTCATCACTCCGTGTTTTGAGACCTGGTTTGGCTATTAGTGAAATGGCAGTATCACAGTTACCTGGTGTTCCAAGTGCTGTGTGGACTGTCAAAAAGAATGTCAATGATGAATTTGATGCCTATATTGTTGTTTCTTTTGCAAACGCCACTCTCGTGCTTTCCATTGGTGAGACTGTTGAAGAAGTAAGCGACAGTGGGTTTCTTGATACAACACCTTCTCTTGCTGTTTCTTTGATTGGCGACGATTCTTTGATGCAAGTGCATCCCAGTGGTATTAGGCATATCAGGGAAGATGGGCGTATTAATGAGTGGAGAACTCCAGGAAAGAGAACTATTGTTAAGGTTGGGTCTAACAGACTTCAAGTTGTCATTGCATTGAGTGGAGGGGAAATTATATATTTTGAAGTTGACATGACTGGTCAGTTGATGGAGGTTGAGAAGCATGAAATGTCAGGAGATGTTGCCTGTTTGGATATTTCTCCTATCCCTGAAGGAAGACAGAGATCACGGTTTCTTGCTGTTGGATCTTATGATAACACCATTCGCATTTTGTCTTTGGATCCTGACGACTGTATGCAGATACTAAGTTTGCAAAGTGTTTCAGCACCTCCGGAATCTCTCCTATTTCTTGAAGTTCAGGCTTCTACTGGAGGTGATGATGGGGCTGACCACCCTGCAAGTCTCTTTTTGAATGCTGGTTTACAAAATGGAGTTTTATTCAGGACAGTAGTGGATATGGTGACTGGACAGCTGTCAGATGCCCGATCTCGGTTCTTAGGACTTAGAGCACCAAAGCTGTTTTCTATAATTGTGAGAGGACGGAGAGCTATGCTTTGCTTGTCAAGTAGACCTTGGCTAGGTTATATACACCAAGGACATTTCCTTCTCACACCATTGTCATATGAGACTCTTGAATATGCTGCTTCATTTTCATCGGATCAGTGTGCAGAAGGTGTTGTTGCTGTCGCTGGGGATGCATTAAGGATTTTTACTATTGAAAGACTTGGAGAATCTTTTAATGAAACAGCCATACCTTTGAGGTATACTCCTAGGAAATTTTTAGTTCAACCCAAAAGGAAGCTGTTGGTAATAATTGAAAGCGATCAGGGAGCATTCGCTGCAGAAGAGCGTGAAGCTGCAAAAAAGGAGTCCTTCGAGTCTTCTGGAGTGGGGGAAAACGGAAACATAGAGCAGATGGAGAATGGTGATGATGAGGAAAACAGTGATCCACTTTCTGATGAGCAGTATGGATATCCGAAGGCGGAAGCCGGAAAATGGGTTTCTTGCATTAGAGTTCTGGATCCTAGGTCAGCTTTAACAACCTGTCTGCTAGAGCTTCAGAATAATGAAGCTGCGTTCAGCATGTGCTCTGTGAATTTCCACGATAAGGAATATGGAACACTTTTGGCTGTTGGAACGGCAAAAGGTCTTCAGTTTTGGCCCAAAAGATCCTTCGAGGCTGGATATATTCACGTATATAGGTTTAAAGAAGATGGAAAAGTCCTTGAGCTTTTGCACAAGACACAAGTGGACGGTATACCTCTCGCATTATGCCAATTCCAAGGAAGATTGCTCGCTGGGATTGGTCCTGTACTTAGATTGTATGATTTGGGGAAAAGGAGGTTGCTTAGAAAGTGTGAGAATAAATTATTCCCCAACACAATCACTTCCATCCAAACCTATCGCGATCGAATTTATGTTGGGGACATGCAAGAGGTATTTTCCTTGATTGCATAACTTCAAGCTAACATTTCGAATGCCACGAATGATCTTCTGATGCTGAATCTATTGTTTCTTCGTTTTGAGTAGTGACTGTATATTTACATATGAGCTTGTAGTCTTTTTATTTATTTGAGAAGTTCAATGACAGATGAACAGCTATTAGCTTAGGATGAAAAGAACTCTAGAACTTGCCGGTTAACAAAATATATTAACACAATTCAAATTTCTTGCAACTGCTCTGTTTTTAGTAAGAGCTTCTCATATGAAATTTGGTGACTAATTGTTAATGTGGCATCATTCGCTGAGTTATAGTTGAAACAGCATTTTTTGAAAGACATTAATAAATAATAATATTATTCAAATACAATTCTGAAAAGGAACATTTTGGTTTACCTAATCATTTGGTTAGTTTTTGGTTGGAGGGTTAGAGATGCTCTAGTACAAATAATTTATATATTTAGTATTTTAAAGATGAATCAAAGAACTGTAAAAGTAAATCCAATTCTATCATTACAAAACAATATCTTGCCTTATATTGTCAAATCGAGATTCAATACTAATCAAGTTGAATAAAAGAACAGATGGAAAGCAAAGAATTCTGATAGTTCATGGAATAAGAATCCACTGTACAAGTGTTATACTGTTCTTTTCTTTATTTTGTGGGCATTGATGTATAGTGCACTAAATTTCCTACATAATTTATTTATCTTACCATTTTTTTATGATCAGCCAGTAGCTTAAACCTTTTTTCACCAAATAGAAGCTGTTTGTGTGGGTGTGCGTTCGAGGTTGGGGGGTGGAAGGTATAGTTTTCATTTTGATCTTTTGAGTTGTTCAACTGAGAATACCTATTAATGAGAAACTGTTATAAGAATGCTGTCCTAAATTTTTTCACTGTGTAGTTTGTGACAATGTCTACCCTCATGTTGGGCATTATTTTGAGCATTTACATCTGGTAACCTGGTTCTGATTCCAAATCTAATAGTTCACAATATGCTAAGTTTGATCAGTGTCATCAATGTTATTTTTTTCCGACCTCTTATTCTAATTTCGAAGTGTTTATGATCTGATCCGGTTCAATTGTTTCAGTCGTTTCACTACTGCAAGTACAGACGTGATGAGAATCAGTTATATATATTTGCTGATGACACTGTTCCAAGATGGCTTACTGCTGCTCAGCATATCGACTTCGACACCGTGGCTGGTGCAGACAAATTTGGAAATATCTACTTTGTCCGATTGCCACAGGATGTGTCAGATGAGATTGAAGAAGACCCCACTGGTGGTAAGATAAAGTGGGAGCAGGGGAAGTTGAATGGAGCACCGAATAAAGTAGAGGAAATAGTTCAATTTCACATTGGTGATGTGGTCACTTGCTTGCAGAAAGCATCTCTGATTCCCGGAGGTGGAGAGTGCATCATATATGGGACTGTAATGGGTGGTTTGGGGGCATTCCTTCCATTTACATCACGTGATGATGTTGACTTCTTCTCTCATCTGGAGATGCATATGCGGCAGGAGCACCCACCTTTGTGTGGCAGAGACCATATTGCCTACAGATCATCCTATTTTCCTGTGAAGGTGGGGGTTCTTAATAGTGATTTATCCATGAAAATGTGCTACTACTATACCCATGTTTCCAATTATTCTAATGTCCATTGATTTCTTTCTAATCCACACAAAATGTACCCAAATGTTTTTTGTTTCTGGGAAATGGTTGGTGGTCGGAGGGAAATTGGTGTTAGGCACGTGTATGCAGAGATGAACTGTTTGATCTTAGAGCTATAGATGGAGCTGATCGACTAGAATAGGGCCATACTGAGGAAGTTATAATTGGAAGTCTTAAGTCCTCGATTTCGGTTTTTAGGGCTCATTTATGAAATGAGTCGCACTAGGCTATGAGCTATGCAGTTAGTTATCCACATCAGTGACATGCATTTAGCTATATGACTGTTTGTCGAGTAACGAAACATATCTGAAGTTGCATTCCAATCATTTAGCTAGTTGCAGTATCTGAAGTGTTTTGTTCTTTATTTCGTCTGCATTTGTTTTTTTCCCTATTATATATCCGCCAGTTGATAAAAGGAACATACGCTGCTCCACAGGGTTGCATAATTGCATTTTTTTTCAATATTATATCTCAGTTGTTGACAGAATTAAGATGTGCAATTGCAGGATGTTATAGACGGAGATTTGTGTGAACAATTCCCAACCTTGCCCATGGATATGCAACGTAAAATTGCTGATGAGCTGGATAGAACTCCGGGGGAGATTTTAAAGAAACTGGAAGAAATAAGAAATAAGATCATTTAAGACGGTGCATTTCAGCAGTAAAATTCTGGATCCCTTTTGATACAATTATTGCCTTGATAATATTTTACACGTATGTTTTGCGAAACCCTGTTATCTTTCCTGGTTCATTTACTCAGTTTTAACAGGATTATTTCTCTCTTGTTTGTTGATTCGAAATGTTTTAATGACACGATTTTGTTGATAAGTGATTTGATTTTTAATGTACACAGGTCAATGTCTACCTCTTCAGTCTTCACTGGAATGCAACGGTTGGATGCAATCACTAGTCGCACATCTCATCACGAGGCAACATGAAGAGCAGTTGACCACCATTAAAAAGGTCTCTCGTGGCTCAAATGTATGGTTAAAGTTTTATCAGATGAAACAAACATGAATTTTATGCTTCAGATTTCCAATTCCTGCCCCGTAAATTCTGAGCATCTGTTGTAGTTATCATGTAGGTGAAATAATGGGTTCTATAATTATACTTATATCTAATGAATTTAGTTTGTCAAAAGTGTAGCTTGAAATTTTCTGTTGATCATGGATTATATCTTTTAGTTTTTCTTTCTTTTTTTCCTGGAATCTTGCATCATTTTACAGCATACCTCATTTGGTAATTCGCTTGTCATGTAGTAATTTCAACAGATTAATAGAACAACATATTACTATCTTCAAAATTAATTTATTTTTATTTTTCGCCGGGAATCAATATTTTCTGGTTTTTCTAAATAATACAATTAACAAATCGATAATTTTTTTTGGATAACATCCGGGGAATGTATACTTGTTTTACTTATCATATATGAACGAGCTAATACACCTGCAACTCGATTTATTTGATGTCCTCGATTTGTGCTATCCTGGGAATTTATTGAAAACACGGTAGTAGTATTTTTCCTTCTTATAAGATAATTCATTGGCCTATTAGGACATCCACATTCGTTACCGTTATAATACTCATCACCTCATCAAAAATCGTGAGGTCTACATGTCACATACACATTATATTAACACATCTATTCTTTTATATTCATTTTAACATTAACACTTATTATTTGTAAGTCTCGATGTTCATTCATTCACCTTATTCTTATTTTACATTGAATAAATTCAATTTCAAATTATTTACAAAATTTAAATAACAGTTAAAATAATTTTCTAATTTTTTTTATAAAACCAGCTATTACTATTTTAGTATTTTTTAAAAAATAAATAATCTTTATTTTAATTATTTAAATAAACTATTAAATTAAAGAATATACATATATATAAAATATATAATATATGTAATTAATGAGGTGGGCCAGCATTTAATTTAAAAAAAATTATTTGAACGCCCAAATTACGTGGCACAAGTGGGTGGGTGATTAACCACCCACATTGGTATTAAAACCACATTGGATAATTTATAAAATCTACTATGAAATTTTTGTTAAATAAATTACCTGTAAGCAGAGATGACGTTTCATTCCTAAGCTTTTGGAAGTGAAAAATTCCGAGCTTCTTTCGACTACAACGTTATGCATATTCTTAATTATTGATACCTCATGATTGGACCTATCAAGATTAGGCCCAAACCAGATTTTGGACCCTTGTTCCATCCCTAGTCAAGGTGGAAGACCCATAACATACCTATGTATCATCTTATAAATACCATATTTGAGCGACCAATTCAGGCATTCACTATATTGATTTCAGCAGCACCCTTAGCTGCTCTCTCACTCTATTCGCAGTATTTGACTTGAGCGTCGGAGGGGCTACGCCGAGACATCTTCCCGGCCCCTTTCTAACGGTCTCCTTAGTGATTTCATGTTTAGAGCAAATTCGAGACCTGCATTCGAACAAGTATTATATGCTGGAACCGAGCTCTAAATTTTCAGTGAGTATCACTTGGCGCCGTCTGTGGGAAGTTTGAGCTGAGATGTAGAGATGGTAGGCCGAAAAGGAAGCAGAAAAACTAACTCAGTAGCGTCACGTCCTCAGATGAGACCCGGACAATCTCGTCTTGAGATGAGACAGGAACAACCTCGTCCTGAGACGAGAGCCGAGCAACCTCGTCCTAATGAAAATGTGGGGAACCTGACCCTGGAACAGTTAGACCAATTCATTAATAAGGCAGTAAACGAGGCCATGAAGAGGAATCAAGAGTCTATGTTTGCCGAAGAACAAGGCACTCACCAGGAATGAGAGGAGAATGATGAGGGTCATCAGAGCAAGGTCGAAGAGATGCGGCCCCTCCCAAGTGGAGGGAGATAAGAATATTGAGGCAACAATTGGGAAACATAACTCTAGCGACCGAGAAAGAAAGTCTTTTTACCCCGCCATTTTGGAGGAATGACTCCCCCCAAGTTTTCGACAATCAAGCGTGGGAGAGTATGAACACTTGGGAAAATTTGAGAATGCGACTTTGTTACATCAATACTCAGATGTTGTTAGGTGCAAGGTGTTCTTGGACACGTTGGTGAGATCAGCCCATCAGTGGTTCAATACGCTACAACCCAACTCTATATAGTCTTTTGAGGATTTTTCCACTGCTTTCTTACACCGATTTGCTAGCAACAAAAGGCACCATAAAAATTACCTGAGCCTGTTCGTGATGAAGCAGAAAAAAACTGAAACTTTGCGAGAATTCATCCAGCGCTTCAACCATGCCATGCTGGAGATACCAGCGGCTGCCTCTGACATCATGATAATTGCCTTTACCCATGGTCTGAGATGAGGGGAATTCTTCAAATCTCTGGTCGAGAAACCTCCATTGAGCTATGATGATCTGTTAGCTCGAGCGAAAAAATATGTAAATCTAGAAGACGTCCAACGGCACAAGAGGATGGAGCAGCGACCCGGGAGAAGTAGAGTTGAGGGAACAGAAAGAGGAGGTAGGAAAAGAGGCGTGAGTGAGAGAGAGGATGATAAAGCTACAGGCAGAGGACAATTATCATCCCATGTTCTTCTGAATAGGAATCGTGTCAAGGTGATGGAGGTGAGAGAATCAGAGGGGAGATGGGAGAAGTCGTAGAGGGTTGAGAGCGGATCTAGATTGCCTCCACTGGACAGACAAGAAAGATCCTCATCCGGCAGTCGACCAAGACCTCGCCCATCCCCTAGGCGAGGTTGAAGCCCTCCATGGATCAATCAGAGATTTGGAGAGCATAGAAGAGAAGAGTGGGGTCAAGATGTCCCTCGGGAGCCTGTCGATCCGAGGAGGAGAATGATTGAGGACAACCCTCCTAGGAGAGGAATGATCCATATGATCTTGAGGGGTGCTACTGATGGAGACTCTGGACGAGCTTGGAACGTGCACGGAAGAAGGCTGGAGAACTTCGAGATATCTAGGGGTGCGGACTTACCCCAAGATCTTGTCATTAGCTTTGAGCCGAAAGACCTCCGAGGCGTTATGGCTCCACATAACAATGCCTTGGTGGTGACATCCACAATTGCCAATTATGATATGGCAAGGATCTTTATTGATAATGGAAGCTTTGTGAATATGTTGTTCAATAGCACGTTGGATCAAATGAAGGTGGAAGGATTTGAGTTTGAGTCGGTCTCTACCCCCTGTATGGGTTTGCAGGACCGCCATCTCGACGCCGGGTCAGATTGTTTTTCCCCTATCATTGTGGAATGATCCTCGGCGGGTAACAAAGATGATAACCTTCACCGTGGTGGACACCCCGTCACCGTATAATGGAATTCTAGGACAGTCAGCCCTAAAGTATTTTAGAGTTGTAGCTTCTACTTGTCATCAGAAACTTAAATTTCCGGTGAGAAAAAGAATTGGAGTCTTGTGTGGGGACCAGAAAGTTGCGCGTCGGTGTTATGAAGGGGTAGTGAAAGAAGAAGGAAAGAGAGCGTGGGTGGAGGTTAACATGAACATGGGAGGAAGAAGCGGATAGTGAAGTAGGAGGTTCAAAAGGTGGTGGATGAAGAGCATGAGATTATAGCTTTGGGGTCCGAGAAGAAGGCACTTAGAATATCCTCTGACCTTGTCCCAAGGGTTAAGGAAAAACTCATTAATTGTTTGCAGGCTAATCTCAACGTCTTCGCTGGTCATCTCAAGAGCTTACAGGGACGACCCCGGATGTTGCAGAGCATCGGTTGAATATCTTGCCAAATGCTCGCCCGGTGAAACAGAAGAAGAGACATTTCGGGCCCGAAAATGATAAAGTTATAAAAAAAGAAGTGGGAGAGTTGCTTAGTGCTGGGCATATTCAAGAAGTGCAGTTTCCTACTTGGCTATCGAATGTCGTCCTAGTGCCGAAGAGTTTGGGGAAGTGGAGGATGTGTGTGGACTTCAGAGATCTTAATAAGGCGTGCCCTAAAGATTGCTATCCTTTGCATCGGATAGATTAGTTGGTAGATTCCACGGCTAGTCATCAATATCTGTGTGTGTTAGATGTTTATCAGGGATACCACCAAATCCCCTTGGCCATGAAAGATCAAGATAAAGTGTGTTTTATTACCTCTGAAGGAACTTTCTGTTACGTGGTCATGCCTTTCGGACTCAAAAATGCAGAAGCCACGTATCAGGGATTAATGGATAAAGTATTTTCTGAGCAGGTGGGGAGGAATGTCGAAGTATATGTGAATGATATCATGGTGAAATTAAGGGACTCAACCCAGCTCATACCTGACTTAGTGGAGACTTTTTCCACCCTCAGGTCCTATGGGCTGATGTTGAACCCTCAGAAGTGTATCTTTGGGGTGAGGAGTGGGAAGTTTCTGGGTTATATGGTGACAGAGAAAGGGATTGTGGCTAACTCCAAGAAGGTCTGAGCTATCCAAGATATGGTTTCTCCCCGAGGACCCAAGGATGTTCAACAGCTGACGGGAAGGTTTGCCGCGCTGGCGCAATTTATCTCGAGGTCTGCTCATCGAAGCTTACCATTCTTCCGAGTTTTGCGTAAGGCGAAAAAATTTGAATGGGGTCCGGATTGTGAGAAGGCTTTTGAATAGTTGAAAAAATATCTTGCTGAGCTCCCAGTCCTTGCCAAATCGGCAACGGGTGAGCCTTTGTGGGTATATTTATCTGCCACCGAAAGAGCTGTCAGTTCGGTTCTTGTCAAGCAAGAGGGATAAACTCAACAGTATGTCTACTATGTTTCACATGGCACTCAAAGGGGCAGAGATAAGGTACTCAGGGTTGAAGAAGTTGACTTTGGCTTTGGTAATGATGGCGAGATGCTTGAGACCATATTCCTTATCTCATCCAATTGTGGTGCTCACCAACAGTTCATTAGGTAGGATCCTAACTCATTCAGATATGTTCGGTCGTTTGGTTAGATGGACTACTGAGCTGGGAGGGTATGATATGCAGTATGAGCCAAGAACAGCTATCAAAATAAAAGCCTTAGACGATTTTCTGGCGGAAACTGTACATCACAAGGATGAGGCCCTTGGAAGGTGTACGTGGACGATTCCTCTTCAAAGGATGGAAGTGGGGTGGGTTGGTACTGATTTGCCGACTGGGGTTGAAGTGAAGTTGGCTGTAAGGTTGGATTTTCAGGTATCTAATAATGAGGCAGAGTATGAGGCTGTGTTGGCATGCCTCAGGACAGTCAGGAACGTGGGAGCTATCCGGGTGCTTTTTTTTTCTGACTCACAACTGGTATCGCAGCAGATGAAGGGAGTATATAAAGTGAAAAATGAAAAACTTATCGAGTATGCTCGAGAGGTGGACATGGTTAGAGAGAAGTTCACAGAGGTCATGTTTGAGCAGATTTCAAGGAAAGAAAACGAAAAGGCGAACACTCTAGCCAAAATAGCCGGGACAATGGGAAGTTGGAAGACTAGAAATGTGGTATTTCAGGTCGAATTCACCCCACACGAGTTCACCTGCAGTCGAACAGGAAGAAGAGGATTTGAGAACTGTCATAACTGGTTATTTGAAGGTGGGAAAGCTTTCTGATGACTCTAGGGAAGCTCGTAAATTGAAGATAAATTGTTCGCATTATGTGGTAGTCGATAAGTTTTATATCGAAGAAGCTGATTATGTGCTCTGAGAAGTTCACGAGGGATGTTGTGGAAATCATTTGGGAGCTTATGCTTTGGCAAGGAAAGTGCTGCTCAGGTTATTGTTGGCCCTCAGTGCTGCATGATGCCCACGAGTTAGTGATGTCCTATGATAGTTGTTAACGTCATGCTTAGTTGCATCACTAGCCGACTGCGTTGATGAAAACTATCATAGCTGCTTGTCCTTTTGACCAGTGGGAAACTGATATTGTGGGACATTTCCCTGTTGCTCCCGCTCAGAAGAAGTTTTTGTTGGTAGCATTAGACTATTTTTTGAAATGGGTGAAAGCAAAGCCTTTGGCTAGGATCACTGAGAATGATGTCTTGAATTCTTGTGGAAGAGCATAGTGTGCAGATATGGGGTGCCTAGAAGACTGATATCAGATCATGGAAGACAGTTCTAGGGAGCTAAGATCCAAGCATAATGTAAAGAGACGAAGATCTAACAAGTCTTTACCTCTCTAGCATACCCGCAAAGTAATGGGCAGGTCGAGGTGACTAATCGAACACTAGTGCAAGGTCTAAAGTTCGGCTTGGCAACGCTAAGGGCAATTGGGTGGATGAACTAACAAGTGTCTTGTAGGCATATCGAACCACTCCAAGGGAAGGAACAAAAGAAACGCCGTTCAGTTTAGTCTATGGGAATGAGGCAGTGCTCCCAGCTGAAATTGGATTGGAATCTGCAAGGTGATGTTCTATGACGAAGATAATAGTATGAGACGGGCCACTGACCTTGATTTGTTGGAAGAGAAGAGAGAGGCCCCGAGCATTCGCATGGAAGCTTATAAAAATCGTATAGCTTTGTCCTACAATCGTAAGGTCATTCAAAGAAGCTTCCAAGTGGGTGACTTGGTTTTGAGAAAGGTATAAGAAGATCATAGAGGAAAGTTGAACCCCAAGTGAGAGGGTCCTTTCAAAGTGATCGAGAAACTTAATTCTGGGGCCTATTACTTGGAGAATGCGTAAGGCAAGGCTTTGAAGAGGCCCTGGAATGCTTACTACCTTAGGAAATACCACTCTTGATTTAAGCATTGATGTATTTCGTTTTTGAATTTGTCATATGTAATCAGTTGAAATTCAATAAAACCAAATTCTTCTGTTCAATTCATGGATGTTGTTGTTTTAGGAGGATGAGATGAATTAAATTTTACCTACTTGAGCTGCGCCTTGGGGAGATGAAAAATTAAATTTACCTACTTGGGTTGCGCCTAGTAGAAGAGAAGATTTGGAGAGAAGAAAAAATAAATTTTACTTACTTGGGTTGCGCCTGGTAGAGGTGAAGAGTTGGGGAGAGAAAAAATTAAATTCTACCTACTTAGGCTGTTCCTAGTAGAGGAAAAGAGTTGGGGAGATGAAAAATTAAATTTTACCTACTTATGTCGCACCTAGTAGAGGAGAATAGTTGGGGAGAGGAAAAATTAAATTTTACATACTTAGGCTGCGCCTAGTTGAGGAGAAGAGTTGAGGGGAATAAAAATTAAATTTTACCTACTTCGGCTGCGTCTAGTAGAGGAAAAGAGTTGATGAGACTGAAAAAACAATTTTACCTACTGATGCTGAGCCTAGTAGAGGAGAAGAGTTGAGGAGACTGAAAATTAAATTTTACCTACTGAGACTAAGCCTAGTAGAGGAGAAGAAATGGAGAGAAGAAAAATTAAATTTTACCTACTTGGGCTGCGCCTAGTAGAGGAGAAGAGTTGGGGAGAGGAAAAATTAAATTTTTAATTACTTAGGATGCGCCTGGTAGAGGAAAAAAGTTGGGGAGATGGAAAATTAAATTTTACCTACTTAGGTTGCGTCTGGTAGAGGAGAAGAGTTGAGGGGAAGTAAAATAAAATTTTACCTATTTCGGCTGCGCCTAGTAGAGGAGAAGAGTTGAGGAGACTAAAAATTAAATTTTACCTACTGAGGTTGAGCCTAGTAGAGGAGAAGAGGAAGGAAAATTGAAAATTTTATTTTCCTACTAAGGCATCGCCTAGTATAAGAGTCAGAGGGTGAGCAGGTGAAACTTTTATTTTCCCGCTAAGGCATCGCTTAGTAGATGAGTTAGGGTGAGGAAGTAAAACTTTTATTTTCTTGCTAAGGCATAGCCTAATAGAGGAGTCAGAGGGTGAGAAGGTGAAACTTTTATTTTCTTGCTAAGACATCGCCTAGCACATGAGTCAGGGTGAGGAAGTAAAAATTTATTTTCCTGCTAAGGCATCGTCTAATAGAGGAGTCATAGGTGAAGAGATGAAACTTTTATTATCTGGGCTGCGTCTAGTAGACGAGAAGTGGTGGGAGATTGAAAATCATATTTTACCTACTTAGACTATTCCTAGTAGAGGAGAAGAAGAAAGGAAAACAAAAGTTAGATTTTATTTGCTAAGCATGACAGAAGAAAAGATGTGACAAAAGGGAAAGAGCTTCGATAAGCTCACACTCTAGCCGATTTTATTTACCCCAGTGGTTCCAAAACATCATAGATAAACTCAGAAAAAGCAATATGTTCAAACGCAAGATACTCAATGTGGCATAAAGTGAGTCTCATACCAAAAATGTGCAAAAAGAGATAACAAAATATAAGCGTCATAAAATCTATAATCGCATAATAGTACGGAAAGTAAAGCAGTGCAGTGTATGACAAATACGACTCGAAGCCATACATCGTCTGCGTCAATGAGAAAATAACATAAGTAAAGGAACATGATCTAAAGGTCAGGAGGGAGACTCGCTACGAAGTCATCAAGGCTGATGAAGTCGGTGGAAGAGCTTGTCGGAGGGTAGCCGTGAGCCTTGAAGAGGTCGACTGCACACTCGAAACCCACCTCCAAGTAATGAAAAGCTTTCGAACCACAAATCTTGTTGAACTCTTCGGACTAGAGGAATTCTTCCTTGAATGAGGAGGCTTCTTTACATGTTGCGCCTTGGCGTCTTAAGGTCCCTACAGGCTTGTTCTAGTTCAGCTCGGGAAGTCTTTGATCTTTCTTCAACTTTTGGATCTCTTTTGTCTGGTCTTCTATCAGTCGTTGAAGCTCCTCCTCTTTCTCTGTCAGAAGCTCATCATATCAAGCTTGGGACTCCGAAAGCTCCTTAGCATGTGTCGCTTCGCCTCGTCAATAGTAGCATGGAGCTGGTCGCGAAGAGCCTTACCCTCGCGTAAATCGTAGCAGGCGTTAGACCTGACGTCGGCCCGCTCAACCAACTCCTCTAGATACATGATGCCCTGAATAAAGAAGACGAAAATGAGAGAACAAGAATAAAATCAATCGTAAATTGAACTTCGAGTTAAGGTTTAAAGGGAGAAATATACCTCGGTGAAACTGCTGCACGTCCGGCGGGCAAGATCAAATCATCCCAGTGAACTCAAGAAAGCTGCATCTGTGTGGGAAGGGAGCTGATATAATAGCTTTTGAGCTATGTGAGTTGGACCTCGTCCAACAATAACTGATTCCGGGGTATACAAAGGATGTATTCCCAGCCCAAAAGGATGTTCATCATCTGATTCAGACATTCACTATATTGATTTCAGCAGCACCTTTAGCTGCTCTCTCACTCCATTCTCAGTATCTGACTTGAGCGTCGGAGGGACTACGCCGGGACACTTTCCCGGCCCTCTTCTAACGATCTCCTTCGTGATTTCAGGCTTAGAGCAAATTCGATGCCTGCATTCGGACTAGTATCACCTGCTGGAAACGAATCCTAAATTTTCAGTGAGCATCAATTATGTTGTAGCTATTCGTATACGAGGCTTTCAATTTTTAGCACTAGGTCGGGTGATGTTTTGGCGTTAATCTTATAATCTTCATAAAATATATAGTTATCATGAAAAACCGTCCCAATGAAAAAGTCTCTATCCAGTCCCAGATGTTTGACTCATGTCCCTATCGCTCGTAAATATCATTGCTGCATCGAGATGAGAATGACAACTTTTGATTCCAACCTAAAATTTCATATTTTTGGGGGGAGTTGGTTGTTGTTGAAATTGACATGCAACTCACGTGATTTAACGTTAATTTCAACTCAAAAAACTGAGGGAATGAATTATATGATCAAAATTTGTAACATTTAATACTAAATTGGGACATTCAGAACATTTAGATATACGAGTCAAAACACTGGATTGAGATTTAACTTTATGAATATCAAATTATTTGGAGCAATTTGACCTCCAGCTGCGCTAAGCAGCAAAATCATTCTTGAAGTTGTTGCTAAAACAATTTTAAATGAAGCATAAATGAAATATTTGGGAAAAAATGAAGAAAATTCAAAATCAAGTTGGTTTTGCTCAGGAAATCTTGTTCTAATTGATTTGAAATTGTCAATATATTTAGTCATAATCTGCTCATCTTTTATCTGAATTTTGAAGAATATTAGGAGTATTCCAAATTTGGAAAATAATCTTCTATTTCAAAAGGTGGATATTTTTTGAAGGTGGATAAACACAATCATTCATGAGAATTTTGCCCAAAACACGCAAAGTCGTGTTTTATTTCTGCAGCGACTTATCGAGCTGCAATGTGACATATGCATCCTAAAACCTCACCAAAGTCATCAGTCCCAGATCTCCTCCTCGGTTCACTACTTTCTCGTGACTGAAATTATTTCTGCGGCCGACCCAAAAATGAAGCGATTTCGATTTGATCTGTCGTTGTTCATACTTCTTGGATTCTGCATGCTTTTCTCACCTGCCGTCTCCAGCCTTGTCATCTCCCAGCTCGATCGCAAGGTAAAAATCTGATTCTAAAGATTTGTTTTTGGGATTTTTTGTCCTGTTGAAGCCCATATATGAACAAGCCTCAGAATATGAGCATTTTGTCTGTGGCCTGGATGGTGAATCATCTTTGTGGGTTTTGTTTAAAACTGAAAATTCTATGTTCATTTGGGGTCATTTAGATTTTTAGCGTTATGATATACCGTAACGTGGTTTTCGAGTTTTGTCCATTCTGTATGGCTAACTTTGAGTGATCTTCTGATGCAGATTGATTTATCATCACATATTGTACGAAGCACTATATCGCTGAAGGTTGTTTTTTCACCTAAAGTTTCTGTGTTGTGAGATAGGTTGTTGGTTTTAGTGATCAATTGAAGATGCATTTAGCTCATTTAATCAGCTATCAATGTTTATTTTGTTGGTTTGCTGTTATATTGTCTGCAGGTAGAAAATAAGGGTGATGACTCAGTATCGGAGGTTTTATTACCTTTCACTGAAAAACAAGCAAAAAGCTTGGCATTTTTGACAGCGTCCATTGGTGAAGGGAAAGGAAAAGCAAAAGGCTCTTTTGATAGCGTTCCTCTTAAACCTGTAAATCCTGAGGGAATGAATCCAAAATTGACTTGGTACTCTGTCTCATTACCCAAGGAACTGCTGAAGGGAGGAAGCTTAACTTTGGAGGTCAAAGCTGTATATACTCAAATACTGAGACCATTTCCTGAAAAAATAACACAGGCTGATGTTCAGCTTGTTTCCTTTGAGGAGAGTGCATGTTTCCTCTCTCCTTATGCGGTTAATGTTCAGTTACTTACTGTTAAATTACCAGAACCAAAAGTTGAATCTTATACCAAGTTGGATACTTCCAAGTTTTCTGGTTCAGAAATAAAATATGGTCCTTATGAGAATATTGCTCCTTTCTCAAGCATACCAATAACCGTTCACTATGTCAACAACCACCCATTTTCTGTTGCTCGAGAATTGGTACGTGAGATAGAGATTTCCCATTGGGGAAATGTGCAAGTCACTGAAAGCTATAACCTTGTTCATGCTGGTGCTGAGATCACTGGGGAGTTTTCAAGGTAGAACTATCTCACTTTTCGGAACAATCCTGTTTCTTCTATTTTAATTGACACCAAGTTTTTATTCTATCGTTCCTTTAATTGCAGACTCGACTATCAGGCCCGGCCCCATGTAAGAGGTGCATCAGCGTTCCGAAATCTTGTTGCCAAGTTACCGCCAAGAGCTCATTCCATTTACTTTAGGGATGAGATAGGAAATATTTCCACATCTAATGTATGGAGTGATTCAACAAAGGTGCGTCTTGATTCTCTTGGTATAAGCTTTTGCATTTTATTTCCTTCTATGGTTAGTCGTTTTTTCAACGATTGCAGACACTATTGGAAATTGAACCTAGGTATCCGATGTTTGGTGGTTGGAGATCTTCTTTCACTGTTGGATATGGCTTGCCGCTTCAAGATTTCTTGTTTCTGTCTGAGGGAAAACGCGTCCTTTACATCTCCTTTGGTTGTCCGATGAATGAAGTTGTTATTGAAAATCTTACTGTAAAGGTAAAGTTTCTATGGATACTCTCAATTTGTATTAAAAATTTTGGATATGGCTCAGTTATCTAGGCTTCGTATTGTCTTGGAAATGAAGAAGTCCAAATTTTTTCACCGATTAGAGTGTCATGTTGTTTATCCTGTTTTCTGGTTGTCCTGATTTTGGTGCAAGTCCATATTCATTTGTTTGTGCTTGTCCAAATTTATTTGGATGAAGAGCGATGGTGGATTAGGTACTGTATCTCCATTTTGAGTCGTCAAAATGGTGGTCGGGCCAGCCCGCCCCGCTCCGCCATGAAAAATAGGCAGGATGGGTTATGGTTTTAGTGGCCCATCTGGGTTGCCGGTTGTGGCAGGCCAGCCCCGCCAGCTTTTTTAAAAAATAAATTTTCTAATTTTCCATTATTTTTTGTGAATTGTTGCATCAAGACACTTATTTTTAGAGATTTATTTTATAATTTAAAACTAGCATTTGATGTGTTTTTAATGTCTTGCATTTTTTTTATAATTAAGTTTCTATTTATGTTATTCATATTGTTTGAATATGTGATTTTTTATTTAAAATATAATCAGACATTGAAATCTTATATGATTTGTTTGTCGTGACATTTAATACTTGTTATTGTGTAACATTGCTAATATTCTGCCTAACCAGAACCCACGGCGAGGCGGGTTGAGGCTTTTCAGCCCCGCCCCATTTGATGGCTGGCCGGCCCGTTTGACAGCTCTATTTCCATTTAACTGCTATCATATATCCATTCTTTAATTTCAGATTGTTTTGCCAGAGGGGTCCAATGATATTTTTGCATCTGTTCCGTTTCCAATCGAACAACAGTCTCAAGAGGTGACAGAACTGTGGTTGTGTTCTTAACATATTGTCCCTCTAAGTGGGTAGTTATGTCCCTAATGCTATTTATTATTTTGTGAGGTGGTGCAGACAAAGTTCTCCCATCTGGATATGGTTGGCAGACCAGTAGTTGTATTAGAAAAGAAAAATGTCGTGCCTGAGCACAATCAACATTTTCAGGTATGTTGCAGTTAAATGTCATTTTTCAATTTTGTTTGTAAAAATGATTTTTTTTCGGAAAATTAATTTTTTGATCCTTTATGTTTGCCTCTTGTGATTTTGGTTTTTTATGTTGTCTAATTTCAGTTTTAATCCGCTATCTTTGTTTTTTTGTTGTTGTAATTTTAGTCTTTTTTCAGACGTGACACTGGTGTGACACCAATGCAGTGTTGATGTGACGTTGACGTGTGTAGTGTCACATCAGATCTCCAGATGAAAAATGACTAAAATTGCCAACAATCAGAAGATGTAGGAATAAAACTGAAATTTGAAAATCACAAAAAAAACAAACATACAGGACCAAAAAAGTAATTTTCTCAATTCTTTTACTGTTATTAATTTGCTTTAATTACAAGAAAACAAGGCACAACTAGATTTCATGAAACTGTTATGAAGAAAAGATATCAAATGGTAAAGAAATGTTATTTTGATCTTATGGATTGTACTCTTTGCATATTAAGGCAACACTTGGTTCGTAGGATGTGTTTGTTGAATGATTAGTAATTTGGGTGATGAAAAAATTATAAGTAAGAATATATAACATATTGGGATAAAATATATTTTGTTTGGTATGATTTTTGTGGGAATGATAACTTATATATTTGAATGTGTTAAGAACAAAACACACACTTACACTACTTACCGACGATTTCTGTTGGGAATTCTAGCAAGTGTATTGGGTCAAGTTATAATAAATTAGATGAAGTCCAAGTCGTTTGCACAGATATTATTATCTAATTAATATGATATAAATTATTTGATCTAATCAAGGTTAAATCAATGAAATGATTATTATGATTATTTAAACTAATTAAAAAGCACTTAATTATTCTAAAGTGAAATTGCAACTAAACTAATTGACGGTAGGATTGAGCTTAGGTAGATTCAAATTTTAAATAAATGACCGAGAAGCCACAACGGTACCAAACTATCAATTATCACCACATATTGGATTAATCAAATAAGAATTATTCGAAGTCACGGTGAAATTCTTTTTGGTAATTATTAATTTATTTTTATAATTAATAAATCTTATTTTTATTTAACAATTCAATTATTTCTAACTGAATTTAATTAAACAAAAACGCATTCAACAATTATGTAATCTAAGCTTGTGCTTAATATCGTACATTGAAATCGAATACTATTTCTAATCAGCTTAATCATGTGTTAATCGATATTTGTGAAGATATTTTTAATCTATTCACTTTCGATTCAAGGTCAAACAACACATGCATAAATAATTGGCTAGATTAAATCCAAGAAATTTAGTGAATATCAATCAATAACGTAAAATAAATCAAAATATAAATCAATCCAACACGCAACCGAATGCCCACTGCAGAAAACCATATTAATACAAATAAGAAACACAAACTTTCGGGTGCCTAAAAACCCTATACAAGGAAAATGAAAATGAAAAAAGAAGACCTCCTTGAAGAAAGACAAGAAATAAGTTCAACACAGCTGATAATTACTGTATGTTGCTCTCCAAATCTCAAAATCTCCATTTCCCCTTTGATTTTGAGTCTCCATACTTCAATGGGAGATTATTCTTTCCATGTGCAGCTATCGGCAGGGTATGAAAGGGGGGATGATGTGAGTAGATTAGGTAAGGGAAATGAGCATTTTTGTAATTTCCATGTGTTATCACAGGTACTGTTCAATAATTGTTGCCCTATCAATGGAAATGAGGTGAGAAGGGATTTGTTTTCTGGCCACTAAGGTTTTATTATCACTAGTTGAAGGATTGATGGGCCAGGAAATAAACGAGACAAAAGTAGGTTAAGGAGCTAATCCTAAGCCTATCGCCCGTACCAAACGTATTCTAAGAGTTTTTATCGTTAATGAAATCCACGTAGACTTAGGGGGTACTTTTGCAATTCGTGATTATTAGATTAGCCTCGTTAGCTTTGGATAGTAAAAGAACAATTTATGAAATCCAGTGGCAAGAGCCCACCAACAAAAGGAAGGCAATGATTATTCTATTGGTGATACTCAACTCATTCCAGGCTTGTTAAATCAATTGTCCTGTTCGTTTTTTAGAAATCATTATTATGCTATTTCTCATTTTTCTTGCATTAGGTTGTTGCATATCCTAATTTATGCTAAAAATTTAATAATTGAAGATAACTTTCAGAGGCTGAATTATGACCTTTTCCACTAAATGGTATTTAGCATCAAAGATGCCTAAAATAGGTATAAAATGTAATGATTATTTCACTAGTTTTCGTATAGGATCGTTAAATGCTATATCATTGTCAAACCTGGCTCTAGTATTAAATTAGATGGGGCCAATACTATGAATTTCGAAGGATAACTTAAATGCGTGGTAGAAAAAACTTTGTTATTATATATTCCATGTTGAAATTTCTGAACCAAGTCTACTTCCAAATTAGAAGGGGATGAATTTGAAATCCATGAGGTTTGGATAAAGTATGTTTGAAGTTTTGCTTTTTCTTTTTTGGAAAATTTTTAATCGCATTATTTCATATAAATTCAAATTATTGTATTATAAATAATGAAACATTTTTCTTTTTTAAGCAATCATTTTGTTATTTCACTTTTCTCTCCATTATCGTTTCAAATCAGCTATCAAAGACAATTATGTCACATATGTTCTCCATTTTTAGTTGGTCGTTGTATTATTTCACCTTTTTGCGTTTACTTCACATCATTCGTAACTTATCGCATAGTAACAAAAAAATGCTAGACGCATTAAAACGCTCAGGTGTCCTTGGGCTTAAAGCGCAAGCGCAAAACGAAGCGCACACTTTACAGAAATATAGCGCAATAAATAAAATATTCTAAAAAGTAAAAATACAATCAATTTATTTCAAAAAATATGAAACATGAGATATCAAATATTAATTCATTATCATTTTCATCTTCCAAGTATCAAATATTAAAATGTCAGGGTAGAGGGCAGAGAGCCCGATATCATGGTTTCCTTTGCTCTATTTTTTAATAAATAGTGGAGAAATCACACTTATAATGGGCGATTTCTCCTTTGTTAGATATTTTTAACAAAAATCTGTTTCTTCTCCTAAGCGCGCATAAAGCGCAAAAAGCGCGTGCTTCGTGCGCATTTGACAACTACGACCTATCATATAAGTTTTCAGACCTATTTCTGGAAAACTTTCAATACCTGAGTGCAATGAGCCACGAGGCAACGCAAGCACTAAATTAATGGTTTTAAGTTTATTTATTTATTTATGTGTCTTATCGTTTATTTTTGCATTTTATTTGTTTATTTATGAATGTATTATATAAACATGGGATGAGGATAGATCAGAGAAGTAGAGAAGTAATTTTTTATCTTTAGGATTTAAGTTTATCGTAGACTAAAGTAGTAGTGTTGGAAAAAGACTCTTATATAGGGTGTTCTTGGAAAAGGACAATCTAATTGCCATTTCAAAATCATCCTGCACTTCACTCAAGCATGTTTTAGAAATATATATCAAGTAACGTGTGGAACAACTATAACCTATATTTTCAGTAGTTCTTTTTTAAGTGTATGCAATACCTTAATTGATAAGCATTAAATAACTCATAAAGGTCATATTTCATTTATTCTTTCGTAACCACATTTTTTCCAATATTGTTATACATTATGTCAAACAAAAACTCTATGAACTCTTTGTCAATACAAAAAACTCTATGACTCCAATTTATGACGCAGATCAAGTATCATGACATAATATAAAATCATAATTAGTTTTTCATTTGACCCCCAATTCTTTGCATATTAATATTTTTCAATTGATCCATGATACTTGAAAAATGAATACGATTTTATATTATGTTATATCCTTGATTGATGCCTTAATGATGGAGTTCATAGAATTTCTTTTGATAAAGTGTGTGCCGATATTGGAAAAAATGAGGTTATGAAATAAAAAATGAAAGATGTTCTTTATAAGATATTTAATGATTATAACTTAAGAATTAAGATATTGTCACACACTTCAAAGAACTTCCGAAAGTTTATGTTCTTTGTAAGAAGTTCCAAAATTTACTTAAAAGATACTTCTTAGAAATGTTTGAGCGAGTGGTTCATGATTTTGAAATGGTTCTAAGATTGTAACTAAAATAAGAGTTCAAGATGTGCAAGAGTGGGGGATGAAGTAATAAAATTTGAGGTAGAAATATGTAGTAGGTGAGGAGGGGAAAGAGAATTTTGAAACATTAAGTTGGTGGAAATAAATTTCTCCATGTTTCCAATTCTTTCTCGAATTGTCTAGATATACTCGTAGTTTCAATCTCCACCGTTGCTTCAGAGGCTGCATTTAGTATGGGAGGACATGTATTTGATGCATTTAGGAGTTCTTTATCTCCAAAATGGTTCAGTCTTATTTGTTCTCAACATTGGCTTTGATTCAAAACAAATTAACTTGGAGGAAGATTTGTGTGACATTGAAATGATTGAGAGAGTTACTTTTTATTTAAGTTTTTTTACTTTAATTCAAATGATTGTGTGACATGTACTTGAGGAAGATTTGTGTGACATTGAAATGATTGAGAAATACTAACACCTATCTTAATTTATTTTTTAAAATTGACAAAAATAGGTATTGATTCATCTCTTTTTCACATATAGCCATCATGGCCGATTCAAGACTGGGAATCGAAAAAATATGTAATCACTGTGCTGATTCAAGATGTTAAGTCATGTGAACTTCGTGTTATGGATTTTGTTTGATTATTTACTGGAAAACAAGAAATTGACAAACACTCTTTTATTATGTTATCAACTTGTCATCGAAAACTTTTGCATTTTTGGTTTATTTATTTGGGCTTGTTATTTTACTTACTGTGAAGAAGAATAATTTAATTTATAGTTTGTTAATGATGCTCTAGGATTGAAATTCAAATCATAGTAAATAAACGTGGTAAAGAATAGAGAGTGTTGGTAAATATTCAGGTACCAACTTATTTGGGTTTGGATGTTAAAAAATTTTTACTATCCAAACAATCGGGTATCTGATCCGAAGAACCAGAATGTCAAAAAAAAAACCAGCCCGTGCCCACCCTTATCCCTAGGAGAAAAAAAACCCAATTTGTGAAGAAATTGAGCAGCTCAGAAATGGAAGAACGAAGGATAAAATGGCTGCGCTACAATTGCAATGGATCTGCAGGCCAAGGCATCGGTGCAAGGAACTATTTTGGTTGGAGGGATTGGAGAAATAACACCAGTCGATGGAAGGGAGGATGTGACCGTGGTGGCATGACATTACCCGTTATTCGTGTTTTAGGACAAACGCAAGTCTCAAGGGGTTGATGATGTGATGAGTAACGACACTATGCAAGCACAAGATAAACGGACTTTAGTTTATTTATTTATTTGTGGTTTATTATTTATTTCTAATTTACTTTGTACTTTATAAACATGGGATCAGGATAGAAGTAAGGCTTACTTCTACTCCTGTATTGTTGTGGACTTAGTGGGTGAAGCTTTGCTGCTGAGGCAGCGGCAGGCCACCAGGAAGCTTTGCTTCTAGATAGCAAATAATTTTTATCTTTATGATTTAAGTGTATTTTAGTTGGAAAGGGATTCTTGTAAAAAAAAATAGTGCCTCAGACATCAATAGCTTCTCTCATAATGAGCCTCAAATCCAGTTATCAAAATGGATTGAAAAGATGGTAAATCTAACGATGTGTATAGCATTATGCATCTCAATGATTATTCATTTAATAGTCTCATAACGCAATACTGACTTATAAGTTGCAGCTATTTTTCTTCTGGAGCACGCTAATATGTATAATTTTTTGCCTCAGGTCTCTTACCAATTCAGCAATCTTTCCTTGCTTAGGGAGCCAATGATGCTGGTTTTTGGGTTTTTCCTTTTCTTTGTGGCATGTATAGCATATGCACATGCAGACTTGACAATCTCTAAGTCATCTTCATCTTATCTTTCAAAGCTGCAGTGGGATGAGGTATGTCATTGCTATTTCCTTTTCTGTATCTGGTTGGATGGAAAAATATTGAATTATATCAATCTTATAAAAGAAGAGCATTAGTTAATCTGAAAAGTTGTACAGGTCCAAACTGCAATTCAGCAGTTCCAGAATGTTATGAACCGATGTCTAATTATTCATGACAAGCTAGAAGCATCATTGCGTGATCTTTCGAGGACTGGCGATGTTCAGACTTGCAAAGCAGCACGCAAAGCTGCTGATAGTACACTTAAGGAGCTATCGAAGGAGTTGAAATCATTGTTGTCGTTTTTGCAGTCTTCTTCGCAGGCTACTCAGATACTTCCAAAGGTTCTTCCTTTCTCTTCATTTACTTGAATTTACTGATTAGTTCTTGTCTTCTTGAAATTTAAGAAAACAAAAACCCAAATTGTAGGAGGGAAATCCAAGTATATAAGTGTTGTTTATGTTGAATAACAAAAGAAACAAGACCACGAGTAGTCATGTATAGGCTTAAGCAGATCTACGTGGCTGCTTTTATTCCTCTCACTGAAGGGATCCATAAATATTGCCAACTGTGGTCGCAGGTTAATAAAAGTGCCATACCGGTAATTTTTCCTTCTATTTGCTTGCCAAATTATTTCCTATTTGGAGAAAAACCAAGTTCCTGCAATTCTGTTGGGTAAAGAGGAAAAGGAACAGTCCTTTTCACGAGTTCAAAAAATTATGTTTTCACAACCTTCTGCTCAATAGTGAGCATCGCGTTCCTCAGTCAGGAAGTAAGCTTATAGTAGCTTCGGAGATTATAGATTAGTGGGTGACTCGTGTTTTCAGTTTTCACCAATTACTGCCATCTTCACTTATCATCCAAATATCTGGTTTGGAAAGTGTTACTAGCTAGGTGTTTCTGGTTTCAAAGTCTCATATTTTACCTGTTAATATACAAGGTGGACGAACTTGTGTCCAAAGAGAAGGAATTGCAAGAGAAGCTGATGTTGAAACACTCCACCGTAACAGACTCGTACGAGAAGAAATCTGGGGGCCGAGAGATCGAAAACCGTGTGGCCTCGATCCAGCAGAAGATTTCAGTCTTGAGACAGGAAGTCGATGATCTTCTTGAAGTTATCGATATATAGTTGAGGTCAGAAAAAGATTTACCTTATTAGAATTTCACTCTGTGACCTCTTTGTATCTGCTGGGTTAAAAAAATTTGTTAGACAAAGCAACTTTATTTTTAATTTAATGTGTTAGACTTGGGACACTATCATTAGGCACCGTATCCTTTGTCATTCCTTCATCCAACATTAACTTAAGTTATATAAAGAATTGAAATTATAAATGATCATGTTATCTATATGTATAGATTTATTATCCCTGTATAATTTGACTATCAAAGTACTATTTTAAAGTCTTTTTCACACTATCAGTGTTCTAAACAAGAGTAGATGGTAGTCGGATGATCATTCATCGTCTAGGCAGTTTTTTTTTTAATCTATGTGTCTAATTTTTTTTATTTATTTTCATATTTCTCTAATAATTTCTCTATATCATATTCTAAAATCTATATCAGATTCTATAAACGTCGCTTAGGCGGTGTCTTTTAGAATACTGCACAATACATTTGAACATAATTTTAAAAATCTTAATTTGATTTTCTTAATTATCAAATCTACTATCAAATATTATCATCAGTATTCCAAAGAGCGGTTTAGAGACGATGAAGCTTGAAGCGTGAGGAAAAAGTTCCGATTCGCACAAAAGCTTGAAAAACTTCTTTTAATTCACTATATTAAGTGTGAAAAACAGGAAAAAGTGTAAAACAATTTTTAAAAAATTTTAAAGTAAGATCTAACCATTAAATTTTATTTTAAATAATAAATATTTAATAATACGAATTTTAAAAAAAAAAAATTTACAGACATCAGAATAAAAATTGTCCCGTACAATTTTTTCTTTGCTAATTATACATAATCAAGTTTAGAACATTGGATTGCAACGAAAACCCGTTGCTTAGAACTACAAATTTAATTTAATATATTAAATATTAGGTGTCTTATGAGACAGTCTCACGAATCATTATCTGTGAGACGGGTCAACTCTATCGATATTCACAATAAAAAATAATACGTTTAACATAAAAAATAATATTTTTTCATGGATGATCTAAATAAAATATTCGTCTCACAAAATACAACCAATAAAAGCGTCGAGTTTTTGCCTATATTAAAACTGGTTTCCGATAAAATAGGAATTATAAACCATGCTAATGAAATTGAACCCTCTGCTGTATATGTTCTAGGGTTTCTAATCAGAACTCATTTGGTGGATTGAGGATTTGGATAAGTGAGTAAGAAGATGGAGACGTCGCTTAGGTATGGCGGAGATTCCAAATCACTCAGATTCCACGCCAAGGAAAAGTTCCCCATCGCCTCCAACACTTTCTGCCAAGTATTATCCAATTCTTTTCCTTTTTGTATGTGTGAGTGTGCGTGTGCGTGTTTTTTTTTTTTGGGGTTTATTTTTGGGCTACTTTTATTTAATTTATGTTTGACATCTCTATTTATTTCTCGTTGAGTGAAATTAGGATGTCAGAATAATTTCAGCTTTCATCTGTGTTGTATACATTGAGAAATTCTCATGTTTCAGCATCAATTTTTCTATTTCTTGCTTTGCATATTTGGTGGGAGTCTTCTTGTATTGATTTATTCTCCACTGACATTATTTGAACTTCCAATGCATGGGGGGGATTTCGAATTGAAAGCTTAATGGGGAGCTAGACACGAGGATTGGAAGCCCTACTTACCTACGTGCAATGATTAGACATTTCTCTCCTGATGTACGTCTTCTTCTTTTTCGTGTGATTTGAATAACTCCAAGTGGTAACTCCTCCACATCTCAAGAACCCCGGAAATGAATTGGAGAAGTGGTATTGAATGTTTTCTGGTGGAAGAGTTGCAGATTGACATATCACTGACTTGTGTAGTTATCAGCCAGCCTTGGTGTGGGAGTTCAATACAATAGGAATAAGAAGCTACACTTTAATTTACGTGGAAAGAAGGAATATCCCATAACTGCTAATGGGTTGCTGACCTTAATTATTAAGGCTCGATGTGATGCTGACGAGGAGTTTAGAGAGGTCAGTCGTTTTGCTCACCCAACTCGTGATGATACAATGTTTAACAATTATTTGTGTGATGCAGTGATGTAATTTAATTTCCAAATTTCAAACAGATAAATTCCAGTGGAGCAGCTGAATTTTGTTGGAATATCTTCAATATTAAAAAAGACCAAGATTTGCGACTCAAGTTTGGATGTGATGCTGTTGACAAGGTATGTTTAGATTTACATTGAAGTCCCCTAGCCAATCAACCTGCCATTTCTTGATGAAGTGGAGCGAACTGAATCTTCTAACTTAGACTTGGTCCGAATGACACTTTGCCATTTTTGAGTTTTATGCATGCAACTGAGATTCTGTTTGCTCGAGGGGTTGATTTAGTTGGAGCCAAATATTCCTGAGGAAAATCTGACACACACACCACCCTGCTCCCCCTGCCCCCACAAAAATCAATCCTCTCCCGAAAAAATAAGCATTAAAAAGTCCAAATTTTCCAACTTCGATGTATTGTACTTGCAAATTGCAATATGCTTTCTGGTACCTATACCTCATTCAAGTTCTCAGAGATTTCACTAATTTTTCAAGTAATAACTAAGTACACATCAAAATCAAAATAACAACTTTGGTTATGTGTGCTCTTAACAATGCTCATTGATTCTTGTGCAGTTAGATTTATTGATTGACCCCCACCCGCTCTGCATTATTTCTATTCCAAGTATCGCGAAAGCTTTAGATGAGAGTTGAAAGTTGACTGTTGATAGAACATTGCTCTTTTGTGCATTGATAGTGATGGTAAACTTTGAGTTTAGGTCAAATGACTACATATAATGATGCTTTGGGAAAGTTAATTCTGATAAGGTAATGGAGTATGTTTTGGATTTTTGTTGTGGGCAGAATGAGGAAGTTACTTTCTTCCTTCTCGTGAACTGAAGATGTATTCTGTGCTATGTTTACTTTCAGCTCTTGAAATTGTTATCTATTTGCATTTCTTGTCTGATTTGGTCTTTCTCAGATTCCATACTTGCAGATTAGAGAAAATAATTGGACCTTCAATGCTGATGGGAACGGAAAATGGAATGTGAGATATGACTTGTGAGAGACAGAGAGGCATATTTTCCAACCATATGATGGTAATACTTGGTAGCTCCGATTAGGATCGTGTAGTTCACTGTTTACGTGGTCGAAGTATGTAACTGCAAGTTATATATGAAGTCATTTTTTTACGACAAAACATGATGACCTGAATTTATGATATCATATTTGCTGCATGCTTCAATAATCATGTTATTCCTTTGTCACATTTTCTCAACCGATGCTATTGTTCTAAGGTTTTAGTTCCACTTTTGATTATGTTCAGATTAACATTTAATCTCTATTATATGAGATTAATGAATAATATAATAAATAATTTGGCTGGAAAAATAGATTGTCAAAAACAATAAATAGTAGAGACAGAAAATAGAAGAAAAGATGAACATGAATTAGAGAGAAGGATTTTGACTGATTATTCGTTTATGAGAGGTTTGAAGTGGATCTTCTCTTGACAGAACGAGAATGCGCGCTCATTTGATCTTGATCTTTGGGCTCTCTTTCCCTTCTTTTTACACCTATGGTTCTTGCACAAACTAGTCCGATAATTGGACAGGTGCTAGGTACTAGCAATACGAGGAGAAGACTTTGATAAATGAGAGAATCAAGGAGAAAGATTAAATAATTTTAATACAAAGGATAAGATAGAATAGTTGGAAGAAAATAAAGCAGGATTAGTGGACTGAAGATTAAGGTAAAGAAGGTCAAAATTCAAAAGAAAATGGAAAAGAAGGTTGAGTGGGTATTTGTTACACTCCCTTTCAGCGGGTTGAACCTAATATAAATATATTCATGAGAATAGGCATATCGAAAAGCCAATTATTTGCCAATGAGTTGAGAGACGAACGTATATTTGTTGGAAAATATGTAATTTTAAATACTTTTACACAGAAAAATCGATCGATATACCTGAGTAGTTAGGTGTCAATGAGTCGAGCTGTTGTTACGCCTTAGAACTGTTCCAAGAACTGTTAGTTTCTTTGCTCAAATATTCCGAACAAATTTATAGGTATAAATTATAATTTGAGTGAGTTTCTTGTGAGACGGTCTCACGAATTTTTATTTGTGAGACGGATCAACCTTACCGATATTCACAATAAAAAGTAATACTCTTTAACATACAAAAGAATATTTTTTCATGGATGGTCCAAATAAGAGATTCGACCCACGAAATTGATCCGTGAGACCGTCTCACAATAGTTTTTGTGTTATAATTTTAAGTAATTAGAAGTGAAAAATTCAATTCATTAATATTTCTTTTTAAATTACACAAATATTTTTCTCAAACCAGAAGATTTTTTTTTTGGGTCAGTTATTTATTTAAAATTTTTTTTCCTGACAGAGACTAAGATAAATGTGTGCGTCGATCTCATTGTACAAAAGACACATTTACTGTGATGATATATACGGCTGGAAATTTCGCTTTAAGACTATTTAATAATTTTGCATGTATTTTATTGTAATATTTTATTTATTTCGGCATTTATTTTTGTTAACTTTATTACAACAAAAAATGTGCAAAAAGGTTGTCGGTTAAATCCTGATAATAGAAAAGGAAGAACTACTTCCCACCGTCTGATGGATAAACATGAAAGAGATAAGCTTCACTTGCTGATGGATTTTATTTTGCATCATCAGCCAAACAAGAATATTTAAATTTTAGCGTATTTTTCAATAATTTATTTTCTTGTTTTCACGAAAAAAAATTATACAAAAGAACATTCGAGGTTCTTTTTAAAAAAAACACTAAAAACTCGAGATAATCTCACGGGTTAATTTTGTGAGATAAATCTCTAACTCAACTCAACTCAACTCAACTCAACTCAACTCATGAAAAATTATTATTTTTATTACAAAAATATCAATTTTTAAGTTAGGTATGAGTCGGACCCGTAAATACATCTTACAAAAAGACATACTAGAAACACACACATTAGAAATCGAGATTGTTCTGAGCAATATCTCTCAAAAGCTTGAGTTAGATATTGATATCTTTAGAGAGATTCTATAGTTTACTTAGATTCACCACTTGGGTTGCTATCAGTACTTAAAATATATCATTATACCGGTGTAGCGTTGGCCCAAGAAGAATTATTCTGCTCTTGTGTTAATGACATTTACGAGTAGGGTGCTCACGAGTCGAGTCGAGTCGAGTCGAGTCGAATTCGAATATCATATTACTTGGATATTACCTCATTTAAAATTTTAGGCTTGAGCTCGACTCGAAATCAATCGAATATTCAATTTCAAGTTCGAGCTCGACTCATGAAAATATAAAATTACTCGATCTTGTGTTCAAAGAGTTCGAAATTGTCTGTAACATAATTTAAAATTTGTATTCACATGGTCACAAAATATCATTAAATTATATATCATCTAGTAATAATAATATATATTTAATTACGTGAAAACAATTAAAACTCTAACTCGATTCAAGTGAAGAGTCGGGCTACTCGATCTCGACTCGAGTTCGGTCAATTTAAACTCGAGTCGAATTTTGTCTGAGCTGCTCATGAGTGGTTTGACTCGCTTGCAGTCATACTTCTAATATTTGCAACCCTTGCAAAGATGGAGCCAGTGGGGGGCGGAGCCGCCTTCCCACCCTCTCTTCATCCCCTCAATTTTTTAAAAGGACATGAGACCGTATATAATTATATTATTTTCATTTTTCTTGGTTTTTTCCTTCTCTAAAATTTTTAATATATTTTTTTCGTCTTTCAAATTTGTTTTTCTAGCTCCGTCCCTAATTATTTGGGTATGTTAGAACATGAAAATTTTGGTCCTAACCTTAGGTATCAACGGGCTACATATATTTGACATGTTATCCCTTTGAATTTGACCATAAAGTTAGGGTGGAATACCAAATCGAGACATCATGTCTTTGCTAACTTGATCTGTGAAAACAGTTAGAGAGTTGGACGCAAATAGTTTTGTGCTGATGTATACCAATTGAAGGGATATTGTGGATATCCAATGTACCAAACTCTTGTTTCAAAGATATATTGAATTTGGTATACATATATATTTTTTATTTATATTTAAAATAAAAAATAATCAAAAAGTTATAATTTATATGAATCGGATCGGGTTGAAAATCTATTTGATTTGGAGTTTTTGTTATTATAAATTGTGAATTAAATGATGATAATTTTTAATCACCAATCTAGTCAATGTAACTATGTAAGTTGCTTCGTTTCTTTCTCGATCTAGATGTAACCAAAAAAATTATATATAGCTTTTTTTTTAAATAATTTTTATCCTCTAAAAAAGTAATTTTAATTAGTTTGTTTAGAAATTTAAAAGAAATAAATAAAAATTGATGTTTTTTTAAAAAAAATTAAATAAATAAAATTAGTAAATAATTGACACTAAAAATACTTCTCCACCTCCACAGTCGAAGCTATGCAGAAGAAATCCATACCACACATTCTCTTCTCTCTCTTCTCCTCTTCCTCTCTCCCGACATGACTGCCCGTTCACGTCTTCTCGGCGGCGTAAATTATCCGCCGCCGCCATCGTCTCAAGACACATCTCCGTCGTCCGAGCCGCTCGACGCCGACTTCGTGGTGATACTCGCTGCTCTCCTCTGCGCGCTCATCTGCGTGTTAGGCTTAGTCGCCGTCGCTCGCTGCACCTGGATCCGGCGCCTCTCCGGCGGAGGCTTCTCAGCTCCTGCATCGGCTACTTCAGCACCTTCGGCGGCTAACAAAGGCTTGAAGAAGAAGATTCTGAAGGCGTTGCCGAAGCACACTTACGGCGAGGACGAGGAGCTCTCCGACTGCGCCATTTGCCTCGCGGAGTTCGCCGCGGGGGAGGAGATCCGCGTGCTGCCGCAGTGTGGCCACGGATTCCACGTCGCGTGCATTGACACGTGGCTTGGATCTCATTCCTCGTGTCCGTCTTGCCGCCAGATACTGTTGTCCTCACGGTGTCAGAAGTGCGGTGGCGTGCCGGCGGCCTCCTTCTCCGGCAGCGGAGCTCAATCTGAGCCCAGGGAATGCCGTGCGAATAGGTATTTACCTTAATATCAATTTGAATTTGATCCAAAAAATGGGAAAAAATTGTTAGGTTAGAAAAATCAAAGGCTGTATCAGTTCTGTAATATATATTATATACTACTGTGTAGCATCCAAGAATTCAAGCCATTCAAATTATTTATTTATTTTATTGCTGCAAATCGGAAGAAATTGGTCTTTTTTATTCTTTTCTTAATTTAAAATATTAATAGTTTTAATGAATTTCTGATGATTCTTTCTAATGATAAAATAAAATTAATTAATACATTAAAATTGTTTNTAACTAAAATGTCAAATTTTTATGTCAACAACTTGTACAAAATTAAGGCATAACTTACAGTTCACATGACATCAAATTCCAAAACCCGATATCATTATATTTTAACTAATTAAAAATAATTATATTCTAACTATACACAAATATTCTTCTTTATTTTAATAGAACTTTTTGAATGATTTAATTCCAAATAATATTATATAAAATGATTATAGACCAAGAAGTGCATTTTTTTAAGAGTGAAGCTTGAAATTCATGGGTTGAAAAATGAGATTTGTNTTTTCAACACTCCCCCTTGTGATGATGATCATAATGATTGTATACATTACGTGTTTTTATACTGCCTCGTTAAAAAACCGTACTAGGAAAAACTCATTGGGATAAAAACCATAGTAAGGGAAAAAGAGTGCAGTCACGTAAACTCTCCCTCATGTTGACACGAACAATTTTTCACAAATTTCGTAGATTGCGCATCCCAATATTATATATGTGCTTTCTGAATATTGTCGTAGGAAGTGCCTTTGTGAAGAGATCTGATGAGTTTTCACTTGATTGAATGTGACGAACATCAATACATTTATTCTTCTCAAGCTCCTTGGTGAATGC
>NC_133321.1:13709626-13730204 GCF_012295235.1 Primulina huaijiensis
TAATATTTTATAATTTTTAATATAAGTATTTATAATTTTTAAAAAAAAATGAGGCTTAACTGGCGCAGAGGTTGGAGATGATCTAAATGTTCTATATGTATTTAGTATTCCTACAAGTGGTGTAGCATACATAGATCGACGGTCTTCATTGGCTTTGTCTACATTCTTTTGGGTAATTCAGCGATACACTGTTGGATGATACGAGTTTTTCACGTTTTTATGAAAGTTCACATGATGTGTTAGGATTCTAAAGATTTGAACTTTGATTATATTGATTTGAAACAAATACTCGAGATGTAGCATAAAAAACATCGCCGATGGTGACGAAATAAAATGTAGAAAGGCATATCCGAGTCTTTTCTTGTTGTGGGTAGAGAATTTAGCAAAAACTAGTGCTCTGGTACAAAGGAAGACCGAGGGATCCTTTCATTTTCCCTTTGATTTTTTATATCTTATGATTGGGATTCCAATTTATATGCTTATGCTTTCAGCTCACTTTTACCTTTAGCCACAAAAAATATCATAATTTGGTCAAAATCTAATAATTTCTTAATTTATTACCATTGATTAATATGCTCGGAAATGACCCATTTTTTTATTAAAATAATGTTGATACGATTAAATCATCTTTTGATTTATATTTTATCATTAAAAAACTACAAAGATGTTTTCATATAATTTATAAACCTAATTGATTATCATCTTTAGTTTGTAATTTAAATTAATTATTTCTTTAAATTTTCATTAAAATTAATAATTTAAAGAGGTTGATACACTCTTGAATGTTGTTTGAAGTAATTTAAGGAACTTTATCCTATCGTCTGAAAAATTATGTTGGGTGACATTGGGGTATGAGAGATGTTAAAATTGGAATTTGGACCCAACTCAACCCCAAAAGTTAGCTCAAGATGGTAGGATTGTCCAAGTTCGTATATACAACTCTCAAGTATTTTATCCAATCGATGTGGGACAACTAACACACCTCCTCACGCCTAAAATTGAACATCTGGAGCGTGAAGTTTACAAATGACCCAACTATGGGCAGAACGAGTGGTCCAATACATAACGGTGGAACATGAGCTCTGATACCATGTTAAAATTGGAACTTAGACATAACTCAACCTCAAAAGCTAGTTCAAGAGGGGATGATTGTCAAAGCTCATACATACAACTCTCAAGTATTTTATTCAACCGATGTGAGACAACTAACAAGAGACGTTCTCGTACGCCAATTCTAGACTCGTAATTTATCACATGAGACCGATCAATATGTCGTAATATATAAACTTTCAAATGCAGCAGCACGGAGTTTTTTTTAAATTAGAATATAGTACTTTTTAAAAAACTTTTTTCAAAATATGTTAGTTTCTCAAGATTTATCAAATTATTTAAAAAATAAAATGAAAATTTTCATAAAAATTTGTGTCACGCTACCCAACTTCTGCAAGAGACAGAGCAGTGTATATAATTTATATATTAGGCGCATATATGTAATAACTTTAATATATAGACACATATATAATAATTTATATATTTTATAATATATAAATACATGTGTATTTATAAATAGGTATTTGAAAATAAAAGAATTTCAATAGTATGTTAACATTAAAGAAAAAAATCACATCACTTTATAAATAGATGACTTCAAATTATAGCAGATAAAAATTATTTAATTTCAAATATGAATTTAAACTGTAATTTATCAAAAAAATTAAATTCAAACTCAATCATTAAAGCAAAATAAAAATTTAGTCTATTAAAGTTATTTAAAATTTATATAACATGATCATAAAATATTTAATATAATAAAATTAGATGGGAAGTCGATGTGTCTTTCATTAATTAAGATGGTTATATAAATTTAATATTTTCAATTAAAATTTGAAAATTTTATAAAAATAAATAAAAGTGTTATTTTTTCCTTGAATGTAGTCTAACGTTAAACAAATTTTATATATAAATAAATTGTTGATTAATGATTTAAATTTTTTATATCTATTACTAGAAAGTTGTGGATGATTGTTTCACCGTGACCAAACATCTAATTTTTCATCAAATCTATCGATGAAAAAAAATAGAAATGATTTATATAAAAAAAAATATTTTTGAGTTACTTGTAATTTAACAAAAATAATTCATAATATATATTCTAAAAATATTTATAATCATTGAGTAACAATTTTTTTTTATGTTTTGTTTGATTAACGTTAGATCAATTCAAAAAAAATCACACATTTATTTATTTATTTGTATAGTATTCCTCAATTTTAATTGAAATGTTAAATTTATAAAGTCACCTTAATTAATGAAAAACGCATTAGTTGCTCATCTCGTTTTTTATATTAAATATTTTATGCTAATGTTATAATGAATTAAATAAATTTAATAGATTAAATTTTCATTTTGCTTTAATGATTGAGTTTGAATTTAATTTTTTTTGAATAAAGTAGAGTTTGAATTCATATCTAAAAATGAATAATTTTCATCAGCTCGAATTTGAATTATCTATATAACAATAGATGTTTGATTTTTTTTTCTTTTTATGTCAACTTACTATTTAATTCTTTTTTTTTTTCAAATACCTATTTCTTAATATACATATATTTATATATTATGAAACATATAAATTATCATATTATATATTATTTATATATGCATACATTAAATATTAAATATATGTGCCTAATATATATTTGCAGCAACAGTAGGTCTCTTGTGAGACGGTCTCAAGAATCTTTATCTGTGAGACGGGTCAACCCTACCAATATTCACAATAAAAAGTAATACTCTTAGCATAAAAAATAATATTTTTTCATGGATGACCCAAATAAGATATTCGTCTCACAAAATGCGACCCGTGAGACTGTCTCACATAAGTTTTTGCCTTGCAGCAAATCCTCCTCACCTGTACAAGAGACGAGTTGAATTTCTTAATTTCCACTCCCTCTCTCTTGTACAGGCAGGAGAGTGGAAAATTATTTTTAAAAAAATTTGTTGTCCGGCCTCTTGCAGGGGAAGAGCAGCGCGACAAGAGGTGTCAATTAAGATGAATTGAGTGAGTTGGATTGAATTGAGCATTAATATTATTCGAAAATTGTTCAACCCGAATCCAACTCGAACCCGAGTCAACCCGATCACTCTCAACCCGAACCCGAACCCGAACCCGAACCCGAACCCGAATCAACCCGATTTTGAATTTTTTTAATTTTTTAAAAAGAAAATTAAATAAAATTCAAAAGAAATTAATTTAAACACATAATAACAAAGTCTCACTAATATATATTATTTAAATTTGAAATCTAATTGTAGAAAAATAAAGTATATTTACTAAATCAAATAGACAATTGTTTAAAAAATAAAAAAATGTTCAAAATAAATATTAAATTATGAAAATTTATGATATAAATATACAATAAACATTTTTTCAAACATACAATATATAAAAATATAAGAATTATTTATTAATTATTTTTAAAAAAAAATTAAAACTTTCGGGTTGACTCAAACCCAACCTAACCCTATCATTTTTTTCGGGTCAGTTATCGGGCCCAAACTCGATCTGACCCGAACCCAAAAACCCCAAAACTAAACCTGATTTTTTCAGGTTGAATCGTGTCAGATTGATGGGTCGTGTCTGATTTTGACACCTCCTAGGCCTGATGCAAAATTTTTTTAGTTTTATTTTTACAATAATTTGATAAATCGTGCGAAATCACGATATTTTGATTAAAAAAAATTTCAAAAATACTATAATCTAATAAAAAAAATCCCAGTGTGGATAATCAACTTTTCCCATTCTTATTATAAAATTTGTATATCGAAATGAAAAAAAATAAAAAAAATATTAATGTATATTTTTAGAAAGGCCGGTGGCAAACAAAGAAATGTCGGTTAACTACCTAGATAACTGGGGAAAAATGGTAAGCAAATTATGGTATATTTTGGACTTGTCCCAAACTTTCCATCTCACCATGTATATATATTATCTTCTAGTACCATACATTATTTGATCCAAACCAATGATAATTAGTGATTAAAAAATTGTAATAACAAAATATTATTTTATATATATAACCGTTATTCTATGTAACGCGTGTGTATCGACTCCTAGTAATAAAATAAAGTATGAAAATAAAGTATGAAATATGCCCAAATAATAATTTATTTAAACGTAAACGAATGATGTTTTCGCATTAATGAATTGAATGATACTTTGCACACCATTTAATGTTCTTTTGATATAAGCCGTCCAACTAACAAAGATGGAGGGTCCTATAAAGTGCCACTAATGCCCCCATTAAGTGGCCACCATGTTCGGTGTCTAATTTTCTACTCCATGATTTGCTTTAACAATATAAATGAGTCTATATATGTTGTAACACGATCTCACGAATCTTTATATGTGAGACGGATCGATCCTACCGATATTCACAATAAAAAGTAATACTCTTAGCATAAAAAGTAATATTTTTTCATGGATAACCTAAATAAGATATTCGTCTAACAAAATATGATATGTGAGACAGTCTCACACAAGTTTTACATATATGTACTATCACTGAAATGACATTTATCTATTGACATATATACATATAATATATTGACATATATATATATATATATACATATATATATTATAGCAAGCACATCCATAGTTTGATACTCAAGATTAATCGATACATGAAATATATTGCAAAAAATATGTATGGTGAGTTGTCAGTTTGTAGAATATTAACAAATACCTCTTTTGGCAAAAACCTAACGCATTGAAGGAAGTCAAACGTGTCCACTGACATGCAATTGAGATGAACTTGGGTGGCTACGATCACGTCGCCCATGTGACTATATGTTACAAGGATTTTCGAATTTTAACATGAAACAGAACATTTGAATACGAACATTAATAAATTATTGACAATAATAATAATAATAAAAAAACACATAGTATACGTATGTTTTCGATAACTATTGACTGATCGAGAAGCGTAGCCAAAAACTTTTAATCAGATAGACGAATTTTGTTTCGATTTTTTTTTGTCGCCCTTTTTGGTATCACTTTTGTTGATTCTTCAACAAATAGAATCACCAACTCGAACAAAATAATAGTCCGATCAGTTGACGAGAAAATAGCTTATTCATTATTTGATCATCTTCATCTTGATATTTCTAACAAACATAAATTACAGAACGGTCTTACAAAATATTCAACACGAAAATTAATTAAATCTAGTTAGTTTTGCCTAGTCAAGAGGGATCTGTTAAGAACCTGGTTGATTACGTTACTCATGCGCTAAAAAAGATCGAGCTTTTATAGTCATGATCGGAGAAACTGGCAATGTTCGGGGAAAAGTCAGTTCACTTCAATTTTCGAGTAACTCTATCGGGCATACACTGATTTTAATACAATCAACCGTCGTCTAGATCGTTTTTCATTTTTTGTCGTGTTATGTTTTAATCTCTCCATCAGTCTCTGAGTATTAAAAAAAAAAAAAAAAACAAATTTGGGCTTTTGGCCCAATGCCCCAGAGTAGCTATTAAGCCCATTATCATTCAATTATATATCTGACCCCAAATTCAGCTAAATTTTCCCCCAAAATTCCCCAATTCGCCGCAATGATTCCCCATTTCTCTATCCAGCAGTAGCAACAAAGCAACAATGGCCTCAATTTGGACCATACATCTTAATGCGTCGTCTTCTTTTCCTGTAAGTGAATGCTTGGAACCCTATTTTCCTTCCGTCTTCTGTGATTCTTTCAATAATTTTTTTTAAAAAAATTTCTGTTTCGAGTAAAGCTTCGTACTTGGTCCAATGAACTGCAATGTCCTACGGAATCAGGGCGTGATTTTGTCTGCACGAAACGGAATAGAAGAATAAAGCGCGGGAGGTTTGTAGTGGGAGCAGTTAGTTCAGATGGAGACATGCGCCACGAAAACGATGCCGTTGTTGTCGAGAAGTCTCGGAAAGATGTTGCGGAGAAGCATCAACAAAACCCAGTGAATAAGTTGCAAGAGACAATTAGCTCTATCCCTCTATTTACGGTCGCGGTAATTTTCTTGCTTCGTTCGCTTGCGTTATAATGCTTTTTTAGTGAATAATTTATTGTTTGTGTTTCGTATATACCCTCATTTTGCTTTTCAAGGTTGGATGTGAGAGCTTATTTATTGAATTTGTAAGGATGGCAGATTGTTTATGCGAGTTAAAAGAAATTTGACACGAGTCTAGCTGCCGATTCCTGCTGGTGAACTTAGCCTTGTTATGTTTATGCCTGGATTTTAAGGAACAAGGGAATTGAACTTCTCAATAGGACTACTGATTAAGACCATTGGTCGTCTAGTAATTTGTTTGTTTCTCTGATGATTGATCAAAGGTGAAAAGTTTCAACAAATGCAAGTACCAAATAAAATCAAGCGTTGACATTGCTTTATGAGTGGTGGTGAACTCAGAGGCTGTTAGGTCCCAGGGAACATAGAAGACTATGTTTCTGAATGATGGTTTGGATTTGTCCCATTTAATTGAAAAATGAGTGACATTTAGTTGAGTGACATTCTTTTGCTTTTCATTCTAGTATTTTCAGTTGAGAGCCTGGGGAAGAAAACTTAAGATGATGTTTTGGTGTGGCATCATTCATTGACATTTAAGAGATTAAAATTTCAATTCCAGAATTTTTGTATTGCAGTCTCTCTATGAAATGCGTGTTTGCATGTTGAATTGTCCACTAGGTGGCACTAAGCCATTGGCTTTTCGAGATGAGCTTGGGCTGAAACATGTTTCTGAGGTATGCAGCTGTTTTATATTGACTCTCTTTTTTTTTTCTTTTTTCAGACTGGGAAATTCACTGGTACGAATGTTACAATTGGATTATGTATTGTTGTGACTATGTTAATAGTCGTGGTGAGAGGTTATACAGCGAGGAAGTCCAGAAACAGTCGTTCTGGCTCTTTAGCTGATCTTGTGCGCCGTGGACAGCTCAAATCTGATAGAAGAGGCATGTATGATTCCCACTTTAACTTAACCATTGAATTATGCACATGCTCAAGCTTGTGAGCTATAATAATTTAAATTTGAACTTATCTGATCACAGTTCAGCAAATACTTTTTGATTGTAGCTAGCATAAGAGTGAATTTTGTTTTCTAAGTTAAATATATTTGTTCACTGCTGAAAATTTTTTATGGTATTGTTCTGAAAGACTGTCTATGACTACGATGATATAGATTTTTTTTGAATCGTAGAGACCTTTCAGATTGATTGTCTGATTGTCTGCTGACATTTTAAGTCTTTTATTATTCCTTCTTACTTCTCATTTCTCTTCGCAGTTCAACTCCTCTCAAGTATGATGATCCATTCAATAATCCTATGATTAAGGTCAGCAAAAACAATTCAACAGTTGAGATGTGCGGAAAAGTGTATCGTTTGGCTCCAGTGACTCTTACAGGTGAGCAACAAACAATCCATCAGAAACGAAGATCCCGGGCATACCAGTGGAAGAGACCAACAATATTTCTCAGAGAAGGAGAGTCAATTCCTCCTGATGTCGACCCTGATACCGTCCGATGGATTCCGGCAAATCATCCATTTGCAACTACTTCAAGTGATATTGACGAAGATTTGGCTCAAAATAATGTGTACCAGAAGAATGGTGTCCCCTTCCGTATCCAGGCAGAACACGAGGCATTGCAGAGAAAGCTTGAACTGCTACAAAATGTAAGCTTTCACTTTTGTAATCTGATAAAAAAAAACCCCTGAATCATTTCATGTAAAAAGCAAATGATATACTTGATTTTTTTAGAGGACGAGTTAATAATTTTTGTTTGTGTTGCAGGAGCAAAAACTCAGCAAATTGATGATAGATCCTGCAGCAGCCAGAGACTTTGAGAGGCCATATAAGTCAAGTATGAAGTCAGAAAATCAGATAGAGCACAACACCGCAAATTCTAAACTGGGCTCTAATCCTTCTACATCTGACCGGCTTCAGAGTTTGGGGAACAAACCGCCATCCGAAGAGACACGGAACCCTCAAGTTTCATAGCCAGTTCACTGTTTCTGGCAGCATGATGTGAAATGCCACAAATGCGCTCGTTCTTTCCACTTGCATGGAGCGTTACTGGGCTAATTCTGAAGTGACCTCGCGGAGTTTTGTAAATACAATTTCCTAGTTTTTTTTTTCTGTTCATGGATGCGCACTCGAATCTGGGACTTGCTGTATATTTGGCCTTTGTTTCAACACCTGTCTGTTGGTGTTTTCGTACTCTATTTGTTTGTGGTTTGTTACACCAATATTTATATAGTAATTTTAATCCTTTCATAATTAAATGCTATTTAAGGTTCCCAATCTTGGGTAGACTGGGGCGACCAAGAAAGTGAATTTCAAATGAAAATAATTACTAATTTTATTTTTATAATTCTTAGAAACATAATTATATCGCTTATCCTTCGACAAATGGATTAAATGATGAAAGTTCAACACATTATGTATAGAAAAGATGATTAAAAAAGAAAAAGAAAAAGAAAAAAAAAAAGATAAGCGTCTCTAATACGCAGAAATTCCTTAGGAAACATGGCAACAAAGCTAACTTTTAGCACAACAGAGTATCAACTTAATTGACGTCAAGATTTCTCTCATTGCTCCTGTTTCGCAGCCTGTTTGGCTCCAACCGCAAAGAACTCCGTGATCACTTCCAATGGCATACCCTTCGTTTCTGGAACCTTCAAGAATATGAAAACAAACGAGATCACGCAAACAATAGCATAAATGCCAAAAACGCCAGCTAAACCAATGGAGCTAAGCATCACGGGGAGTGAGTAGGTAACGATGACATCACATATCCAGAAAACCAGGGAGCAAATAGCAATGCATATGCCGCGAACCATCGTGGGGAAGATTTCCGAGCAGAGAATGTTAGGGATCGGTCCGTAGCCCATAACAAAGGTGCAAAAGTAGAGCACAACACAAATTGTTGAGATCACAGCATGAGCCACAGTGCCAAGATCAATCACGTTTCCGATAACTAGGACGACCAGTGATATTACCAAAACCGGAATGGTTCTCAGTAAAAGGTACCTAAACAAGCATAATGAATGGTAAGAGGATAAAGATGCACAATGTCAAAACAACCATCAGAAGATCAGAAGAGAATTCAACCGTCACAAGTAGCACATTAAACGGGTTTTACATGGTTGTCATAAAGTCCACACTCCGCCCCATATACGATCACTTTTTACCACCGAAAACACAAAATTATCGGTCTACACTCCTGTTTCAAATTTGTTCATGTGTTCAGTTGAGTGCCAAGTGTAATTGGACCACTATCTGAAATAGGAAGCTGGAAGTGACACAGAATCACCAATAAAGAAAATTGATTGGAAATGATATGGACGGCAACATAGTTCAAGATTCACGAATCAATGGGTTGGATCACACTTTGAAGAGTTAAGTAAATTCTGATTAAATCTAGTCATAAATTGTACAAGTATCATGAGAAAATTTTCGAGGCTGGGGCTGCTACTTAATCATAACCGTGATGTTGGACTCCTAGGCAATTTTCATACAAATTCCAAGATGAACAACGATAAACTCATAAATATAACCCTTCTCTTAAATAAAAATCATATGCAAAGCAGAAAAACATGAGAAACATAGCGGAGAAGAGGCAAAAGGGATTAAATTTACCTTCTACCAGCTATGTCCATGAACCTCATAGCAATGGCAATACAAGGGAGCATCAAAAAATTAGTGAAGGCGCTGATAAGGAAAGAAGCAGAGTCGGAGCCAAGGCCAAGGTTGGATAGCAGAACTCCAACGCCTGCCTGTTGAAGAATTTGAGGAGTGTAGTACAAAACTCCATTGATACCAGAAAACTGCAAATATAAATATAAGAAAAAATGAGTAATCGTAGAACTAAAGCTGCGAGTCAGCATTGATGAAAGGCATGTACACATAAGCAAGTTGCGTATCCACACTCCACAAGAAGAAACCAGAAAAAAGTTGACAAACATCACCCAGAGATGAATACTTTCAAAGATGGTTAACTTTCGGAATCGTAAAACACGAGCCTATTTCAACTAACAATTCAATGACACCAAATCATTCACTATAGCACTTGGTGTGATTCGAACTAAATCCTAATTCCTTCAAAATCAACAACTCTACTATTGGACTGCTTGATTGGTCGCATAATCCATTTATCCCATGATCGAACAGCCTCTAGTATAAACGGAAGAGGTGACAAGTTAAAACTCATTTTTCTGATGAGAAGGTTACACTTGTACAAGAAAATATAAAGATGTATACCCAAACAATCCTAAACGAAATTAAGGGTAGACCCATGGGAGAGTAAATTGTCCAAATCACATAAAAATAATCAAATTTCATGCGTAATTTTTTAAAACTACGAAGTTCAACACCAAAATACGATTGATCATCCCTCTCAACCATATTCTTAGGTCCACGGATGAAGGGATGTCAAGAGATCTCAAAGAAACACACAATGTCATACATTGATGGAAACTGAAGTTATGTTGCTCGTCACTCCAAGGAATAGTCAGTCTAATAGGAAATAAATAAAGAGAGATTAAGGACACGAAAGGACTACAATGAATTTCTTTAACATAATTATACCATAAGAAGTTAAGCAATACCTGCTGCAGTATTTGGATCCCAATCCCGACCATCAATGCTCTTTTAACACCTGGTTCAAGAAGAGCAGCTAAGCGTGGTGCTTTTGAAGCGGCTTCTGATGGGTGCACCATTGCAGGTCCAATTGGACGCTGATCCATTAGTTCCTTTGAATAAAGAGCTGGCTGGCTGACTAGAGCAGCAGCTTGGATAAACTCACCATCTACAGGACCATCCCCACCAGGGATTGAAACAAGAGAGCCACGTCTTGAGCCATGGCCATGGGTACCTTCTTGGTGTAGATAAATCCTTTTAAACCCGCCTTCTTTTGTTCCATCTTCACCTTCTCTTTCAGACCATTTCCATGCTAATTGCCAACCACCACCAATGCCCATACTACCGACTGCTTCTCCCGCATTTAGAGTACTATGACGCCTCATGCTTAAGATACTACCATGGGACTGAGGATTGACCATGTCCTTCTCCATGCTGGTATTTTGACGTGAGATCAATGGACTATGCAAATTGTCATCCGAATCTCCATCACCGATCTCAGATGTGTAACCCTCACCTTCTCTTTGCAAACTCTCTTCATCCCACTCTTCATTTTTAACGTGAGGCTCAGCAGTGCTGAACATGCTACCAAAATTTGGGAATAGCATGCTTCTCATACTTCCTGTCTCAGGGAGTTTCTCATGAACACTGCCGAAGAGCGTCACGAGTGGATCCATTAGCGGGATGCTTTGATTTACCATGCTTCCTTGGCGGGAGACAAGACTAATACGACTCTGACCCGTGACTGGACGGGCAACCCATGAGAGGCCTTCCTCGGGGCCATACAATTTGATACGGTCTTTATCGACTGATGGGTCTTGATTCTCGTCAAGTTCATCTGCTGGACCAATGATATACTCTTCTATGGAAGTTTCACCACCAACAACCAAACCTTCAACTAGTAAAGCCATCTCACCTGTATATGAAGTAACCTCGGCTCAAGCCGTGTTATGAACTTGAAATTTCACAAACTTGGTCAGAATAATCTATAGACTGCAAATGTTTTGGAAACTATAGCTAAGTACAAAGTATAAGTATAAACATGTTTCAACGACGAGCATGTGTTTACACATAAAAAGCTCAAAATGAAAGATGCATATCAAGTGTTACCATTCAAAGAGAGTGGAAACAATTGTTCCACCATGACCAGTTTGAAAGATTCTATTCATTAACATCGCAAATTTATTACAAGTTTTCGATGTCTAATATTGTGCGGTCAAACAATGGGTTCGTAAGTTGGTAATTAGTGATACAAATGAAGAAGGAAATGAGAAAATACTAACACTGGCGAGAAAAAAATAATCCAAATATAAGAATTTCAAACAGGAAGTCCCAAAAACATGGATTTAACAAATTTGTGACCAAAGCTGCCTGCATTAATAAATTAAGAAAGAAAGCATTTGCAAGTCTGGTCCTTACTGGGTCTTTTGGATCAAGCTTTCAACAATCCCTCAAACATCAGAAACAAGATGACAAATTAATTATTGCACAAGACTCATAAACTCAATGATATTATCACTTGTTTCAGATAATAAAACCAAGAGATTGATATGTACGTGCATGATGGGTATAATAATCACCGATGCGTGCTTTCCTATCTTTTAGTAAATGCTGAGCCATATTCAGTGCCAAAAATATCTAGATCCAATTGACATTCAAGGAATTTAAATCCTAGATATTCTGGGCAAAATATTTGAATTTATTAGGATCGACATAAAGGTTAAAAAGTTGTCAAGTAACCAATAATGGCCCTGCAAATTGCACAAGTGATATGGAAACTGAAAATAAATATTTCTGCCTGGACACATCAAATTGTCTTTGAACCATCACTCACACCTCATTTTCAAATGGAATGAAAGGGAAAAAATTCTATTGTTAACAGAGAACATTAAATACTTAGGAATCATTCTCAATTTTACATTTTGACTAGTGTTCCAATCTTATCCGTGTTTTTACTTTTTCCGCAAATGTTGATGAATCAGAAGTGCTTTTAATGGATACATGTATTTTCCAAATTAAAAGAAGACGAGATCCGATCTTGACTTGTTGAGATGGGGCCGGAAAGTACACTTGTCGAGTAATTCGTTTAAGGAAATAAACTAAAAAAATACCGTTAAACATCATTACACACGATATTAAATGTATACTTTATCCACTTGGATCCTCTCCATACCCTAAACGGAAAATAACTTTTCAGCCTCCATCACAATGCATCAATCATAACGACAATGGAAAGAAAGCACGAACAATGATTAGAGTTCTATATAGTATTTCATCACATAGCTATACTTTTAATTGGTCAAGTTAACAAACCTTTCTAGAAATTTAATAATCTCAATCAAATAACATCCTCTACAAAACTTTCTGATACAGACGTGACAAATATTTTTTTTTATCATGATAGCTGCTGACAAGACTTGGGACCGCAATAGTGTGAAATGCACCAAAACAAAATGAAAAGGCAGAAACACCCAACTACTCCATTCCCCCATCCCCACCTGGAACAAAAGCAATAGAGAAAGTAAGGTAGTTTTATTTGTGTCATTAATTTGTGGTGTATTACATGTAAAGATGTCCCAGCATCCGGAAAAGACAATAAAAAGAAAAACAAGTAATAAATCGAAGTCCTTGCTAGATAGGTAAGTACTTTTTGATGTCCATATGCCGTTATGGCACTAGTTAAGATAAAGGCGAACTAAGAATAACCGTTTTTTGAACAAGTCAAAAATGAAATTAGACTTTGGAGTGTGATGTCGTTGACGGAACTAGTGAGTTTGACAAGGCACCAACCTCTTAAAGAAGCCACCAGATTATGTAAACATTCAATGGTAGATCTTAAATCTCATTATTAGATCATACACATCCAATCCATTGATCACAACCAACTTTGCGACCTAACACAAGCCATCATGATTTTGACATGAAATTCATAAACTACTAACCATAGTTCAGTAATTTCAAAAGAAATGTAAAGTAACTGCTTGGCACCGCTCATAAATCTGGATTTTCTCCTCCACTTAATTTCAAGTTTATTGCTTGTCATAACAAACTAAATCTCACCACAAGACGCTTCGTGCAATTTTTCCTTGGGTCATCACAAATTAAAATTCATTAAAATAAACAGATCATGATGTAAAATAAATTCTTGGCTTTTCAGAAACCACCGCCGCATATAATTTCCAACCTTTATAAAATTAACATGAGATTCATTAAAACTATCTGCAAACCACCAAAAAACATAGTTTGGTAGCTCACCCTCGAGATGGTAGTGAAGATCACTGCTTCAAATCTGGATGCAATTAGGAACTTTTGTGTTCAGCATAGTTTGGAAATCTATGCTAAACTAGATCAGGTAAGCATTTATAACTATATCATAGTCATGCAATCAGTTAATCACAAGACACGGTTTATCTTAAATTAATGACATGCAGGCGATTATTGCTAACATACAATTTGGTAACCATTAGCTTGGCAAAAAATGTACGTAACACGTGGAACTAGAGACAGAAATGTACCAGATACGTCCTCTCTGCCACGCAGTTTCTGCAGAACACTTTTAGCCTCAAGCATTTTTCCTTTACTTACTAGCCATCGAGGAGATTCAGGTAAAAACAATACGGTCAACACAAAATATAAAAGAGAGGGAATAGAAAGAACTCCAAGCATCAGTCGCCAGCTAGGTGATGGAGTCAAGGACATTCCAAAAATCATACAATAAGCCAGAAACATTCCACCAGAGCCTGTGAACTGAGGAAGAGTATTTAACAAGCCTCGTATCTCAGATGGAGCCGTCTCAGATATATAGAGGGGAACTAGAGTAACAGCAAGTCCAATACCAAACCCATCTAACAGCCTTGCCAGAAGAAGAACATATACGTTTGGTGACCATAGCATTATCAGGCCGCTGAGAAAATAGAACAAGGATGACAAAATAAGCATCGGACGTCGACCAATCCAGTCAGATATCGTCCCAGAGCAAGTCGTGATGACTGTGGCCCCAATGAGTGACATTGCCACGATAAGACCTTCTACCGCAGCTCCCAATTGAAGCTCTTTCTTGATATAAACAACAGCCCCTAAAAACATCAGAAACGCAACAAATTCAGAAGATGCTGCAGAGCAGACACATTAATAATTAGAATTCTGACAGAAATTCCATAACAGTGTCCGAGAAACTATCTTGAAGACGGCCCAAGTGGTATAACGAGATAGATACTTTCATACCAACCATATAGAAAAAATAAACATTCAATATATTAGCTTGGAGTTTCAAAACCATGAATTCACCTCAATACATCGAGGACTATAGGATGCACAGTTACCTGCAATGGTGGCATTATCCCAACCCTGCAAAAAGTTGCCAATTGTAGCAGCAATGGCTACCAGTGTTGCCCCCTTCATCTTTTTTCACCGATTAATTATAATTCAATTTCTTCAACCGACTGCTCACAAAAAGAAACTAAAACCCCTGCAACACTGATACACAACAAACTATTCAAAGATAACAAAAACAAAAAGCGTCAACGATTAGAAAAAAAAATTAACACCAAAAGAAAGTTAAAAAGGTAGAACATTCGGAGATCTAAAGGTGGAAAACATTTACGTACCTTTTGAGAAGCAGAATGTGAGGGCACACAAAGAGTGGTGAATATACCCAGTATATGTTCACATAGAAAGAGAGAGAAGCGAAGCGTAAAACACAGCCGTTAAAGTACAGCTAGGAGTACGAAACAATTTCCTGAATTCAACATTTGGCAAATTTGCCAACGAAATTAAATCATTGCAAATCTGACTTAAATCTCTCGAATTAAATTTGAACCGCTCAAGGACAAATTAATGCCTTAAAAACCGAAGCCTCGACAAACTCTATCAACTAAGTGAAAATTAAGAAAACACAAACCAACCACGCTGTTCAGTTCAAGAAACTCTTTCCTACCGACTATTTTCAATAAATATCGAACATGGTCACACAGATTCAAAACAGTAGCGAGAATTCTCAAATACCCACAAGCTTAAAACCAACAAAGAATCATAATTTGTAACAAAGATCGAATCTTTAGAGCCAAAGAGCTGAATTTTGTGAATGGAAATAAAGGGCTGACAGAAAAAAAAAGAGATCTTGAGAATTAAAAACGGCGTTACATTCCCGAGAGGTAGTGAGTATGTAGGAAGGAGACAAGAACAGAAACTATAGGTGGACCTTTTCCAAGTTCAATTTCCTCCAGAACCATCTTTTAGAAGGATGGAGATGTCAGTTTGACAACCAAGTCAAGATTCACTCTACCCTTTCTATATATAAAATATATTACTCAAAACTAAAGAAATAAGAATGGATTTCAGATTAAATGCGTGTAAAATTTGTTGCTTATCTTTCATATAATATAAAATAATAGAAATTTTAAAAGATTATGTTGGCCTACGGAAGTCATTTATGTTTGTATATTCTAATGCATTTAATTTTTCAAGGTGATTCTCGGGCAATGACACCAACCGCATTGAGAAGTAAACAAACACGAAAGTTAATCGAGTGGGCGTGGGGTGGGGAGTGGGGAATATTTGTTCAAATTCATAAATATGATTGGTCGTATGGACGAAATATTAATAAATTAAATGAAGGGTACAACTTCCTAATATTTGTCCATACATTTTAACAATAATAAATTTTGTAAATATTCAGATAACATAGAATGTGATGTTATGGATCTTTCTTGCTCCAGCGTATTTGAAAATAACTTTGATTTTCAACAACTATATTTTTTCGAAAAAATAAATAAAATATGTCTTTATGAAAATTAAATCAGAATGAAGCTTAGTTCGTTTAAGATTGATAGAGGTTCGAGATCGATTCGAGCTTTTATCATCAGGTTCGAGCTCGACTTGTCTTGAAATTACTAAGCTCACGATAAGCTCGAGTTCGACTCAATAAAAGCTCATTTATCATGGTAATCAAGTTGAGCTCAATCTTAGTTCATTAATAGCCCGTTTATCATATTTATAAAATCTGGTTTGAGCTCGTCTCGTTTCGACCTTGTAAAGCATATAATTGAGCTCGAGTTTGAGCTTGATTTGAACTCGAGTTCGCGATTCTATTAACGAACATGTTTGCGAGTTCATTAGTAGAATATCCTTAGGCTTGAGCTTTGTTTGATTAAATTGTCGAGCTCAAAATGGAATTTGAGCTTGATTTGATATGATTAACAAACGAACTCAAACGAGCTTTTTATCGAGATGAGCTCCGAATAGCTCGCGAACAGTTTGATATGATATGATTTACATCTCTAGTTGAATATAGGGTTTCAAATTCTTCCTTCCCAAAATTGTTAGTATAAATCAGATTTTGAGAATAATATGAAGTTGGAAATTCTTTTTCATAATTCAGGTGTTTAGGGTTAGCCCGATTAATTCCATACGAGAACGGTCTTTCCTTTGATCCACCTTCCAGATAAATATGGATGTTATACACGCTATGAGTATATGTTCAAGGTCAAATTAACCATGACTCTTTATCTTCTAGAATTGGTTTTATTTTCCAAAATAAATTATGTCTTTCAATTGTGACCGTCTTTTAGAAGACGTCGAGTGAGTTCGAACTCATGATACTCTTGTTATTATATACTTTTGCTTTTCTTAACACTAATCAAACTATACACATATTTTTAGACCAATGTTGAGTTGTTAATTAGACAAACAAAATTATCGTGTAACTTAGAGTCACTAAATTAAATAATTAAAAAATAGAGTACGTCATAGATTTATAGTCTTACAATGATAATAGTTTTTATTTTGAAATATTAATTTTAGCCTTAAGTAATCTTTTTCACGTTTAATAGATGAACGTCATCTGCTTACTTAAGTGTCCATATGTGTCTCTGTGTGTGTGTATTATTGTGTGTAAGCACCGCTAAAAACGTATATATATAACATCCACTGTGAGCACGGTTAAAATGTCACTCACTTAATGAACGTACATGGAGTCACCTTTGGACATGTTGAGTCACCTTGGATTTGTTGAGTCACAATGCCGTGTCAAGATAATCATTAATTAGTTTAATATATGATCTTGGTTGGCCCCATTGTCTTCATGATGTCAAAGTTTTCAAATATATTAAAATAATGTTTTCAACAAAAAAATTTCAAGAACATTATACTTCTCCTCAGAAAGACAAAAACCTTTATGCTATTATTATTCATACGAAGAGCCTAATAAGTCAAATCTTTTTTTCTTCTTCCCAAAATAGTATGGAATATAGATCAAAAGGATGAAAAATAACTGGAGTATAATAAAAAGATTTTTGTGATAATTTGGAAATTAATAAATTATACAACAACTTCTCGTATAAAGTAATATATTTTATTTAGACTAAATAACATGAACCAATTTGCCCAAATATCCAAAGTCTTTTAAAAGTAAACTCACGTTTTCCATGGTACAAGATTATAATTATTAAGAGTGTTAATTACAGTCCAAAATATATTAAAAACACTCTATCTTATTTAATTAATTTATTACTTCAAAAAAAAAACTCAAAATTTAATATTTTGAAAGTTTGTTACAATACTTATCATAGGTAAATAAAATATAAAATATGAAAAAGATTTTATTTTGGTCTTAAATGTATTTGTGTTTTTAGGATCAGGTGACTGTTTAGAACTGGTTGAATAAATAATCACGTTACTTTGTCCGAAATTCGATTTGGTTAATAAATTTAATTTTATAATTTTAGTCAAACCAATGTCAGTTGGCTAATCAGATAATTTCTGTGCAGAGGAAAACTAGACTAACAGATTGAACATTCCAAAATGGTTAAGTAAGAAAAACACGTGGGTTATCAAGAATATGCTGATTAAAATGTAAATAAAACAAAGATGTTTCTGAATGTTCGGATATTTGAATAATTTATATGTCAGTCCTTCTTCCTGTGGGAAGGATGTTCACTAGAAAACTTTGGTAATTACAACTTTTGTAACAACCCGATTCAGTCAGGATTTCTTACTACCTAATTGAAACTCCTAGTTTAGATCACTTACTAAAACAAGACTGAACAGTAGACTGACTGTCAGTTTACAAATATTTTAGAAAGAAAATATTAAGCACCAGTTGATATTTAATGATCTTATGTAACACTTAAGCGTGTGTTAAGAAGTCTTTAGATAAGTTGGCTCTTGAAGGCTTGGATTTTTTTGTCTTCTAATACAAAAATCTTTGAGCGAGCGAGAGATTGACTGACTTACAAGCTTCTCTATTTATAGACTTGGATCCAACGATCATTAAAATCAAATATTATATATATTCCAAATATAATAGCTGTTAATCTCGTTTTTTTCATCTCACTGTCATTTCTGAAAAATCGTACATTATAGGTAGTGCTCGCGGATTTCTGACAATTGAGAGACTGTTTGTATGGAAGACTTTATCCAATAATTCAGCTTTATAACTTTGAATAGTCTAATCGATTCTTTAAAAAAATGTCTCTTTAGCTTAATTTTTTTTAATTGCAGTTGATCTTCAAAAGTAAGTTTGGTAAACTTATGTATCAGTTGAGCTTTAAACATATTTGACTCACAAACCTCTCAATTTAGCTCATGTTGTTAAATCACCAAAACTTAATTGATTCAAGAATTTCCTCATTTTTTGTGTTTGACAAAATAAGAGTTCAAAATATTTAAATATGCAACAATTTTAGATAAACTGAAGGGCTAGCACTATCTTCTATGAAAATCTTTGTGCTCGCTTGACTCAGTTGATCTCATGGAAAATCGTTCTTTGTATGTTTTTTTCTTTTGACTCAATTTCCCTATTTAACCGACTTCTGTTTTTATGTAAACACTAGGGGTCTTCAAAATTTCAACAGCTTAACTCTGTTGAGTAGACACTATATCAATTTTTGAGGAGAGATCTTCATGAACTGTATCTATCTTGATTGTTTGCTCATGATTGGAAGAAGTAATTTGTCCAGTGAGAGTCTGAGTAGTAAGAACTTGATCCTTTTTCAATTGTTCAAAGAGCTAAAAATACTGATAAACTTCCTTGGACATGTGTGTTACTTCTGTTAGCAGTTTGTCTCGAAAACTATCCAAAGAATTTTCAGTGTTGACCTGACTTCTCCGTGGAGTGGTGAGACTAGAGGTGATGGAAACCAAACTGGCAATGATTCAATCCAAAGTGTTTTCCTCAGGAATGTTTAGTTATGAAGATAGTGCAAAGTTTGAAAAATCCTTGAGTGAAGAATGTTTAGATACAACCAAGTAGGGGTGTCAATTCGGATGGGTCGGGTGAGTCGGGTTGGGTTGAAGCATATTAGTACCTAAAAAAAACCTTAACCCAAACCCGAACCAACCCGAAAATAGCGAACCCGAACCTGAACCCGAAGTAACCCGCTTAACATGAATAACCTGTGTAACCCAACCAGATACAATATCATTGGATGGCAGGGAAAATTTAAAATGGTTTTTTAATTAAAACAATATAATTTTTTAATTACAAATACAATTAAAGATAATTTTGTATGAATAATGTAAAAAGATGTATGAACACTTTAGGAAACAAAACTCAAATCTAAGATGAAAATTGAGAGAGTTTGATCATATATTTATTTATATTATAATTCATTCAATTTCAACAATATCCATATATCTTAACAATCTACAAATCCTCAAAAATTATTTATTTTTTGTCATTTTTAGTGAATAAAATTCTATTTTTGTCATTTATAAAAATTATAATTATAACTTATTATACAACTTTATTGTCATATAACTAACATTTCTAATAATATCCTCACAAGTTTCTTATTAAGAATGTGTAATGATGTGATTGTGTGTAATAGAATTTTAGTTGTCTATGTGTATTATTAATTTTTCAACACAATAATTAGATAAATATTCAAAACACATAATAATAATAATA
>NC_133321.1:13730258-13805499 GCF_012295235.1 Primulina huaijiensis
TAATTCAAACACATCATAACAAAAGATATTCAAAAAGTCTTCATACATCACAAAGTGACAATAATCAAGCCCCACTTCTGTCTTCTGACTTCTTCATTGTTCTACATTTGTGTGAAGAAGTCAAACTTTTAAACAACATTTTAAAAATTTTAAATAGGAAAGGGTGAAAGTTTTCAAAAATTATGAATTTATAAAATTTAACTTACTTTCAATACTAGGTATCATAGTATTGTTAGAATCATCAATCATCCGTTGCAGCATTATTTGATCCAACATCCTCATTTATGAGTAAATTCATAATATTTTCAGTCAAATCATCCAACCTCACTTCAGTATTTTCTACAAAAATAAAATATTAGTAAAACAGATAACTTTAAAATGAAAATAACAAAAAGAATCACCAACATTTCTGTCCAACTAACCAATCTCTACAACAAACCAACACCTCAACAACATCAGGCTTCATTACACTATGATATTGGTCAAGTATCCTACCACCGGTGCTAAAAGCTGATTCAGAAGCAACTGCAGAAATTAGAACACTCTATCTCTAGCTATTTGTGCGAGTTCAGGATACCTAAATTGGTAAGCTTTCCAAAACGCAAGAACATCACTTTTTTAAGATCTGTAAATTTTTGGTTCATCCAAATAAAGTTCTAATTGATTCATTTGAGCTCTATCATTGAATTTTTTTCTTTGAAATGTGTCAAATTCATACATCATAAATTAAATGTATTGGTAACGAAAAGTAAAAAATAGTGAGAGAAAGAAAAAATTATCATAAATACCTTCAAAACATCCATGCATCCACTGCCTGAATTTAAAGGACGAGAAGCATTATCATCAATGCCACTGTGAGAACTCATAGATGTGTTACTACTACTTGATTTGAACGCAAGGCCCATATATTCCTCAAACAAAGAAACTAATTTAGACTTCACCAAACTTAATTCGTTACTACCATGTCCGTATAACTTGTTGTAACAAAACTCAACAAACTGCATCTTGAACCTCAGATTAACTATCACAGAATGGACAACAAAATGTTATAATATTTCCAGTACTTGTCAAATTTCTGAAACATCCGATTGGCCATTGATCTCATAAAATCACCAGAGCTTTGTAAGGCTTGACTTAATGTCAATTGAACCGTAAAGACACGAGGAAAATAAAGGTTGGCAGTAGGATATTTCACCCCAGAAAACAAAGTCGTTGTCTCATAGAAAACCTCAAGAAATTTGCATATTTTTTCAGCTTGACACCACTTGTCAACCAATGGACAATGTGTGAAATTAGTATCAGTCAATTTCAAATTATTAAAAGCAATTCGATAATATATGGCACTAGAAAGCATCAAATACGTAGAATTCCATCTAATAGGAACATCTTGCCTAAGTGATTTATTAGGATCCAGTGAAATTTGGGTAACAGATTCTACAAACTTTTTCTTTCTCACTTGACTGCCTTTTACATACTTCACACATTCACGAATCTTATCAACAGAATGATCAATTATTTTCAAACTTTTTTGGACAATTAAATTGAGAATGTGTGCACAACGAACTTGCAAAAACTTGCCACCATTCATTAATAAAAAATTTAAACTAAGATGATCACTTAAAAGGCCAACAAACACATCATTTGCAGCGACATTGTCCAACGTAATTGTGAAAACCTTTCTCTGAATTCCCCAAGCATTGAATAAGCTATTGATTTTATCACACAATGCAATACCAGAGTGAGGTGGAGGCATGTAAGAGAAGTTGATAATCCTTTTTGCAAAACCCAATTAGAATCAATGAAATGCGTTGTCAAACATACATAGCCATCAGTGGCAATAGAAGTCCACAAATCGAAAGTGAAACAAATTTTTCCAGGGCATGAATGCATTTCTTAAGCTAGTCTATTGTATTCATTTTTATGCATCTTGAGAATATCAGTCCTTGCGGTGTTTCTAGTGAAATGATTGATTTGAGGTTCCAAATATGTAAAAATTAATCTAATTGCATCATATTCCACAAACTGAAATGGTAAATCATGTCTCACAATTGCTAATAATAGCAAATCTCTAAATATTTCTTGGCTGAACTTTTGTGACCTTATGGCAAGACTTTTATCACCTTGTTCTAACAAAGCCTGAGCAATATCACGAGTTCTCTGTCTAGGACACTATTTGAGAATATGGCGTTGGAGATTACCTGTCGCCATGCTACTGTCAGCTTTGTACGTAGTCCCACATGTTTTACATTTGCAACGCTTTTCTTTTCCTTCTACTTCTGGAAGCATCTCAAAATATTGCCACCATTGTGATTTTAAAGGTCTCTTTCGTTTAACACTTTCGGAGGCCCGACCTTGCAAGTTAGTACCTATTTCGTTATCAACATCTAAATCCAACACATGTACACCCTCCACACTATCCTCCTAGTGAACAAGACCAATAGGTTCTGAACTCATTCTATCAATTAAAAGGCATACCAATAGGATTAGCTACAAGCAAAAAATTTACAATTCCTTGAAAACAAGTAACAACCTGAGAAAAGTAAACAAGGCATTGTATAAAGATAAATGACATCATTTCAAAATTAAATAAACAACTGTATAATTGAATTTATTATTATTTACATGTCAAAGACTCAAAAGAAGTTTCACCTGGACGGTTGAATAGTATTAAACAACAAAAAACCATGCAAAACAATTTTAATGAAATGTACGTATTGGAATTTACACTTTAAGATTTTGAAAGTTTAATATATCTCATGATACAAAGCATTACAGAAATATGAGAAACACCTGGGTCCTCGAATATGTCTCATACCATACTGATTTACATGGTAAAGAATGATGGCCAAACAACAACCATCTTTGATAACCATACTCTAATTTAATACACTTAACCAAATTTATGTAAAGATTGATCGGTCCATTTAGTTTAAGTTTACTCCATATGTCAATTTTCATTGTTTTCTGTTGTTAAAAGCAGCATCTATGCTGATATTTGGGTCAAATGACCACAACATTGCACTCTCCAAAGCACTTTGCAGGAGACTACAAATCAGGCTTAAGTGAGAAAATCACATATATCAGGGGAGGTAGAGGTCAGAGGGAGGAAGCTCATGTCTGATAAATTTTCGTTACTGACAGCTCTTTTTCGATCCATATTGTTGTTTCAATACCATCTACGGAAACAATAAACCTCAAATTCACGTGCTTCAATTTTTAATATTTAGCATGTCCATTGTTAAACCAAGGAAACTCATTTTTAACAATTTTTGTATACAACATATTGTATCATATGAAGACAAGCTAAAATGCTGGTAACTTAGAGCAAAACTGAAGAACACAAGCTTTTAAAATTCAAATTCGAGGCATCGACTATACATAATACGTGCCCTCGACTATTTACAGAAATTCTACACTTTAGGATCAATATATATTTAGCTCATGATACAAATCATTACAAAAATATGGGAACAAAACAAATATATTAAAGAATATTCAAATTTCAAATTATATGTTCAATAAAATTCTTTCAGAGCGAACCCAAATGAAGATTAGTTTAATAAAACTCAGTTCGTTCACCTGGACGGCTGGATGAGAAACGGATTAGCGGAGAAGGGTTTCACTTGGATGCGTGAGTGAGAAGCGGAGAAAGATACGCTTGGACGAGATGAGAATTGAGAAATGAGAAGCCAACAAGGGTCATTAGAGAATTATTCGGTTGGGCTTTATTTTAGTTTAAAAAGTGAGAGAAACACTAGACAATAGTTGTGTAAATTGTCAAACCTTTTTTTAAAAAAAAACATGATGGGTCAGGTGGGTTCGGGTCACTAGGTGACTGATATTTTTTTCTGGTCAACACGGGTCAACCCAAATCACTTCGGGTCTGACCCTTTTCGACCCAGACCCGAAAATCATAAACCCAAACCCGATATTTTTTGTGTCGTCTCGTGTCGGGTTAACTTGTCGGGTTCATTTTTGACACCCCTACAACCAAGGGGAGATTTGGATTTGTACTGGATGAATGTCCTTGTTCAATCATCAGAATCGGTTGATCTTGATAAAATTGTTCATTTTGCACGTCAGACTGAATAAATGCATCTTCAATCTTTCTCTGATTCACCAACTCTCAAACAATTTCAGTTACTACTGTGTGCGCTTCAATCACCAAATTTGGTGATTTTTTTAACTAGTTCAGCAACAGCCACGTCTTCAACTTCTTCTGTTTGCATATCCTCTAACTGTTGTTTTGCAATAGAATGCACAACTTCATCAATAGTAGCAAGAGAAATTCCACTAATTAGAAGAGGAGAAGAACTCTGATGAGGCTGACTGGATGAAGATTCACTATCCTGAATTGTGCCTTCAGTCGCGTTGACATGGGTCACATTAGTTTTAGTGGCTTTCTCAGATTTTTCTTTGTTTTTAGTATCGACTGGTATGAACAACTGATGATCATTCTCCCAAACTTTGACTCTTACTTGCAGAGTGATTAGATACATGAACAGTTGATTAAGAACAACTATATCATCAAAAACAGTTGGGCTGGTTGGATCATAGTTGGCTCTGAGTTTTGCACAGATGACAATGAGCTTTTTAATTTGCAAGAGATCCATCAGATTGTCTCTGTGTTGAAGTGCTTCTGCAATTATCACATTTTTTTATTTGTTTTAGGACTACCTTTTCAAGAGAGATGAACTTATTCATAGTGGTCTTCTTCTTCAGCTTCTTGGCGAAAGTGCGTCTTGAACCCAACCCATTCATCAAAGAACTCAATCTTGTCATCAGCATACTCATTGATTTCATCCATTTGTAAATCGATTTGAGTCTGAACTGTAGATGTGGAATCAGGTTCAGAAGAATCATTCACAATTTTTTTTCCTTTCCCAGAAACTAGTTTCGTGGTAAAGCTGTAATCCAGTCCTAACTTGGTATACTCAACTGGTTCCTTAATCACAACTGGCAAGATATCACTCTTCTCCAACCCGAAGACATTGGAATAGTGTAAAACACGCATTTCGTTACCTTTCAACGTATAAATGACATGGGATTGTTTTATTCGAAAAAATCAAATTTCTCTTTAATAAGATATGCAGATGCAGACTATCTTTCAGATCTACATAAAGCCAAATCCTAAAAGGTTATGTTTTTACACGAGATGCCACTGTTATATCATGGAAGTCGACAAAGCAAACTTTAACTACATCATCAAATCTCTCGAAGATTATTGCAATACATGAAGCAAACAAATAATGTATATGGTTGAGGGCTATGACACAACATGTTCGAGAATCACGTGGACTACCAAAACCAAAAGAAAGCCCGACAACTATTTTCGAAGACAATGCTGTAGCAGCATTGCACAACTAAAGGAATTATATCTTAAAAGAGGTCGAACAAAACATATTTCGCCAAAGTTCTTCTATACACATGAACTTCAGAAGAAATGTGATATTGATATCCAACAAGTTCGTTCCATTGACATCAGCATTCAAGAAATTGGTGCACAAGATAAGGATGTGTCGATTAAAAGATCTTTGGTGATTCAAATCAGGGAGAGTATCAATTGTTGTATTCTTTTTCCTTCATTCATGTTTTTTCTCATTTGAGTTTTACTGGCAAGATTTTAACGATGAAGCATTGGATTCTCCATCTATCATATAAGGAGGAGTGTTAGATATAGATTATATTTAGGTGATTGATTTGATTGTAATATTCCTTTAATATGATAATTCCTCTACTCTATAAGTATAGGTGTGAAGTTGAAATAATAGATAATTGAACTCTAACATCTTTTATTCTTCTTTCTCTTCAATTTTCTTCACTTTTTTGTATAATTCTCTATTAAGTTTATAACAATTATGGATTTATGGTACCGATATTACTGTTTTTTTTTTTTGGACCTTCAAAAGAAAAAAAAGTTTCAAAATTGGAAATATTACTTAATTTTAATGCTAATTCAAAATTAGCGCACAATTACTATTATAAACTTTGATCATGATAAGTTCCAAATTATTAAATTCAAATAATTCAAGTAAATTATCATGTTTGTGCCTTTCAGGGTGATTGAGTTGGTGGAGTACTAGATAAATGTTTGACTAATAGTCAAGAGTTCGATTCCTCCTACCAACACTTTTTACGGGCCGACTTATGACACATGACTTGTTTAGTATGGTTTAACTGATTAGCGTGGTTTGCAGAATATTACATTAGCCAAGGGTTTCCCAGTGCGTACCAAAAAGTAACGACTGCGAGTTCTCACATCGTAAAAAAAATGTTTGCACAAATCGAAATCAGTATGTGTGTGACTTTTAATGATTTTGATATATGCTAACCATGGTATAACAACTCTTTTGGATTTGAAAACAAATTTGTTTGCTCTAAAGGATGTATAGCCCAAATATCTCAATCGATCGATTAAACTCATTCAATTATCGATTCTCAAGTCTATTTCAACTCACTCAACCTATGATATTGTGATTAATATCTAGTTTTTTCCCTTAAGATCCACTAGATACAAGATGATCATTAATTTCCAAAAGATCCTTTAGTCGTCGTTTGCATGCAATATGATCTTTTTGCGCGAACGAGGGTAGCAAATCTTGGAACATTGGCTCATAAAAAATGGCTATGAATGTGTTTCGAAGTGTTCAAATCGAGATAGCGAAATTTCTTTATCTATGCTAATTTCTTTAATATTAATATAAAGAACGTAAAAAAATAAAAAAAAAATAAAAGATGTTTGGAGGTGAGAACAATAGATATTGCACAGGCAAACATATTAATGATGAGGCATGTATTTTTGTTATGCTACTAATACTATGATATGAATTTACAGGTATTGATACTTCTAATGTATCATGCTTGGATAATATCTGTGATGAGGTATTGTCCAATTTTATTAGTTAAAGCCCAAATTGCTTACAAAGACCCGAACTCATTAGACACTCCTAAAAAAAGCTATAAATAGAAGAAGACTCTCACTTTTCGTTTGATAGGATAAGTGTTCAATTTTAGATTTTGGTGTTCAATTTTAGCTTACAAAGACAAAGTAAAAATAATATTTGTCAAAATGATCATATAATTTGCTTATTTTGTTTTATAGGATAAGTGTTCAATTTTAGATTTTGGTTTGTCATGTTTTGGTTTTTAGTCTTTTTCTATTGAGTGTTGATGTAGCGTCAGACATGTCAACATTTTCAGATATCACATCAACATTTTTATGTCACGTCGTCACTATTTTCGATGTCATGTCAACATCCAAGAAAAATAACTAATAATCAAAAAATAACATAACTTACAAAACCAAAACTCAAAAATGAATAGTTACAAAACTAAAACACAGAATGAGCCAACTTACATGACCATTTTGTCTATTTTCCCTATTGAAAACAACAACACAGGTATGCAATTCATGGACTAGTTAGTCTATCTTTCATCTAGCGTAATTCTCCTTACGTCTCAATACTATTAGATCGTGTGAACCTCCATATTTTAATAAAAATTGACATATTATGTCGATGATTTAAGTGATAAAATTTCACTATATCAAACCATGCATTCACCAAGTGCGCTAGTTATTACTATATCAAACACGAACCTACTAGATATACAATATTAATAGGTTAATTTATATGACTTAACAGATTTAATAATTACAAGAAACACATGGAAGTTTTGATAATTACCATATCACCATCTTTTTTAAAATAATAAATAATTATATTAACCATATTCTACAAATTAATTATGAATTTACCCATATTTCACAAAATATTAACAAGCTACAATAAGAAAATGACAATTATGTAAGGTTTGTATATAAAATTTGATCAATTTTTTTTAAATAAAATTAAAAATAGAATAAAGCGATTGTACATGCATGTGACAAAATCCAACTTCCACTGCTGCTGCGAAGCCTCCTTCTTTCTCCATTACAGAGCACACTAATTGGACGAACGATATCTCAGGACTCTCAATTTATGTGATAATTTCATGTTATGCCATCTACAGAGGCTCCCATCATGGCGTCTCATGATCCCATCCTCCGTCTGTCGCTTTATCTCAACCCAACAACACTTTGCTATTCAACACAGTTCAGTTTTCCAAGATTTCTATATGGACATATCGCAGCAGTACTGCGATGCCTTGAAAGCCTCCGCTTATCAGCAATCCACGTCTACGATCCAAAGAATCCACGCCAACCTCATTTCGTCTGGCCTCTACACTTCTACGTTTTTGCAGAATCATCTAATGAATACATATTCCAGCTGCGGGTTGAGTAATGAGGCTTTCAGGGTGCTCTTGGAGATTGAGTGTCCAAATGTGTTTAGTTGGAACACGATGATTAGTGGGTTTGCGGATTCAGGTTTGATGTCTGAGGCGGATAAGTTGTTTGCTGAAATGCCGGAAAGAGATACTGTGTCTTGGAACTCGATGATGTCGGGTTATTTTAAGAATGGGAGAGCTGAAGATGTGGTAAGAGTGTTTGTTATGATGTTTTGGGATTGTTATGGTGTTCCTGATTTATTTTCTTTTTCTTGCGTAATGAAGGCTGTTGCCACGCTAGGTTATCTGAAGATTGCTTTACAATTGCATGGTTTAGTTCAGAAATTTGAATATTTAGGAGATACTGATATCGGTTCTTCATTAGTTGATCTGTATATAAAGTGCGGTGCACTAAACTATGCTGAGAAAGTATTCTTAAGGATAACTAGACCTAGTTTGTTTTGCTGGAATAGCATGGTTTATGGGTATTCCAAATTGTATGGAGTTGATAGGGCTCTTAATTTATTTTATCAAATTCCTGAGCGTGATGTTGTTTCTTGGAACACGATGATTTCGATTCTATCTCAGCATGGGATAGTGGATCGGACACTCGATCTGTTTTCTGAGATGTTTCAAGAACGTTTTATACCAAACTCCATGACTTATGCTTCTATTATAAGTGTGTGCGCAAGCATTGGTGATTTGTCATGGGGTACTCATCTACATGCTCGAATTATTAGGATGACACCGTATCTTGATGAATATATGGGCAGTGGTTTGGTCAATTTGTATGCCAAATGTGGCTGTCTGGAGTATGCAAAGAGGGTTTTTAATATGTTGAAAGAGAAGAATGAGGTTGCGTGGACTTCTTTGATTTGGGGTGTTGCTCAATCTGGTTCCCATATGGAAGCTATGGAGGCATTCAAAAGAATGAGGGAGGTGTCTGTGCCATCAGATGAATATACTCTTGCTACTGTTCTTGGAGTTTGTTGTAGTTTGGAGGACAAATCCATGGGGGAACTACTACATGCATATGCCTTTCGAATTGGAGTAGATTCCTCTGTACCCGTGGGGAATGCAATCATCACAATGTATGACAAGTGTGGTAATGTTCAAGATGCAGATCATGCCTTTGATTTGATGCCGGTAAAAGATATAATATCATGGACAGCGATAATAACCGCACTTTCTCGAGTGGGAAATGTGAAAAAAGCGAGAGAATATTTTAACGAAATGCCCGTGCGGAATGTAATCACGTGGAACTCAATGTTAGCCACAAATATAAAAAATGGTTTTTGGGAAGACGGGCTCAAACTCTATGTTCAGATGTGTAGACTTGGGAGTAAACCAGATCATATTACTTTTTTAACTTCACTGACTGCATGCGCTTGTTTAGCTTTGTTGAAACTTGGAGAACAAATTATAACCACAGCTGAAAAATGTGGTTTGGCTTCACACATCTCTGTGGTGAATAGTATTGTCACTATGTATTCAAGGTGTGGAAGAATCGGAGATGCACAAAAAGTGTTTGATTCAATAGTCACAAAAAATACCATATCCTGGAATGCTATGATGTCTGGATATGCTCTGAGTGGTTATGGTAGAAAAGTGATTGAAGTTTTTGAATCGATGTTACAATTGGGATATAAACCAGACCACATAAGCTACTTGTCAGTTCTATCAGGCTGTAGCCATTCTGGACTTTTATCTGAGGGTCAACATTATTTTAGTTTGATGACTGAAAGCCATGGTATCTCCCCAACATCTGATCAATTCACCTGTATGGTAGATCTGTTTGGTCGGGCAGGTTTACTGGAGAAGGCTGAAAATTTGATAGATGAAATGCCACTGGAACCAAATGCCTCTGTTTGGGGAGCTCTTCTTGGTGCTTGCCGTATTCATGGAAACACAGAATTGGCAGAAGTGGCGATGTCCCATTTGATAAATTTGGGAGTGGCAAACTCTGGGAGCTATGCACTTATGTCCAACTTGTACTCTGATTCTGGAAAGTTAGAAGGTCTTTCAGATATGAGAAAATCAATGAGACAGAAACAAATAAGAAAAAACCCTGGCTGCAGTTGGATTGAGGTCAACAACAGGGTTCACGTGTTCACCGTAGATGATACTTGTCATCCACAAAGAAAGGAAATTTACGAAAAATTGGATAAGCTAATGGAAAAGATAGAGGATACTGGGAAATATGTCTATAGATTGGGTTTTTCTGGGCCAAAAAGTTGTCATAGTGAGAAACTTGCTGTGGCCTTTGGCTTGATGAGTTTGCCCTCTTGGATGACCGTGTATATCATGATCATTTCGTGATGAAGTTGATATCTGAAGCTACATCTAGAGAATTAGTCATTGGGGATGCACGTCGCTTTCATTACTTCAGAGATGGTTCTTGTTCTTGTGGGGATTACTGGTAGCTCGGGGTGTGAAGTACACTTTTAAGACCATCTTAGCAGTGTCTATCACTTTTTACTGGAGGAATTTTCAAATAGCCTATTAACCTAAGATTAACTCGATATGTGCATAGAAGAGCAAAAAAATTTATTGGATTCTAAATACAAATGGCAAGTCAAAAGCGAATTGTTATTCTTGTCAATGCAGAGATGCGAAACACAAATGTCTGAATTATACTTATTTTATCTCCCTCGATAATAGTACCACACCTTTTTTTCTCTCCGCAGTTCACCCTTCACTATTTTAATTTTCCCTCTAATTTTCTGTGTTTATTCATAACATTTTGTGTCTTTTCTTGACTTTAAAGACCTTTATAGTAGTTTTTTGCTATAGTCATCTAAATATATTTGGTTTCTGTATTCAATTGTTTTTTCCATGTCTTTTCCTTTTTGTTGATCATTGTTTCTTTCTCGTTTTTCTTTTTAAAATCTTTTAACTCGTATGGCAGTTGTCTTGGACTACCTTGAATTTTCTTGTTTAGCCAATAAGATGATGCTCGCTGCTTTCTATTTTCTTATTGAGTTTCATAAAACCTTGATCACATTAACCCGTGATACAACTACTGAACTATCAGCTATCCCACTAGAGTTCAAAAAGGTATTGAAGGTTCTTTTTCATGAGAAGAAAGGATGCTAACTTGTACATATCCTTCTAATTGACAAAAAATCATCTGTATTTCTCTTAATCACCATTACCTCCATTCATTCTATTGATTTTTCTTCAGGGAACTGAGTTCCAGCGTCCATATATAGCCCGGTTCTAGCCTCTTGTGCCTTTTATCAGTCTGCAACACATGTCATATTAATGCTAGGTTACGTATTGGCAGAAAAAAATAGCATAATAGTTATCTGTCATTTGCGTTACATACCATTCCATGAATGGCTGCTTTTCTACAATTGGCCTCCTCTGTAATTGGACCATGTTTGGCCAATAACTTAACTGGTGTGTAATTTAATTTGTGATCACTTTACCGATACTATTTGTTGATGCTTAACCTACATATTTACTCCATAATGTCTTGGGGTGTTGTGATTGATAAGTTTGAGAAGAGGAATTCATTTGTGAACCCTCAAAAGTGCTTAGTAGAAAATGCATACTCATAAATAACAGCAGCAAAACATAAATGGTCAAGCTTCTTAGCGTTCATATGATTGATGTATTTCATTTAATGTTTTATTCTCCATTATTCAATTGTCTGTTCCTTATGTATGTTTCTTGTTCTTCTATTTTTTCCCTCTTATTCATTTTCTTTTGATACGTATGATTTTCTTTTGTAACATTATTTCTTGTCACTGCATTCCAGCACATTCTGTGGTTCATACTGCTTAAACTGTGAATGATTTTTTTCGGGTTCCATTTTTATGAGAAACTCTCTCAGTGTTTGGTTTTATTTCGGGTAGTTTTGTAAATTTAGTTTGAGAAATTGTATTGGAAAACACGATGTATGTTTGATTTCGTTTTTTACAAGAGATTTTTTTTATATTTATATTTCCATTTTTAATGGTATATGAGATAGCTTAAAATTTGAATATGGTGCACTAAGTTACTATATAATATAATGATAAAGCATTTTGGAATGAAATGAAAAGTTGAACGAAGTGAAGTATTATGTGGTGTGACAATGAGATGAGAATATATTTTGAGGGAAATAAAACCAAACGTAGCAATTAAGTCCTGGAACTGTGGCCACCAATATTTACTTCACTGTAATATTTGTGTGCTTGTATAGAACATTAGTAGGTCATGATGGTATTGTTGCACCTTCATTTTAACTTGTATTCTTCCTGTTATACTCGAACTTTTGTTTATTCCAGCTTTAATCACTTTTACATGTATCAAGAGATATGGTAAATAGCAAAGGATGTCACTTGAACCGACCACAGTTTCGATTTTAGTCTTTCTAATTTGATTTCTATATGCCTGAAAACTTGATTGTTAGTTTGTTCAGGTTTACCTTTGGCCACTAATCATTCATTTATTTTTAGACCGTTATGCTCTTCATAGACACAGTAAGTAGCAATGTTATCCTATTATTTTATGTGTTAAATGTTTTATTGAGAGCTACTTGGTCCTGGGAGTTGCATAGCGTCCATTCTTCTTGTTTAACAAGTCAAATCAACATATAACTTAGCTTTCGCTGTTAAAAGTAAAACTATGATATTTATATCACCAAGTCGAACGATCCACCAAAAACTCCGTTGTACAATGACATTTATTGAAATTTCTAATGAAAATTTTGGTTGCAAACATGATAAAACACAGACTCTGTCCTCGTTTATATTCTGCTCAATGAAAAGAATCTACGTGCATCCACAAGTTAAATCACTTGAGGATCGATACAACTCTGACAATCACTTTACTTGGTGAATTTGACATTAGGGTTTCTTATTGGTTTGAGCCACATATCAGCCATCACACGTGACGAAATGCTCCACAGAAGATCTGGTCCCTTTGATGCAAATGATTTTGCCTTCTTTCCTGCCTTTCCCAAACCGTATGCTACAAACCACTGCAGTGAAGTAAGCCTTTGCTTCTCATTATCCCACATATTTTTGTTTCCTGATGTTCTCATTTTTATGCCTCCAACTTGCAAACTCGTCACTTTGTACTTGTTCTCCTCGTAACTGTAAGATGGTTTGCTGGATATACATGGTGCGTGAATCAGTGCTATCATAGGAGCTCCTACTGCCTCATACTGCCTCATTGGATCCCGTAGTTGGACTGCCACAGACATAGTTATGGTCGCTGCATCATCATCAGAACCTTTTGCATTTTTCTGTTCTATCCAGTCCTCAATGGGAATTGCAGAATCCAACAAGTGATTGAACACTTTGCCATCAGCTGCAGTGGTTTTCGCATCAAGCGGGGAGACATCAAAAGGAGCATCTTCTTCAGCAATATCTGCTTGAATTTTTAGACCTTCTACTGTCATGTTATCAATCTTCTGCATTGAAAAGGCCAAAATCTCATCGACCGTCAATGATTCTTCACTGACAGACCATATTCCAGTTGAAAATCTTTCTTTTCTGCCGCTATTCAATGCTGTTCTGATTGATTTGAGAGCAGCAATGCTTCGAGCAGCGCTTGAACTGGCACCTTCTTTGTCCCTTCCTTGTATAATTTGTGAAGCAATGCCTTCAAAAGCTATCTGCTCTGCTGTTTTACCTTTGAGCTCATCCAAAGGCATCAATGATAAGATCTCAGAGGTCAATTCTTCAAGACCAATTGCTGCCATCTTCTGAAATAACTCGAATCCACTGTTGTTTGATTGAAGAATCAGTGGCTTTGATATCTGCATTGCGAGTTTTGGTGCGTCTTTTCTTGCCACTGCTGTATCTAAAGGATTCATCGCTGCCAAGTAGCCTCCGTTCCTTGTTTGAACCACACATCCCAATCCCTTCCCAAGATCAGGTAGAAAAGCCTCAGAATCCATCTCTTCTGTATTTTCATACTTTTCGAGCTTCAGCAAACGGGTTTCATCACGCTTAACCTTCATATCATCATCTGCATCCTCGAGCATTTGAAGAAACTCTCTTGTTACTTTATCTTCATCTGCATTTAACACTTCTATCATGGTTTCTTCATCTGTTTTGATTGGTTTCTCTCCCCCCATCAGAGATTCAAGAGCCTTTATTTGCTGAGCAATCGAATCTAGTTCCGTCAACCGTGTGATGTGAGACTGATCCTGAACTTGCACTTCTTCCTTCACAGCCTCACTTGAGAATGATACTTTGTCCGAATTTTCTTCAGATTGCTCTTCTTCCTCTCTGTCTTTGTCTTGAATTTCTACTCCTTTATCCTCAACATCAAAGTCAATTAGGTCATTATCATCCATCTTCGTCTCTAGTACCTCGGGCTTTTTCACCGGAAGAGAAATTGAAGGCGGAGGTGGAGGCGGAGGAGCTGGTTCGTCGAGATTCAGTTCATCAATCCCTTTTAGATCTTCAGCCTCTCTAGTCTGTGATGGTGTCAATGCTTCAGCTCGACTCGACATTCTTGGACTCGGAATACTAAATGATGACTTCGACTGTTTCCGGGCGATAGAGGGTGAATATATTCTGCTTTTTCCGGTCTTCTGCCCCTGCCCCTCCGGCTGACCATATATCCCAAGACCTCCATCTTTCTCCATGATCTGGAATCCCAGTTTCAGAACGAGCGCACCTCCCTTAGCTTTACCAGACAGATTAAGAGTACTATCCCATTGCCGAACCCGAGCCCCTTCAAAGCTCTTCTCTACGGATTCCTGAACCATATTACCCAAATCCACTGTGCTTTTCCCGAAATCAAGCTCATCAGCATCAACAGCCACTACATAAATAAGAAATGGTCGTGGCTCGAATTTCATCGGTGTTCCGCTACCAGGGGTGAAGTAAACATGGCACCTCATGAATAGAGTCTCTTCAAAATCAGCAGCTCCCTGTGCCACCCTGGATGGCATGGTCTGCACGGCTCCCTCCTTGCTTTCCTTCTTTCTGACACAAACTGCCATTCGAAGACCATTCATGGAAGCTGGAAGGCCCTGAACAGCGACAACTTCGACAGAGAACAAGCAGCTAAGCTTCTGCATGCCAATGTGTGACAGGGCACGCATCGGCTTCCAATTCCAAATCCCTTTCTTTTCTGATGTTGCAGCTGGTTGGTCATCAGTCCACTTGCTCTTGCCTTCTTTTGGAGCTGACCTTTCGCTTTGTTTTGTCTGCTCGGTTTCTTCGTCGATCTTCTGCCTAGACCGCCATGGAGACAAGGACATGCGCCTTGTTCTCGGTTTCTGGTCGGTCTTCATCTCGTTTTTCTCAGCCCCGGTCAAATCAGTGGTGGGAATTGCAGTTCTTGGGATAGCAAGAGAGGCAGTTCTTCGGGCAGTATTTGAAGAATGTGATTGGTACATCGTCTCACTAAGTTCCTCGAGTTCTTGTAGGATTTGTGTGTTTGAATTTCTTCTTGCTGAGTAATCAGCTGCCATGATTCAGGATTTCGCTATACAAAGAACAAAGAACAAAGCGTCGAAGCGATACTGCAAGGAATTTCGGACTTGGAAAAAGAATTAAATTGGAGAATGATGATTGTAAATGGCTTCTTGAAGTCAGGAAACTTGCACAAGTAAGAGGAAACTGGTGGTGCTTTGTGAACCAAGAGTTGGGTTTTGGTTGTTTTTGTGAAGGATAGACAATAATGTTGATTTCTTAGAAGAAAAAAAAGACAAGATGATGATAAGTGAATGATAGGAAATCATGTAGTGACAGTTGGAATTTGATTTCGGTCATTAATTTGGGAACCCACAAAATAGAAGAAGACAACCAAATCACGAAAAGAGTTCGTTGATATGGTTTTATCTTATTTTGCTTAAGTTTTCATTATTAGCACAATTAAGAAATAATAAAACTGAAAACAAAAATAAGAACACTGGCAATTTTAACGTGGTTTGGTCCAATCGACTTACTTCTATGGAGTCACGTTCTGCTATCAAGCAAATCAACTAAATATTAATGTTTATAAAATACAAAGACTTATTCAAATAAAGACTCATTTTCTAATGACGCTTCTATGATGAATACGTTCAGTAGACTTTACTTGACGAGCATCACTCGTCTTCAATATTCTTCAACTCGAACTCCCTTTGAAATTGCGGATTGTTCACTCCCGAGAACGTCACATTTCTCTCCCGAGTAATGAGTTAGAAGTCGAGTATTTGTGTACCATCAACAAGTTGAAATCTCAAAATCAAAATGAATAAGATGGAACAGGTTGAATTTTGTCTCACGACTTGCCGCAACTCTGAATGCAACACAGAATGAAGATCATCATTTTTCTCCTCCAAAAATCCGAGCAATCCAACTCTTAAATATTTTATACTCAAAGCGCATTAGTCTCCTTAGACCACACGTGGTCACCCTTGACGATCTTCAAAATGAATGAACACTCATTTTTTGCATCGTATCTAGAGCCGTCAATTTGGGTTACGTATGTTGGGTCGGTCCGTCCTACCGCACAATTTAAGTGAGTCGGGTTGAAATTTTTTCAACCCGCGTGGGTTGCGTGCCTAGGTAGTCCAACCCATGACAGGCTTGGGTTGGCCCGTTTGACTGCTCTAAACATATATTCTCATATCAATCAAGAAAATATTTTTTTTAATCACAAGATATACACAACAAAATATTTTCTTCAATTATCTTTTTATCTCTAAGATGTAACGCCCCGGATTCGACGACTGTCCTCACTGTACCAAGACGAGTCTTTCCAGCGTGCTTATGTCCTCACTCACACGCACCCTGGGAAACTTCCCAGGAGGTCACCCATCTCAGAATTGTCCCAAGTCAAGCACGCTTAACTTTGGAGTTCTTATGTGATGAGCTACCGAAAAGAAGATGCACCTTCGTGATATGAGTAGTACAAATCAAATATTTTAAGCCATCTTCAATTGTACAGTCCATTACATTGAACAGTCTCGGAATCCCTCTCATTCCAGTGTGGGATCGGTTCATTCATGTTCCCTCCACCTAGAAGCCTGCCAGGAGCTGCTCATTGTCCGTGCAACTGATGGCACCGGCGATCACCCCCCGCCCTCTTTGGCCTCGGGCCTCACATGCCCACCAGCTTCCGCTTGGTTCGTCCCCGAACCACACCGTACTAAGAGAGGTCGGCTCTGATACCACCTAAATGTCACGCCCCGAGACTGGGGTTAGTCGACACCGGCGTTGTTTTACAACCACACAATTGAAAACAACAAGCCTCGTAGTACAGTATAAACCAAAAACCAGTCTATTTCATCATTAACTCAAAATAATCTTGTCTTACGGAGATAAATTCCAAAACGAAATAAAATGTGCGGAAGCATTGTACAACTTGAATCAAAACTTAGGAAGAACTTAAGCGAGAAATCTTCATATCTCGAAACTTCATCACCAACCCCGAAGCATGTCTTATTCATCGCCGTCTACTTGATATTCGTTCTTATCTGGAGAGAGATGTAAGGGGTGAGTGTTTTGGAAAACACTCAGCAAGTGGGGGCCGATCGATTACCACAAGTACATATAAATATAATTTAAAACCCATATTGCAAACTGATTTTCAAAACGTAGTATATCATATCAGATCAGAATCAGAATCGAAATGCGAAACAGAGATTATCAGACATTCAGAACAGAATGAATCAGAACAAACGAAAACACTGTTATTCATCTCGTTATCTATGGTCAAATTGTCCCCAATATGTTAGTCCTCTAAGGGGTGAGGCCAAAACACAGTTTTATACCCACTGATGGGGGCCGAAACACAGTTTTATACCCACTGATGAGGCCAAAACACAGTTTTATACCCACTGATGGGGGCCATGTAGAACATACAATCGTCGTTCCATATCTCACTCGAATCATAACAGTGCAACACAAGATCGGATATATCAAACAACACTTATCGGAATTTTTGAATGAACTCAGCAAAATCAAAGAACATCGAAAATATGAGGAAACATATCGTACATCGATCGAGATTTTATGAAATATATAATAGCATTTTCGAAAGTGGTTTGACACACATACAAGTATGTCATGAAATACTTATACAAAGTTTAAATTACAAAGAAATACATAGCGAAAGCCCACTTACTGATTTCGTTTGGATTAAAACGCTAGAAGGACGTGCCAAAAGAACTTCGTTCGAACAAGGTTGCGATAGAGCTTCGTCTAGGCTGCTGCAAATGCTAAATTTTGAATTCTTGAAGTTATGGGGAGGGAGTTTGCTTCTTATATAGGCTTGAATAACCAACTAAAAAAGATAAGCCCGTATCTCTCCAAGAATGTCGCTGATTGCTTAATCAAAGTGATGATTGCACTTTTCTCTCCCGAATGAACGTGGCCTCTTCTTGATTCAAGATACACATCCGAGATTCATGAGTTATTTTGGTTTTCCTTAAGTGCAAATGGAGAGTGATGTTGGCTGCATGAATCTCTTCCAAGATTGGTGCACTTCCATATTACATATGGTGATAAATGGTCAATAATGAAGGGACAATGATTATTCAAATTTTCAAGATCATGATTGTATGAAACAAAAAAAAATGTTGTGCCAAAATGAGCTGAAATTTCCTATGACATATATAGATTTTTTTTTCGTTGCAAGATTTCGGGTCTTCACATAAGATTTTCAAATCAATATTTTAAATTTTCTTAACAAGATAATCTCAAAAATAAATTCAACCAAAAATATCTAGCAATCTTTCATTTTGGCTTATTTTTGGAAAAAATCATAAAGCAATCAATAAAATTAAAAATATAATAACTATCTACCTTTTTTGACAAAAATAAACACAAGTCCATAAATCAGACAGAGACATTCCAATCAGTTCTCTCTTATCTTCGAGATGGATATTGTGTTTTTCCTGAAATGTTAAATTGTGTATATCACTGCCTTAAAAAACCGAACTCAATCAACATCATAAAAATAATGAACTCGTTCTGATACTACTTGTTGATATGATTCTCTCTTATTTTACTTAGTTTTAATTATTAGACTAATTAATAAATAATAAAATTGATAGCAAAAATAAGAACACGTACAATTTTGATGTTGTTCGTTCTAACCGACCTACATCTAAAGGACAACGCCCAGCTATCAAGCAAATCTGCTAAAGATAAGCATTTACAGTCATGTAAGGATTTATCAAATAAAAAAGTTCCTCTTTTCTAATAGCGTCTCTGTGACGAACATGTTTAGTAGACTTCATTTGGTGAGCACCAGTCATCTTCAATATCTGTCAGCTCGAACTCCTTTTGAAATTGCGGATTGTTATCTCTCGAGGAATGAATCACAAGTCTTTGAGTATGTGTGTACCATAAGCAAGTTGAAATATCGAAATCATAATGAATAAGATGGAACTGACTTAATCTTGTTTCACGACTTGTCGCGACACATGATGCAACACAGAATGAACAGTAACGTTTTTCTCCTCCAAAAATCCGTGCACTACAACTCTTAAATATTTGACACTAAAAACTCATTGGCCTCCCTCGACCACACGTGGCCACCCTCGAAAATCTTCAAAATAATTGAAAGCTCTTTTATACCGAGGATCTCATCATATCCAAGATACATTATATTTTCAAATCTTGCATAATATCTTATCATATCGATCAAGATAATATCTTTCTATATGCACATAACATCTTTAACAATCACAAGATAAATATAACAAAATATTTTATCCTGCTATCTCCTTATTTCCAATCAAATCAATATTTTAAAATCTTTTGACAAGATAATCTCAAAAATAAATCCAACCGAGAATAACATCTAACAATCATTCTCCTTTGACTTAGTTCTTAAAAAATAATAAAGCAGTCAAAAAAAATAAAAAATATAATAACACTTTTACTTTTTTTTTGACAAAAATAAACACAAAATCAGATATCAGAACAAGAGGTTTCCAATCAGTTCTTCCATATATTCGCGATGGATACAGTGCTCCCCTTAAATGCCAACTTGTGTATTCTACATCATGCATCGTATCATTGTCTTCAAAAACTGAACTCCATAATCAACGTCATAAAAATAGATGCCAATTTTTTTAATCTGGTTTTCTCTTATTTTGCTCAGTTTTCATGATTAGCTCAATTAAGAAATAATGAAACAGAAGGCAAAAATAAGAACGCATGCAATTTTAACGTGGTTCAGTCCGATCGACCTATATCCAAAGTGTCATGTCCAGCTATCGAGAAATTTCGTTCAATATAAGCTGTTACAATAACACAATGACTTATTAAAATAAAAGACTTCATCTTTTTTAATGATGTCTTTAAAACGAACACATTCAGTAGACTGATTTTAGCTGAAATTTTTGATTTTATTGTTATTGTGTGTATATATTGCTTAGTATTGGTGTAACACTTCATGTTTCAATAAAAACATATGCACATACTTTGTTGTTTATTGGTTTCTTCAAACTGAAATGAAATTCAAATTTCAGACGCTCTAGACCCAAATTGATCTTGTTCCGCCTCTACATTCATATCATTGCCACAAATAATCCTAAAAATAGGAAAATGGTTTGCAGTCAACAGATAGGGGGGTGGGATATTTGACATAGGTTATTGGAATCCTGTTTTTATCATTATTTAGCACGTTTCATTGGTATTCTTCACTTGTTCATAAAGATATCATCGTTGGCAATTGGAAGTGCAAGATTTTTTTTAATGAAAGAGCTTGTTTTTAGGTTATGTATGATAATTGAGTAGGTCTCTTGTGAGACGGTCTCACGAATCTTTATCTGTGAGACTGAGTCAACCCTACCGATATTCACAATAAAAAATAATAATCTTAGCATAAAAAGTAATAATTTTTCATAGATGACCCAAATAAGATATCCGTCTCACAAATACGACACGTGAAACCGTCTCACACAAATTTTTGCCATGATTAATTTAGGTGTGGTAGATGCTAAATATTAAGGTAATCGGATATGACAAAAAAATTTCGATTGTAATGTCCAATATACAAACATTAAGTAGTCAATTCTTCCTTTAATGTACTCGAAATTAATAAATATATAATCTTTTTTATAACAATTCATGCTTGTTTTTTTTTAATATCATGATTTTCCCAAATAGTTTCAAATTTCCATACTGAACAATACGCCTTATGGTGATTAATTTATGTACCCGAATCTGATAATATTACAGCAGGTTGCATGCTTTGATCAATGAAGAATTGAAACCTCACCTTGAAATTGAGCTTATTCAATCTTAATGAGATCGTCTATCTACAAGTTTTGACCATTGGTGGATTAGTATATGAAATTTAATCACCAACAATTATGTTCTCGATCGTGTAACAGAACTTTTCCTTGATGATTTCAATCAAAATTAGCGTTTTAGGGTGTCGTATGCACCAATATTGAGGTGATCGGATATGGCCATAGCTTTTAATCATCCCATGAAAGTTGCAAAACTGGTCCAATAATTCAAATAAAAAAAATACATCAATAAACCACAATTTTCGTACTCGTTTTGAACAAATAAATCCTAAAATTGGACAAAAAAATATGCAAACAAAAAATCTACAATTCCATAAAACATTACGGCAACATTATTTCACTCAAAGCATATATACAAACAAGTATGACTTCATTGTAACACAATACCGCGTACATATTGAGGATTGGGATACAAAAACATAACTTAATTCATCGTACTTTTTTAACTGCAAAGATAAAGAATTTGTAAGATCTAAACAATTTTAATAATTTTACAAGACTCCATGCTCGAGCAAGTATCGACGAAGTCGTCGTGAACAAAACTCTGAAAATTATACAAAAACTCTCAATCTCAAAACAAATATATGAAATAAAATAAAAACGTAAATAATGAAAAAAGTTTTGAAGATTTGAAGGCGTAAAAGCTTAAAGGATGTGTTCATGTAAGATTTTTGTATAACGTTTTTTGAAAAAGTGTTCTCTCAATATAGTTTTTAAAAGAACAATTGAGATATGTTTTTTGATGTATTTATAAATAAAAACAATGATGGAAATCAAAACATCTTATTTTTTAACCGTAAAAACGTTTTAATAAAATAGTTGTTCAAACGCATATCTTAAAAGAATTTTTAAAATATTTTATAAAAAAAATTGTAAAAACACTTTTATAAAAACGTTTTATAAATATTTGTTCAAACGGAGTGATAGTTCGTGTGGTCGTGATACTCAATATGTTATTAAAGTTCCGATCCACATGTCTAAATGGACCGCTGAGTTTATCAACGAAGAAAGAATCCTCGGTTGTCCCGATTCGAATTGTACGAGCCGCTGGGACTCATTCAAAAGTACGTAGATGAGCCTGTGGCAGATTTTTCTCGTGCTGCGTTTGGTCGTGTTTGTGCCGAACTTAATGTACTCAAAATCGTTGGTGGACTAATTAATCTTCGTAAGATAAGATAATATCCCTGTTAAGCAATAAAATTCAAGTAATGGTGGCAGTGTGTTACCCCTTGATTAGTCCTGTGATATTGCGTAATCCTCATAACCGCCAATGCGCCACCCACGTCTAAACGACTAGTCGTCCTCGCATGCCTGTACGGGCAATGAAGATCCTAACCATGTTTGATCTAAATTATTCGTGAGATGAGTTGATACAAACATAAGACAACATGGACAAAAGTTCAAGGATTATATTTCTGCTCTTAAATGGTAGTCAAATAGTTAGTTTTTAGGCCTAGATCGAATACAATTTCTTCGTATAGATCACATTAGAGATGTGCGTGAAATTTTGTGTTGAGAGTAGTCACTGGAATTACGCAACTCTGGCAAGCGACGTGCAGCAAGGCAGCGGCGCGACAGTTGCGTTGTGGTGGCTCGACCGTGAGCTCCTCAAAAGGGCTAGTGGTCGAGTTTCCTGTGTGTAGGAAGAGAGAGATTATTTGTGTCTCATATATTTAATAAATTATTGATTATTGATTATTGATTACTATTTATTAACTCTCAATTATAGAGTCTCGTTGAGTGACTCCAACTCAATTGTATGAAACTCTTATTTCAATGTTTGATTAAAATACTCTAGTGCACATAATTAAAACTTTTGCCTGGTTTTTTTATTAAAACATTCCAGCGCACGGATTTGAAACTCTTACCTAAGGTTTTGAATATTGAGGACTCTCCGAGTTAATTAATCAAACTTTTAATGATCGTGTGTTCATCATAATCTCGATTGACGATCTGTTATCGCCAATGTGGCGAGTACACAAAATTCGTTATTATGGCGAAAAATGAAAATTTTGAACGTCAAAATTTTCCGATGCCTATATTGTGATCTCCTTTATCAAATTTGGTAGTTCCACTCTTCTCATATGATTAGCAGTTAAGCTAACTTCCACAAATTTCAAAAATTGAATTTACTTATAAACTCTTTTATAAACAATATTTTTTTATCTTAATCAAACTACACTCGCCAAATTCAATTATTTGAATTTGACTATCCCAACGACAACACAAAATTCAATATTTTTGTGACTATCAATGATTCAGAGATACAGCTAATAGTGGGTTCACTCTACTCAAGTGATTCGAAACAACATTTGTTTCTTATATGGGTTTACCCTAATTAGCCTCGTTCTATGTATCAACCCTTTGATCACAAGAATGTCAGAAATCAAGTCTGATCACACTCATCAGATCTTGGTAAGAGCGTCTAGTAGCATCGTCTCATGATCTTCTAGGTATCATGATCTGTATGAATTGACATCTCCATGTCGTTATCAATAAAACATAAAGTTTACATCATATATTCTAGTCCCGAGCTCGGGCGACTTTTATCATTATTTTTTGCTGCTTAATCGACTAATAACGTATTTAGAATATACAATACACGTGTAACGAATTTCATGATCAACCATGCGAAATTGGCCTCGTGGTACTAAAGTATATTCAAGGTCTTTATCTATACAAGTAAATTTCATAATTAGATAAAATTCTTAAAATATTATTAAAATAAAATCATTTTACATTTTATCAAAGATATGTTCAATAAGATTTTATAAAGTTTTGCATCTTTCAAATTCTCTTGTTCTTCATCCTTATGCTTAGGAGTCAAGAGTCGGGCTGACTCGAACTAGTCATCCTATCGCGATTAGTCCACGAGATCAAATACATGTTCAACATTTGATCAATAGTAATCCTATAAAAATATTGGTTGATGTAGATTTTAATATGGTTCTAGGTGTGTCGATGAAATGTTATTCGATGCTACCGTTAGGACATATAACATAGGATTTTCCATTTTGGTGATACGATTGGTCACATGGATGACTTCATCCTTGACATTTTTGTTCGTTTATTTCTTAATAGTGGAGCCAATATTGTCAATTGTTATGAGTCAACTTCTTTGACCTTTTTTTATTTAATTCCTTTCATTTTCTTTTTAAAATACTTTAATTATTTATTCAAATATAACCTATAGTTATAGTTAAATTTTATTAGAATAAAAATTACATAAACATGCACTGTTTTAATATAATTGATTAAAATGTGAACAATCCTTTAACAAAAAATTGGGGTAGGTGGGCATTTTAATTTTAAAAAATAATTAAAATTAAAATATTGTCGTTGACTAGTGTCGTGTTTTTTTTTATTACAACTCACGCGGAGATGAGGGATCGAACTCGGAGAAACCGACTATTCCAGCAGGGGATGAGACCACTGGGGGCTACAAGTCCGGTCTCACTAGTGTCGTGTTTGGAGTTGACAAAAATGTTGAAACAATTAATTATTGGGATTTTGAATTGTAAATTATTAAATAAAAAAAAGTACGTAAGAGTCCAATTATTACTTTTGGGACAAAAAAATGCTTTTACCCATTCTTTTGAATATATTATCGATTTTCAGAAGGGCTTCTAGTAAATCATAGAAACTTAGATTTAGTCAAAAGGGAATATGACTAAAATTATTATAAAATAAAAGTAAGAGTAATAGTGCTAATGATAATGATATTATAATTAAATATAGAGAAGAAATTTAAATTAAAGAATCGGTCAAAGACTTAAATCAAATATTAGACCTCGAAAATTGTTTATAATATCCAAAACAAAAAACAATTAATAATAATAAATCTTAATCTTTGAGTCCTGCAAATCTAAGCATCACATCTCCAACGTCAGGTCATATAAAATACCATAGCAAACATTTGTTAGTACTTGTACAATACATACGAGTAATCTTGTGATATGTTTAGAGTATGTCTCTTGTGATACGGTCTCACGAATCTTTATCTGTGAGACAGGTCAACTTTACCGATATTCACAATAAAAAATAATACTGTTAGCATAAAAAGTATTGTAATACTTTTTCATGAAAGACCCAAATAAGATATCTGTCTCACAAAATACGACCCGTGGACCGTCTCACACAAGTTTTTGTCGCATGTCTATGTGAAAACTGAAATTGAATTTATTGAAACATAGAAAAATTATACACTCAATAAATAAGTGTTATATCATCGAAGAGAAATATATCAAATATCTTGAGTTTTTTTTTGTATATTATATGGATGATCTCATCTGCAAGGACCATGATTGAGAATTTTTTGATCGTCTTTCTCCGAGGAATAGGCAAAATAAAATTAACTTGAATTCGGGACCGTTATTCGAAATTTTAGTGAAATATTAGATTTCTTATCTCATGACTATTTTTCATGAAAAATACCCATTGAAGTTGAGTATTTCTTCAAACAACAAAGAGTTGGGTCCAATATTCAATCAAATAAGCATGTTTCTCATCTTTTCGTGAGAAACAAATAGATTCTTTCTTTACAAAATTGTGCTTAATTTCATACGTGCGATGCGAGAAATTATTATATATTTGCAAGTGTTGAAAATTAATATTTTAATATTGACTATTTGAATATTGAATGTTGAATATTTGAATGTTAAAAATTAGGTAAAATTAGGTGTTGAATATTGAAATTTGTGTGTGATAATGAAGGTAATGATGTAATTTATTTTTGGATTATTTGTAAAGATTTTTTATAAATAGATCTCTCATTTGTGAAGAAAAACACAATTGAGTTGAGAGAAAAATATTATAAAGTGTGTAGTGTGATAATTTTGAGAGTTTGAGATTTTTACTTTTTACCGTAAATTTTTACTTTTTCACAACACGTTATCAGCACGAAGCTCTAAAAGTCCTCCATATTTTTCCAAGCTCCAAAACAGAAGAAAAAGGTAACAAAAGTAATAATATTTATTTTACTGTTTATTTATTTATTGTGTATATACTTAATATATAATATAATGTTATAATAAAATAAATTTTTCAAAAACTTGTTATAAATCCTGGGAGGATGTTAAGACGACATCCCACACTCCCGGTAAGGGATACGACAAGTATAAAAGTCTATAAGGTTTTTAAACAAAATATCTTATGACACCTCATTATAATATTGTGATATGATATACATAATTATTTAAAACATTACTAATATTATATACACCATATTATTACCATAAAATTATACAAATACATACATTTATTTTCTTGTACACCAACGGTCATAAACGGTAACAAAACGGCTAGTTTTTGCCCTATAAATATGATCTCACAAACACATTCAATCACTCCAACTTTCTCTTCTTCTCTAAAATTATTCTTCATCAAATTTTTGAAGAAAAAAGAAGATGGCTTTCACAAAGTTATTTTTAATTATTTTGGTTATAATACTCACGAATCTTGTACTTATCGGAGAATATCCTCCTCATGTGTTTTCTTTATTTTTACGAATGCTTGTATTTGTTGTTTATCCATTACTTTGTATTGCAATATTCATTAACTAATAAAATGCATCATAATTTTTTTTAGTACCACCATGTCAAACTTGACAAAGCTCGAATTTGTTGCACTCGACATTACGGGGAAAAATTATATGCCATGGACTCTCGATGTAGAAATGCATCTTGAGTCATTGGGTCTAAGCGAGACCATTAAAGAAAATGGTATATCTTCATCACAAGAAAAAGCAAAAGCTATAATATTTTTGCGTCGACATCTCGATGAAGGTTTAAAATGTGAATATCTCATCGAAAAAGATCCCATGGCTCTGTGGAAAGGATTGAAAGAAAGATTTGAACATATAAGGGAAGTTATACTTCCGACCGCCCGTGATGAATGGAATATGTTAAGATTCCAAGATTTTAAGAAAGTCAGTGATTACAATTCAGCGATGTATCGAATAATCTCGCAGCTAAAATTTTGTGGACATGAGGTCACAGAATCGGAAATGCTTGAAAAAACATTTTCCACGTTTCACGCATCAAATATAACTTTACAGCAACAATATAGAGTGCGTGGATTTGCGAGATATTCTGAGCTCATCGCCTGTCTTCTTGTGGCGGAAAAAAACAACGAGCTACTAATGAGAAATCATCAGTCCCGACCCACTGGATCATCAGCATTTCCAGAAGTAAATGCTGTAAGTAAAAATGAATTTAAACCTGGAAACCAAAATCAAATTCAAAGACAAGGTTTTGGTCGAGGTCGAGGTCGAGGTCGTGGTCGTGGACGTGGACGTGGAATTGGTCGTGGTCGTGGTCGAGGCCGTGGTTTTGAAAACAATAGAGATAGTTATTTTTATAACTCATCTCAAAAGGGCGTCACGAACCACCCACAGAAAAGGCATCATGAGAACATGAGTGTTAATGAAAATCACTCGAAAAGATTTGAAAGTTCTTGTTTCAGATGCGGCACTCCAGGACATTGGTCTCGTATTTGTCGAGCCCCTGAGCACCTTTGCAAGCTCTATAAAGAATCGATAAAGGGGAAAGAAAAAGAGACCAACTTCACTGAGCGAAGTGACCGTTTGAGTGATTCAACTCATTTTGATGCTGCTGATTTTATGAATGATTTCTCTGGAAATGATCAATATGTTGGTGGGATAGAAATGAACAATATTGATGCTGCAGATTTTCTCAATGATTTCTCTGAAAATGAACAATATAGTGGTAGAATATAAATGTACAATAATTTATTTTTCATGTATTTATATGATAATGTTTTATTGTACAATTATGATATGTGTTATATTTAAATATGTATTGTCATTAATTTTTTTTCATTGCATATTTTTTGAAGTTCAAATATGGAAAATGCTATGAGCAAAGCTGAAGTTTGCATACCCGATAGTGGTACAACGCACACTATCCTCCGAGATAAAAGATATTTCTTGGAACTAAAACCAACAAAAACAACGGTGAATACAATATCAGGTCCTGTAGACTTGATTAAAGGATGTGGTAAAGCACAATTTTTGTTACCTAATGGTACAAAATTTTTGATCAATGATGCTTTATATTCACCACAATCGAAAAGAAATTTGTTGAGTTTTAATGATATATATTCCCATGGGTATGATACTCAAACAATGAATGAAGGGAATGAGAAATATATGTGTCTTACCACATATAAATCAGGAAAGAAATATGTGATTGAAAAACTACCAATGCTCCCTACTGGATTGCATTATACACATATACGTCCCATTGAATCAAACATGGTAATTGATAATTCTTCAATATTAACCAATTGGCATGATCGATTAGGACATCCTGGTTCAACAATGATGCGAAGAATTATAGAAAATACACATGGTCATCCATTGAAAGACCAGAAGATCTTTCAGAATAATAAGTTTCAATGTAAAGCATGTTCTCTTGGAAAACTTATTATAAGACCATCACCAGCCAAAATCCAAACTGAATCACCAATGTTTCTTGAACGTATTCAGGGTGATATTTGTGGACCAATCCATCCACCATGTGGACCATTCAGATACTTTATGGTATTGATTGATGCCTCCAGCAGATGGTCACATGTATGTTTATTGTCAACTCGAAATGTTGCATTTGCAAGATTACTTGCTCAAATAATAAAATTGAGGAATCAATTTCCCGATTATACAATCAAAAAAATTAGACTTGATAATGCTGGTAAATTTACTTCCCAAACTTTCAATGATTATTGTATGTCTATGGGAATCATTGTTGAACATCATGTTGCTCATGTACATACACAGAATGGATTGGCTTAATCATTGATTAAACGTCTGCAAATGATTGCTAGACCAATGATTATGAAAACAAAGCTTCCTATTTCTATATGGGGACATGCAATTTTACATGCCGCTGCATTAATTCGTATCAGACCAAGTGCATATCATAAATACTCCCCATTGCAGCTTGCATTTGGTAAAGAACCAGACATTTCTCATCTGAGAATTTTTGGATGTATGGTGTATGTGTCTATTGCACCACCGCAACGAAAGAAAATGAGACCTCAAAGAAAGATTGGAATTTATATCGGTTATGATTGTCCATCAATCATTCGATATCTTGAACCTCAGACAGGAGACGTGTTCACAGCACGTTTTGCTGATTGTCATTTTAATGAGGAAATTTTCCCAATGTTAGGGGGAGAACAGAAACATACCGAAAAGGAAATTACATGGTATGTATCATCATTGTTACATTTGGATCCAAGAACACAACAATGTGAAAAAGATGTACAGCAAATTGTGCACTTGCAAATAATAGCAAATCAAATACCAAATTCATTTCCAGATACAAAAAGGGTAACTAAATCATATATACATGCTGTAAATGCTCCTGCTCGAATTGAAATTCCAAATAAACAAATTGAACAAAGTCATGATGTCATAAAACGCTTGAAGCGTGGAAGGTCAGTCAGTTCCAAAGATTAAAATCCTCGGAAAAAAAAATTCATAGAGAAACACAATGATCACAAAATAGAGAATGATGTTCCTGGAGAAACACATGATGATCACAAAATAGAGAATGTTGTTCCTGAAGAAACACATGATGATGAAAATGTTCTGTCAGAACCACAAACTGACGAGAATCATGAAATCTCTATCCATTATATTAATACTGGAAAAATATGGAACCGAAAAGATATAGAAGAAATTAATGATATATTTTCTTATAATGTGGCAATCGACATCATAAATGATAATGAAGATCATGAACCAAAATCTTTTGGTGAATGTAAAAATCGGCAGGATTGGATAAAATGGAAAGATGCCATCCAGGTTGAATTGGATTCGCTAAATAAACGTAATGTTTTTGGACCTATAGTCCTTACACCTGAAGGTGTAAAACCTGTTGGATACAAATGGGTTTTTATTCGAAAGCGAAATGAGAAAAATGAAATAGTAAGATATAAAGCTCGACTTGTTGCACAAGGTTTTTCTCAAAGGCCTGGAATTGATTATGAAGAAACGTATTCTCCTGTGATGGATGCAATTACGTTTNCATATCCAATTCTCAAGCGGATTATCATTCGACGAGAAGCCTGTGATACTATATGAAGATAATGCTGCATGTGTTGCTCAAATGAAAGAAGGATACATAAAAAGCGACAGAACTAAACATATTCATCCTAAGTTCTTCGCATTCACCAAGGAGCTTGAGAAGAATAAATATATTGATGTTCGTCACATTCAATCAAGTGAAAACTCATCAGATCTCTTCACAAAGGCACTTCCTACAACAATATTCAGAAAGCACATATATAATATTGGGATGCGCAATCTACGAAATTTGTGAAGAACTGTTCGTGTCAACATGAGGGGGAGTTTACGTGACTGCACTCTTTTTCCCTTACTATGGTTTTTATCCCAATGAGTTTTTCCTAGTAAGGTTTTTAACGAGACAGTATAAAAACACGTAATGAAGACAATTATTATGATCATCATCACAAGGGGGAGTGTTGAAAATTAATATTTTAATATTGAATGTTGAATGTTGAATAGTTGAATGTTGAAAATTAGGTAAAATTAGATGTTGAATATTGAAATTTTTGTGTGATGATGAAGGTAATGATGTAATTTATTTTTGGATTATTTGTAAAGATTTTCTATAAATAGATCTCTCATTTGTGAAGAAAAACACAATTGAGTTGAGAGAAAAATATTATAAAATATGTAGTGCGATAATTTTGAGACTTTGAGATTTTTATTTTTTCACAAAAGCAAGAATATTATTACACCATTAATGATGTCGTGAAAGCGAGGGAAACATATGAATGACGCTCCACGTGTCTGTTTACTTATCAATGATCATCTTATTATCATATTTCTAATTTATCGAACTATACACTAAATTTTTTTAATTATCATTTATATTTTCAAATATATGAAAATGTTGGATAAATTATGTTTAATTTATTCTGTGTGTGATTGTTTATAAAAATATAAATAATATTTAATTAGTCTATAATAGGGATGTTACCCATAATTTTTTGTCAAGATTATTATTTAATGAAAAAAGATGTGTAAGGACATCTCCAACCCCTGCGCCAAAATGACGTGAACAGAACACACGTTCACGCCATTTTGGCACAGGGTTGTTCTCCAATGGAATAGCGCAGCTCCATTTCNTTAAATAAAAAAATATCTGAGAATATTCTTTTTTAGAGTAAGATTTGAAGTAGATGAGTTGGAGATAAATATTGTATTTGGTGCAGAAACTGCATCATTTTAAAATAGAGTTGCTTTAAAATCGAGTTTTGTGTTGGAGATGGTTAAGTAAGTCGAACGCGATATTTCTTGCTGATTTCCATTAAATGTGACAAGTTATTATAATAAATTTAAGAATAAAATATCCAGTTGGCTTTTTGTTCTTATTTTCGTCTGTAATAACTTAGTGGCCCAATCCCAGCTGTTTATTCAAATACAATAAATTTTTAGTAAACATTTTAAATAAAAACAACTCTTATTTTATATGAAAAAAGACTTGTAGGTCATCTTATATTTAAATTTCAAATTTGATACGAGATCTTAGAATCGAGACTCGATTGTAATAATTATATTTTCCATCTCAAAAAAAAAAAAAAAACTTGGTGCGTATTTTAAACATAAACCAAATAAAATTTGAATCAACATAAGAAATTTTGGAAAATCGACTCGATATATTTGTATTATAAAATATCGGCAAATTAAAGACTATATTATATTAGGTATTGACTAGTTAGAGACGTGCGATGTATGTATATAATGTAATACATATTGTATTTATTTATTATATTTTTTGGTTTTAAAATACTTGATTTATTTATAATATTTTATAGAATTAATAAAATAAAGATTAAAATTCTTCTATTTATCCAATAATCGATTAGCTACCATGAAGTTTAGTAATAGAATAATAAAAAAATTAATAAATGAATGGACATTGCATATCAAAGTCATTGCTAATTTATCAATTTATAAAACAATTTTAATTTTAAACATTTAAAAAAATAAATTAGAAATTAAAACGAGGAAAAAAAATGAGGGAAAATAATCTTGAAAAGTCAAAAACATTTGTGTTGCTCTGCTTTGATTGATTCAATGAAATTTCTCCGTAATATTCATGATCTTTCATGGATTTTAATTGTTATATTTTCATTCATTTTTCAGAAATAATTTTCATATTTGATTGTTAATCTAAAAACTTTATCGATCTATTTGCTTTTTCTTCTCAACAATTTCTTTTGAAAATTTGTTTTTGTTTTGTAAGCGTCTCGTTTCGTTTTTACTCCTGAATTGTTTCAAATTCCAGTGTTAGTTCGATATTTTTTTTAAAAAAATTTTAGTCATTTTAACGTGGCGCTGATGTAGCATAAATGCATACTCATGTGGTGTTGATTTGTGTAGTGTCATATCAGCACTCCAGATGAAAAACGATTAAAATTTTCAAAAATCGGAAAATATAAGACTAAAATATAATTTTGACAAATAAACGACCAAAATCGTAAAGTGACAAATATACATGACCAAAAATACAGCTTTTTTTTTGGGGTCAACTTCCTTCTGTCCAAAAAAAATGTTACTTTTAATTTAAATTTTCATATATATTCAAAAAAATTTATTTTATCAATAGTATATAAACGACTTTTTAATAAAATATAGCAAACGGCATTGAAAAAAATAACTGCTTAGGGTATGAAAATCATCTGTGAAGCGTTTGTGCACGTGTTTTGGATCTCTAAAGTTGGGTTTTTATAAATAAATATTTTCGAAATTAAGTAAACTTCTGTATAACATAAGATCAATTACATTGAAAATACTTCATTGTAATTGTTCTTTAGTAAATAGTAATGTGTGATTAATTTGTAAGTATTATTCGGATAATGCATACAAAAATTCTAACAATTTTATTAAGTATGACAAAAACTTGTGTGAGACGGTCTCATAGGTCGTATTTTGTGATACGGATCTCTTATTTGTGTCATACATGAAAAAGTATTACTTTTTATGCTAAGAGTATTACTTTTTATTGTGAATATCGGTAAGATTGACTTGTCTCACATATAAAGATTCGTGAAACCGTCTCACAAGATATCTACTTATTAAATATTCATGTAACTTATTTGATGAGATATTGATAGCCTAATTTGAAACCTAGTCCATTAAAGGCAGTTGCTTGAGTTGCTTGCCTTTCTTATTCTACGATAATCCAAGCTATAGCTCCAGGAGTCTCATTGAAACCTGTCGTAATTTGAAAAAATATCATATATATCAAAATATAAATTGTGTACACTAGGTCAAAAGTTATAGTTATTAGCTAAATCGTAATTTTTTTTATTATACTCGTGATAACGCGAGTGTGTCATGTTTCGATTGTCTTACCAAACAGAGATGATTATTGTACACAACAATATTATTCTCAATAATTGCACGTATTGTAATCAATGAGAACCGAACTTGTGAACTTGATTATGATACCAATTGTAAGACCGAGATATTAACATGTTACTAAATATTATAACTGATGATGACATTGTTTTATATATCATGGACAATTATTACACCTCTAACAAATAAGATTAATAATTAAATCCAATCAAATGTTTGTTATTAAAATTATAATATTATAATTTACATCTTTATTTTATTTATCATTAATTATTTAAAATTGACAAAATTATAAAATTTTAATCAAATCAAGAATAGTATTCTTAATTTGGTAATTAAAAAAAAAAAAGAAAAGAATAGTATTATTAGAAAATATAAAAATTAATAAAAATCGTGGGGTCGAGACATAAACGAGTGGACACGTGTGTGTACGTAGCAAAGAGGAGAACTGCTTTAATGGGCCCGCGTTTGTATTAAAGTGGCCACATATTCGTTGCATGTGTTTTTTCCCACTTCCCATTTGTCATGTTTTTGTAACTTCGTTCACACGCTCCCCCATTTACACAACTAAATTCATAAATTAAATTACACATTTGTCGTTTTATCAAAAATTATATTCGACATAATATAATTTTAATCTTTTAAATAAGTATAACATCACGTAAAAACGTCTTTCTAACATGAACGATTATGACACCCCGACACTGATAATCATAAATATTTGATAATGTTGATTCTAAAAGCAGTCCATGATTTTGATGATGTATCTAAAAAAATCTAGTGATTTATGGGTTTAAGTCATCTACATTTTAAATGTCTTCGAAATGAAATGAAATGAATTGTCTTATAATTAAAAGGGTATATGTTCTTTTGTCCTTGTTGAAACTTGTGTTTCACAAAATAATATCGAGTTAGAATGGTAAAGTTTTTGAGAAAAATAAATTTTTTATCATTCATGTTTGAGTATTTACGATTTTGGTACTTTACGTTGTAAAATCACAGTCTTAATCCATTTTTTTTTTGTCATTTTTGACTTTTTTCAGACGTGTTGTTTACGTGACACCAATGTGATGTTAAGATTCACATCAGCATTTCCGACGGAAAAATGACAAAATTGTCAAAAATCAAGATATACATGAGTAAAACTTAAATTCAATAACATGGGTTAATAAAAAAAAATACGATTTTCCCAAATTTTCGAGGATATGATAATTTTTTTTTAAAAAATGTTTAATAAGAAAGTGTCCACCACAAATTGAACGTGGAATATGCATGCAATGAGGTCACTACATGCATATTATTACAATTTTAGTTGAACAAAAAATAACTTTTTGATTGGTAAAAAATTGATGCCTAGACAGGTAACAATCTAGTTTGGATTTCAACCGAATATAAATAAAATTATTTAATTCGAGACTCAAAAAACACGTTAGAGGAAGAAAATTAGTCAAGTTAGAATAAGTCCACCTTATAAAATAATAATATTATTATTATTAATTAATTAATTTGTATATTTATTGTAATCCACTATATAATAAGATGAAATTATTAAATATGAAGCAAGAGAGTTTCTCTTTTTTCTTGGTGCCCACGCCCCCACCATTTTCCATCTGCTATTTCTCCTTTCCTTCCCAGAAACCTCACATTTTGCTACGAATTTCTCGCAGATTTTTCTGTAATCTTTTATATTAAACTTCCAAAATTAGATATATAGTGAAGCAGATTTTTGCAGGGAAAAGAAAAATGGGAAACTGCTGGCCGAAGCCTATCAATAATCAACCCAGCACCGTCAAGTCATCTAGTCCAGGTGTGTGTTTCTGTGTCAGTGTGTGTAATCTTTATCTACGATTGGGAAGTTTTTTTTTAAAAAAAAAAAAAATTTGCTTTTTGTTTTGATTTGATTTGATCTTGCAGTACGTAATAATGATGGGAAGGCGATCAAGAACCGGAGTCAGAAGACTCACGTGTCCCCGCCCCGTCGCGATCGCGGAGGCGGTGTGCAGCTGCCGGCGAGCGGGAAGATCAACACGACTCCGAACTTGAAGATGTTCACGTTCGCGCAACTGAAGAGCGCGACGAGGAATTTCCGGCCGGACACTGTGCTGGGGGAGGGCGGATTCGGTACGGTCTTCAAAGGGTGGGTGGACGAGAAAACCTACGCGCCGTCGCGGGTCGGGGTTGGGATTCCTGTTGCTGTCAAAAAGTCCAACCCTGATAGTGAGCAAGGTCTCAAGGAATGGCAGGTAATATATATATATATATAATTAATATTTCTCTTATTTTATTAATTTATCGTGCTTCATAGGTAAAAATTAGCTAAATACACCACCATGCTAGTAGACTAAAGAATGTGTTCAGATGATTGCACATAAGTCGAGTTGGGTACCATATTAATGGAGCTCGACTCGATTAAAATTATTTATGTTCGAGTTCAATCGAGTAATCAATTTCAAGTTCGAGTTCAATTCATATATACATATGAGAAACTTGAAAAGCTCTTCTTAGCATAGGTTTCAATTTGATCAGGTGTATATTTACCAAAATATTTCTTAAATTTTATATCTAAATAATATATATATATATGAACAAAAATATGAGAGTTCACCTCTAATCGACATTATATTAAAAGTTATTAGTTATTGATTAATTTTTTAACAAAATAATATGTACTTGAATTTATGTTTTGAATATGTTCAAGTTTAATTCGAGTGTCATAACTTTAAAAAATAAAAATAATAACTAAAATCTACCAGATTGACCTGTTGATGGCTTATTCTATGGACCTCTCATATTTTTGTTCAATTATATTATACTAGTAAGTTATGGATCATTATTGTTTTTTTTTTTTGTTTTTGTTTTTATTACATAAATATGTTTTTGTTTTGGAGACAAAATTATTTTTTATTGAATAGGTATCTATTTAGGAGATCTAGTCAAGAATAAAAAGTGTTTTTGACTGTTTAAATGACTAAAAATTACATAAATTAAATAATATTTTCAAAACTAAATAGAAATAATTGATAGCACGTTTAATAATTAAAATAAATGGTAAACTCATATATATATATATATATATATAAGTATTTATCCAGAAATGTACAAAGATATAATAAAAATAATAATATTATAAAAAATTTAATTAAATATTTGTAAAATATGTTTACTAGCAAAATACAATTGTATTCAGAAAATCAGATATAAATTATATATTCTGAACTAATAAACCACCTTTGGGTGGACAAATACCTAACACTTGTCAGAGCCCATGTGAAGACTTCTTGCCCAATTATCTTGAGCTAGATATTTTTTTTATTTGGGGAGGGGGTTTGTTCAATGAGTATTAAACTCGAAATATCATATCAAATTTGAAACTTTAATCTTAAGATAATTTATAAATCATCGTCAGGATTGGTCACGGGTCCAGTCCGAACATCGTCCAAAAACTGTTTTACTGGTCAAACCGTAAAAAACCGATCAAAATTTGTCAAGAATCGGTTGGACCAATTCACAATTTTTTTAAAAAAAAAACTAATATGTCATTTATAAATGTTGTTTTTGGTCCATCATGCTTATTATTTATCTTGTTTTCATTAATAAATCTGTTGTTTGAATATATTTCTATTTTTGAACTATTTTATTTAATAGCTCACGAGTTTAGATATTCTCCTTACGATTTAATAAATATATTTAAAACTTGATAATTTAATAGAAATCAAATAAATCTTATCCAAAGTTATTTTAAACATTAAGATGTGCTCTAAAAATATATGATTCTAGAATTTATTATTGCCCAAAAAATTAATTTAATATCTATAATCCAGCTATATTCTCTAGACTAACAAAGACCGTAAAGTTTAATTAGTTGTGCATGGAAGTCAAAATTGTAAATTAGCACAAGAAGTCAATTTGAAATGAAATCATGTGCTTTCCTCCCCATTTGCCGGCCAAGTTTTAATTGTACTTTTTAATTATGAAATATCTTCAAAAAGTCAAGCTGTATTAATTGAAAATTCCAAGGATTTCTATAATATTAATATTAATATTAATAATAATAAATATATATTTATTTATTTAAATTTACAGGCGGAAGTGAAATTCTTGGGAAAATTTAGCCACCCAAATCTGGTTAAATTAGTGGGTTATTGTTGGGAAGAGAAGCAATTCCTTCTAGTGTACGAGTACATGCAAAAAGGATGCTTGGCAAGTCACCTCTTCAGAAGTAAGCAAATAATTTTTAATATTTTTCAAAATATTATTGGTATATGAAATAATAAATCTATATAATGATGAAAATAAATAAATATATTAATTATATTATGTTTATTATTGATTATTATTTTGTTTGAATTCAGAGGGAGGGGGTGAACCAATACCATGGGATACACGAATTAAAATAGCAATAGGAGCTGCTCGTGGGGCTGCATTCCTACATACAACCGAGAAGCAAGTCATCTATCGCGACTTCAAGTCCGCGAATATTTTGCTCGACGAGGTTAGTTAGCTCGAACTAACTTTGAGCATTTGTATCTATCAGATTTGTCCCTAGATTTTATGAAGTAAACGGATCGTTTCGCAGGAGTTCAATGCAAAGCTTTCGGATTTTGGACTTGCTAAGTTGGGTCCGAGCGATGGAAACTCGCATATTACCACGGACATTGTTGGCACATTCGGCTACGCTGCTCCCGAGTATATGGCTACCGGTAATTGTTTACCTTTAACGTCGGTACTCGATAAATTATATTAAAAAAATTTCAATGATATTAATATCAAGTTTTGTGATATTAACTTGTTGTAGGTCACTTGTATGTGAAAAGTGATGTTTTTGGATTTGGAGTTGTGCTATTGGAGATCATCACGGGCCTTCAAGTGATAGATCTCAACCGGCCCAACGGGCAAGTGAATTTGGTGGATTGGGCTAAACCTATGTTGGGTAGCAAGAACAAGTTAAAGAAACTAATCGACCCTCGACTTAATAACGAATACCCTTCGAAGGCCGCATTCCAGGTATCGGAACTTATTATACAGTGTCTCGAGCCCGACCCAAAATGTAGGCCCGATATGAAGGAAGTGTTGGAGATGTTAGATCGGATTAGTACAATTCGAAGGAAGCCGAAGGAATCGAAACCCAAGCCGACGCAAAACCAATGGGATGTAAAGGACCTCCCTCTCCCCCAATGGACTCCACAAAACTCCCACCACGGCAAAGGCGGAGCTAGAGGCGGTGCTGCCGGGACTCGGGTACGTCGAAAATCGAGTGAGCCCAAGAGTTACTAACATCTAGGGTGGATATTTCCAACTTCCACTAAATGTAAAAGTATTTGGGCTCTTGTTTTTTATTTTGGCATTTGGCCCAATATGTGTTCTTGTAGTTATATCCTTGTAGAGGAAGTCAAAGATTTGATTTGACTGTGACTTGGTAATGTGCGATATTCAATTATTTCCTGTATAATTTAATGATGAATCTATCATCATATGTATATTGTACTTCCCCTTATATTTAGTGATTGTATTAATTTATCAAATTATATAAATTTTATAATTTGTTATTTATACCATCTAGTGATAAATTTTAATTAAGAAATTAGCCTGTTTAATTNTAGCTTTGCGGTCAAATGTGTTCTTGCATATTGGTTAAATAGAAAGAAATTTTAATGATGAAAATAGAATCTATCTATTTTTTAGGTGGATCAGGTTGATATATGATAATATTAAAAAATATTCAACCCAAACTCGACTCAATCTGTTTCTGAATTTTTTAAATATTAAATAATAATAATATCTTAATTTAAACACATAATAACAAAATCTCTCGTATATGATTTTAGTAAAAATATTTTTACCAAATCAAATAAAAAATTGTTTAAAAAACAAAAAAAATATATACAAAATAAATATTAAATAATAAAAATTTATTATATAAATATATAATACATTTTTTTCAAAAATGCAATATATAAAAATGTAAATAATATTTACTAATTATAAATTTTTAAACAAATTAAAATTTTTGGGTTGACCCATACACGATTATTTATTTGGAGTCAGATATCGAGTCCAACTCGATCTGACCCGAATCCAAAAAACCCCAACTCAAATCTGATTTTTTTTTAGGTCGAATTGAGTCGAGTCAGCTTTTTACACCCCTACAAATAATCAGGGATGTCATGCTATTAAAATATAGCCGAATTTTTAATTCAATTTCCTTCCCAATCACGCATACTTACTTGATATTATGAATTCAAGTCACACTCCATATGATGCATTGCATGCGTTACCCAAATAATTCAAAAAAATTTGTGCTTAATAAAGTTGGCAATGGGTCCAATTAAGATCTTCTCAATAATTTTATGCTTAATAATTTTTCTACTCATAATTATAGTTTGAATTCTTTATGTTGTTAATTATATTATGAGAAAAAACGTAGTTCGAGAGAGAAAATCTGTATGTTTTGTTCACGTGGTATACCTATTTACATGTGATGTTTAATATTTTTTTTATAACGTGAGAAGTTATATCGTCAGTTTTAGTGTACGTCCGATAAATTATAGGACGTGATGCTTAATATTTACTTAAATTATTTGTGTATCATTTTAAATCATTGAATAAATAATGATTTTTTTTAATGATTTAACAATATACAGAAATTAAAATACTTGATTATATGGTGAATGTGCTTAATATTCAAAGTCAAAAACTTGTTTGAGATAGTTTCACGGGTCGTATTTTGTTATACGAATCTCTTATTTGGGTCATTCATGAAAAATTATTACTTTTTATGCTAAGAGTATTACTTTTATTGTTAATATCGGTAGGGTTGACCTGTCTCACAGATAAAGATTCGTGAGACCGTCTCACAAGAGACCTGCTCTAATCTAAATTACATATAATTTTATAACCTTTGGTGGCCTGGCAATCATATGACTCAAATCCCTAAACGTTTTCAACAATCATTACACCAACTTTAAAACTCATGTTTTACTTGATTAATTATTCTTTTCATTTTATATATTTAGATTAGATTTATTTTTTTCGTCTTATTAAAATATATAGTCTAGTTTTCTTATTAATATTATTTTTGTATCAATATATCTCTATTTAATTTGTTTTTAAATTACTAATTTGTTTATTTAATTACTAATTGGATAAAGGTAAAATGAATAATTTTTTTGTGAATTCTACTTTTTCAATAATTTCTTAATCTGTGCAAAACATACACAATCTTGAATAGGTGGGAGGAAGGAGTAACCATATAGAAAGTTATTTCCCATTTGAAAAAAAAGGGTGTAATTGTGTACTTGTATAATTATTTTTTACGCGGAATTAAATTCTTAAAAAATTTTCACGAATATAGTCAATAGGAAAAAAAATATTCTGTTTAAATTTGCAAAAAAAAAAATTCCATTTGACGAATCTTTACTCTAAAACATAAATTATATTAAAAGAATTTTAAATTAATATCACAACATAAAAAGTATATTAAAATTAATATTATACAAACCAGAAACTTTATGCTAAAAATGGAGTAATTTAAAATTAATGAACATGATTGAGCATGGTCCACGACGTGCGCCGCTGGGATTATTCCTTTTTCAGCGGCTTTTTTGTCCTTTTTAAATATATTATTTGAATTTAATTATTATTTAGATTAGTAGTTACGTGCAAATAATGGCTCGATTTTAGAGTAGGTATATTGTGAGACGGTTTCACGAATATTTATCTGTGAAATGGGTCAATCTTACCGATATTCATAATAAAAAATAATATTCTTAGCATACAAAATAATATTTTTTAATGGATGACCCAAATAAGAGATACTATTAGCATAAAAAGTAATATTTTTTCATGTATGATCTAAACAAGAGATCTTTCTCACAAAATACGATCCATGAGACCGTCTCACACAAATTTTTGTCTTGATTTTAATGCTTTACAGATCGTGGGTGGCTCTTGGGTTTGGCCTATATGATACAAAGAAGGATTACGTAATTGGAGTGGAATTTACTTATTTCAAAAAATTACATGTATGATTAATTTTTAAAAAAAACAAAACAAAAATTTAAAACTTTAGTGTTCTTGAAAGATTTTTTCCATTGTAATGCAGATATTTTATCATCTAACGATTGACTCAAGTTTTACATAAAATAATAGTTATAAATTATTAGATTCTCCGTGCATTAATTTATTATCTATATATTATGTATCAACCGTCATATCTTCCAAATCAAACGATGTATGAATAATAGAGGCATCGAGTGAAACTCACACAAATCATATATTCTATCTCTATTGTTATTATATTATTAAATTTGATGACCTCTTACTAATTAGTTTTGAAATGTTAACATGACACCAAAGTTTTCTTTTCAGTTTTACTCTTCATAATATTTGTTAGCCAACTTTGTTGATGTGAGTAATTTTTGTAGATCTCTTTATTTGTTTTCGATTTTTTCTTCAACTTATCTCTGATTTATATAAAACCTCCCGCTCTCGTTAAATCTTATCTAATTATAAATATCTTATCATAATAATCAAGTTCATCAATTGAGTATTCAAATTATGATTCCCAAAGTTCGGACATAAAGATTCATGAGGTACTTATGCTAAAATTATAATGGTAATGAAAGTATTTCTCGTGACATAATAAATTTAAAATAAATATATGAAATCCAATATATGCATTTATCACTTATTGTCGAATAAAATAATTCTTGCTCAAATCTAATTATAAAATATACGAAATATGTTCCAACTAGTCACAAAATAAAATTATAATTGACTTTGATTCATGAGTAGGTCTCTTGTGAGACGGTCTCACGAATCTTTATCTGTGAGATGGGTCAACTTTACCCATTTTCATAATAAAAAGTAATACTCTTAGCATAAAAATAATATTTTTTCATGAATGACCCAAATAAGAGATCACTATCACAAAATACGACCCATGAGACCGTCTCACATAAGTTTTTTCCTTGATTTATTTACACCGATGCCCTATATATTTGTCCAAAAGAAGTCATAAAAATTTTATTTTTTGGTTTCTTTATAGATAACTATATTATTTTAATTTTTATGGGTCACGGTGCCTTATTTGATAATATTATTTTGGTTATCAAGTGAAAAAATAATTAGAATCGCGAAAAAAAAAACTAAAATAGTAGATTAATACTGAAATTTGACAATATAGAGAACTAAAATCACAAATAGATAAATATACATATCCAAATTGTAAAGCCCGAGATTATATCATTTTAATCCGAGATTATGTAATTTCAGAATTTTGGAATGATGAATTAGATTCCACGTTTTTTTGTAATTAAGTAGGATTGAAATTGAATTAAAAGATTGAGCGGGGGCCGATTTGCAAATAGTGAAAAGTTGAGGGACTAAAGTGCAAATATGGAATTGGGTGGGACACTTGTCCTCACCATGCAAATTGATATAAAATATTCATTCCTTCACAACCAATTTCAGCAAGAACGAGACTCAACCTTTTGGAAATTCTCTCAAACTTCTGTGTACTCTAGGAAATTGATTGTACCAAATTCGGTTATCAGAATTTGAATCTGAACACAGTTCTGAGATCCTCTCGTCGACAGCTGCTACTGGACGTAAGTTTTATTGAGTTCTGTTATCATTTGAAATTATGATATTGGGAGAATTGTTATTTGATCAGTATTATGTGTTTTGGGAATACTAGACACCGTAGAATCGAAGTTAGATCAGAAAACGGATTGATTCTGAAATTATTATGATTTTCTGATTATATTAATTGAAAATGGGACAGATTTGGATTATGAATGAATTACAGATTGTACCGGATAGGGGTTATGATTTGTAATTGTTATCTGTTGATATGGTATTGACGGGGATACTGAGATAGTGCCGTTATGCCGTTGATTTGAATTAAATTTAGATTGATCAGAATCAGTATTGAATTGGGACTGGAATGTTGATATTATTATTCTCCATATGTNGAGCATGCATTAGATGAGTAATCTTGTGACAGAAGTACCTGATAGTGGCGGGATCGCCACGGGCACATTGCACGATGTCACAAGATAGTGTATTGGCGATAGGGCCACAGTCTGTGACGGATAGGTCAGGACACTGGATGTATGGTTATATCGACGTGGATAGAATTGGAGTTTCTTCTATTACTGTTGGTCGATATAGGAATACCAACATCTGGAAACCGGGATCCCTAGACTAGGATTGAGTCTAGTCTGAGACGTGGAGTCACGAGTTTATTTACAGTTTGATATTGATTCATGTTTCCGATTTGATACATGTTCTTGATATCTATTTCATGCATTTCTATCGATTATATGCTTGCATGTTTCTTTGATTTATACTGGGAATTATATTCTCACCGGAGTTATCCGGCTGTTGTCTTGTTTGTATGTGTACATGACAACAGGTGGGACATGATCAGGGTCGAGGAGATGATGAGAGATCGAGATTAGAGTGGAGACTACGGACTTGACCTTGCTGTAGATAGGATTCAACACTTGACATTTAGTTGTTGAACCTTAGTTTGAGTTTGATGTTTGTTGTACAAGACCTGTACTTATATACAGATATGTATATTAGATTGAATTCCATTACGTTCCGCACTATATTTTAAAAAAAAAAAATGGAGACCCAGATTAATTACATTGATCCAATTGTCCCAATGACGATTAAGAAGATGATTAGCGTCCGGGTCCCCACAACAGGTGGTATCAGAGCGATAGATCCTTTAGATTGAGATTGGAGCTAGTGAGCGGGGTAGAATGTGTTTTCTTTCCTGTTTTTGATTGCTAGCATGATTTTTTGCCTTAATACATGTTTACCTGAATTATCTGATTTTGATATGGTGATATGTATTCTTGAAATGGATCAGAACCGATTCTTTATCAGAGGTAAGATGCTCAGAAAGGGACTGAGACATATTTATTATGTGATTTCTAACCCTTGTGATAATCAGGTATGCCTCCTCGAAGAATCCCAGAACAGGGCAGTACCTCTGCAAATCCGATGGATGTGACAGCAACACCAATGGAAACCTTGCTGAAGAGATTTCAGTCGTTCCATCCACCGACTCTGAAGGGTACTGAGACTTCAGTTGATTGCGAGAGTTGGTTAGATGACATTGAGATGCTGTTTGACTCTTTGGACTACACTGATGAGCGGAGAGTGAAACTGATAGGACACCAGTTGCATGATGTTGCCAAGAACTGGTGGATTACGACCAAGAGGGCCTTGGAGCAACGAGGTACGCCTATTACCTGGAATGTCTTCAAAACCGAATTCTATCAGAGATTCTTCCCTGTGTCATACAGAAAGGATAAAGGTGCTGAGTTTGCGAATCTGAGACAAGGGCAGTTGAACATTGAGGAATATGTGTCTAAATTCTCTACACTACTGAGATTTGCTCCACATGTGGCCGAGAATGAAGAAGCGGTGGCTGATCAGTTCATCAATGGCTTGAATCCGGAGATATTTACATTGGTGAACACTGGGCGACCAAACAACTTTGCTGACGCCCTGAACAGAGCAAAGGGAGCAGAAGCTGGTCTGATGAGACAGAGAGGAGCTTCATATGTTGCCCCAGCACCGAGACCACAGCAACCCCCTCCCAGATTTGAGAGTGGTAGCAGCAGTGGTGGAAAGAAGGACTATTTGAAAGCCAGAGGAAGACAGTTTAAGAAGTCTGGCAGCAGTTCTTCCAGTTCCAGTGGCTCGAGACAGACTGGTCAGAGCCAAAGTTATACAGGACCTTATTGCAGCACGTGTGGAGGGAGACATTCCACAGAGCAGTGCCGAGGAGTGTTTGGCAGTTGCCGTATTTGCGGACAGCAGGGACATTTTGCTAGAGTATGTCCCCAGAGAGGTTCTCAGGGATCCCAGGGAGCAGAGTCATCTGGATCAGTGGCTCAGACAGGGAGACGACCCTCAGCTGTTCATTCTTTCCAGCCAGCACTATCTACCCAGTCACAGCAGAGGCCAGGAGGAAGCCAGACAGTGAGCCAGCCTCCTAGACAGCAGGCCAGGGTGTTCGCTTTGACTGAGGAGCAGGCACAGGACGCACCTGATGACGTTGTTGCAGGTAACTGTTTTATTTCTGGTTATCCTGCATATGTATTGATTGATACTGGTGCATCGCATACATTTATTTCTGAGAGATTTGCATTGATGCATGCATTGCCTGTTGAGTCCCTATCTACTGTAGTATCTGTTTCTTCTCCTTTGGGGAAAGGTTTGATATCCGTGACTTCGGTTAGATCTTGTGTGCTACAGTATGACGGACATGAGATTGAGCTAGACTGTATTGTACTTGGGTTGTCTGATTTTGACTGTATTATCGGTATTGATATGCTGACCAAGTACAGAGCTACCGTTGATTGCTTCCACAAGATTGTGAGATTCAGACCTGACATGGCTGACGAGTGGAAATTTTGCGGTAAGGGTTCTAGATCTAGAATTCCATTGATATCTGTTATGGCTATGACTCGATTGCTACAGAAAGGAGCAGAGGGGTTCCTTGTCTATTCAGTTGATTTACTGAAATCGAGTCCATCATTGGCGGATTTGCCAGTGGTGTGTGAGTTTGCTGATGTATTTCCAGATGAGATTCCTGGATTACCTCCGATTCGAGAGATAGACTTCAGCATTGAGTTGATGCCAGGTACCGTTCCGATATCAAGAGCTCCATACCGAATGGCACCGATTGAATTGAAAGAATTGAAGGAACAGTTGGAGGATCTATTGGCCAAGGGATATATCAGACCGAGCGTATCTCCGTGGGGTGCTCCAGTACTGTTCGTGAGAAAGAAAGACGGTTCTATGAGACTCTGTATCGACTACCGGCAACTGAACAAAGCAACGGTAAAGAATAAATATCCCTTACCTCGCATTGATGATTTGTTTGATCAGTTGCAGGGTTCATCTGTATATTCCAAGATTGATTTGAGATCTGGATACCATCAGCTGAGAGTCAGGGATTCTGATATCTCAAAGACAGCATTCAGAACCAGGTATGGACATTACGAGTTTATTGTCATGCCGTTTGGTTTGACGAATGCACCGGCTGTATTTATGGGATTAATGAACCGTGTGTTTCAAAAGTATCTCGATGATTTTGTGATTATATTCATTGATGATATTCTGATTTACTCCAAGAATATGATTGAGCATGCAGAACATTTGAGAACTGTGTTGAAAATTCTGAGAGCTGAGAAATTATATGCTAAACTGTCGAAATGTGAGTTTTGGTTGAGACAGGTAGTATTTCTGGGTCATATCATATCCGGAGATGGTATATCAGTTGATCCCAGCAAGGTAGAGGCTGTGATTTCTTGGCCGAGACCGACATCAGTGCCAGAGATTCGCAGTTTTATGGGTTTGGCAGGATATTACCGTCGGTTTATTAAAGATTTCTCGAGCATTGCCAAACCGATTACTCAGTTAACTCAGAAGAATGCTCCGTTTGTGTGGTCAGAAGACTGTGAGTCCAGTTTTCTGGAATTGAAGAAAAGATTGACCAGTGCACCGATACTGACTATCCCCTCAGGTACTGGTGGATTTGTTGTATATTGTGACGCTTCTCACAGAGGTTTGGGTTGTGTTTTGATGCAGCGAGGCCATGTCATTGCCTATGCTTCGAGACAGTTGAAGCAACATGAAACTCGCTACCCAATTCATAATCTTGAATTGGCGGCCATTGTATTCGCATTGAAGATATGGCGACACTACCTCTACGGTGAGAAATTTGATATTTATTCTGATCATAAAAGCTTGAAATATCTGTTTTCACAGTCTGAGTTGAATATGAGACAGCGAAGGTGGCTTGATTTGCTTAAAGATTTTGATTGTGAAATCAAATACTACCCAGGAAAATCGCATGCAGCAGCCGATGCCCTAAGTCGAAAGGTATGTTTTTTGTCCTTATCGACTATAGGTGTTTCAAGTTTGATAGAAGAGTGCTGTTTGTCTGGATTAGTATTTGAAACAGGTTGTCAGCCTTTGAGATTATATGCTATTCGAGCTGAACCAGAGCTGATTTTGAAAATTAAAGCGGCTCAGAAAGTTGATCAGAAAGTACAGGAATCGATTGAGATGGTCAGAGTAGGTCATCAGTCAGAGTATCAGGTACGTGATGATGTACTGTACGTGAATAATCGTATTGTTGTGCCGAATGTTTCAGAATTGAGACAACAGATATTGACAGAAGCGCACCGCAGTCGTTTTAGCAGGCATCCTGGTGGCAGAAAGATGTACAATGATTTGAAGACACAGTTTTGGTGGAAACAGATGAAATCTGATGTCAAAGAGTTTGTGTCAAAGTGTCTGAATTGCCAACAGGTAAAAGCAGAAAGAAAGAAAGAAACCAGGAGGACTACTGCATAGCTTGTCTATTCCTGAATGGAAATGGGATCACATTTCCATGGATTTTGTGACGCAGTTACCGCGATCCTCCCGAGGTTGTGATGCGATTTGGGTCGTGATTGACCGATTGACCAAATCAGCATGTTTTATTCCGTATCAGATGACATACAGGTATGACCAGATGGCTGAGATCTATGTCAGAGAAGTGGTCAGATTGCACGGAGTGCCGAAGTCGATTGTATCAGACCGTGATCCTCGGTTCACTTCGCACTTTTGGCAGAGTTTGCAGCAGGCTCTAGGTACGAAGTTACATCTGAGTACCGCATATCATCCACAGACTGACGGACAGTCAGAGCGGACTATCCAGACATTGGAAGATATGCTGAGAGCCGTAGTGCTTGATTTTAGCACTAGTTGGCAAGATGCATTGCCACTTTGTGAGTTTTCGTACAACAACAGCTATCAGACGAGTATTGAGATGGCACCATTTGAAGCGTTGTACGGTAAGAAGTGCAGATCTCCTCTGTACTGGGATGATATCTCTGAAGTTCCTGAGACTGGACCTGATATGATCAGAGAGATGACAGAAAAGGTAAAACTGATTCAGAAGAGAATGAAGACAGCTCAAGATAGACAGGCCAAATATGCCAATGTTCGACGCAGACCATTGGTATTTGAGGCAGGAGACCGAGTATTCCTGAAGATTTCACCTTTCAGAGGAGTTGTCAGATTTGGCAAGAAAGGGAAGTTGTCTCCACGTTTTATTGGGCCGTATGAGATTCTCGAGAAGATAGGAGACCGTGCCTATCGACTTGCATTACCGCCTTCTCTATCTGGAATACATGATGTCTTTCATGTATCTATGTTACGGAAGTACCTCCCCGATGATTCTCATATTATTCAGCCAGACGAGGCAGCACTTGATGAAAGTCTGAGTTATGTTGAAAAGCCGATTCAGATTATTGATCGTAAAGAAAAACAACTCAGAACGAAGATTATTCCTCTTGTGAAAGTCCAGTGGACTCGTCATGGCATTGAAGAAGCTACTTGGGAGACTGAATCAGATATGAGACAGGAATTCCCAGAGTTATTCCACTGATGTGAGTTTCTTATTTAAGTTTCTGTTATTTCTGATTTGATTGCCTGTGATATGATTGCTTGAGATTTCGAGGACGAAATCATATTTCAGAGGGGGAGAATTGTAAAGCCCGAGATTATATCATTTTAATCCGAGATTATGTAATTTCAGAATTTTGGAATGATGAATTAGATTCCACGTTTTTTTGTAATTAAGTAGGATTGAAATTGAATTAAAAGATTGAGCGGGGGCCGATTTGCAAATAGTGAAAAGTTGAGGGACTAAAGTGCAAATATGGAATTGGGTGGGACACTTGTCCTCACCATGCAAATTGATATAAAATATTCATTCCTTCACAACCAATTTCAGCAAGAACGAGACTCAACCTTTTGGAAATTCTCTCAAACTTCTGTGTACTCTAGGAAATTGATTGTACCAAATTCGGTTATCAGAATTTGAATCTGAACACAGTTCTGAGATCCTCTCGTCGACAGCTGCTACTGGACGTAAGTTTTATTGAGTTCTGTTATCATTTGAAATTATGATATTGGGAGAATTGTTATTTGATCAGTATTATGTGTTTTGGGAATACTAGACACCGTAGAATCGAAGTTAGATCAGAAAACGGATTGATTCTGAAATTATTATGATTTTCTGATTATATTAATTGAAAATGGGACAGATTTGGATTATGAATGAATTACAGATTGTACCGGATAGGGGTTATGATTTGTAATTGTTATCTGTTGATATGGTATTGACGGGGATACTGAGATAGTGCCGTTATGCCGTTGATTTGAATTAAATTTAGATTGATCAGAATCAGTATTGAATTGGGACTGGAATGTTGATATTATTATTCTCCATATGTCCTTTCAGATTTACAGAGACAGTCTTGAATTCAGAATTGATATTTCTTCAGACCGAGACTACGAACGAAAGGTATAAGTCAATGTGGTATTGGGAGATCGACTTGAGTAGGACATACTTGAGTTTCCCTAAATCACATACTTATTCTGATGTTTTATTATTGTGTTTATTGATTTGATTAAAATGCATGTTCTATGGATTTATAGGAGCATGCATTAGATGAGTAATCTTGTGACAGAAGTACCTGATAGTGGCGGGATCGCCACGGGCACATTGCACGATGTCACAAGATAGTGTATTGGCGATAGGGCCACAGTCTGTGACGGATAGGTCAGGACACTGGATGTATGGTTATATCGACGTGGATAGAATTGGAGTTTCTTCTATTACTGTTGGTCGATATAGGAATACCAACATCTGGAAACCGGGATCCCTAGACTAGGATTGAGTCTAGTCTGAGACGTGGAGTCACGAGTTTATTTACAGTTTGATATTGATTCATGTTTCCGATTTGATACATGTTCTTGATATCTATTTCATGCATTTCTATCGATTATATGCTTGCATGTTTCTTTGATTTATACTGGGAATTATATTCTCACCGGAGTTATCCGGCTGTTGTCTTGTTTGTATGTGTACATGACAACAGGTGGGACATGATCAGGGTCGAGGAGATGATGAGAGATCGAGATTAGAGTGGAGACTACGGACTTGACCTTGCTGTAGATAGGATTCAACACTTGACATTTAGTTGTTGAACCTTAGTTTGAGTTTGATGTTTGTTGTACAAGACCTGTACTTTTATACAGATATGTATATTAGATTGAATTCCATTACGTTCCGCACTATATTTTAAAAAAAAAAATGGAGACCCAGATTAATTACATTGATCCAATTGTCCCAATGACGATTAAGAAGATGATTAGCGTCCGGGTCCCACACAAATAAAACAATTTTTCCTTATTTGAAAAAACAAATTCGCTAAATTTTGACAAATTTCCTTTTTTCATACTTCTACCGAAAATATTAAAAATAAATTTAGAAAAACCAAATTATAATGGTATTCACACAATAAATCTCAATTTTTCCAGGAAATATCTCAGTATCTCTGTAGTTGATATTTTATCTGTTTTAAATATATAGATTTGTTTAATTTTTTGTAAACATATTCGTAAAATTATTAGAAAAACAAATTTAATTTAAATAAATAAATTTATTTTATTTTATTCAATTATTAAAAAATGATAATACCATTTTTCCAAAAATTAGCTGACATTAATATACTAAAAAATGAAAAATTATTATTAAAAATAGAATCTAAACTATATATTTTGAACCATCCAAGAAAAAAAAAATCTCAACATATATATAATTTTTCAGACCAACCCGAGAAAATGTGTGGTCTGACTTTGTTCAGAGCGAAATAAATTAAATTAAATGAAGGTCCACATCAGTCAAAATAGGCTGTCGACTTCATTTTGACTAATAATTATTTCCAATTTAAATATCCCACAACTGTGATTGTATACATCAAAGTTATTCAACGAAAGCATTTCTTACGCTGAGTTCGACTTTAAAATTATATATAAAATACAAAATTAAAATACAAATTCGTCAATCAAAATTACAATTTTTGATAATAATGTGTTATATAAACTATTGATTACTATTGCAATATATTTATAATCTATATTATACTGGTGGTCCGTAACATACGCGATATGTATAGTCTTTAAAAAAACGAAGTATATTTTTCAAAAAAGTTTATTAAAATTATCAATTTTTGAAACTGAAATAATAAGAGATAAGACAAGATGAAATTATAAAACAAGTAACCATAACAAAAAAAACTTAGTTATCATATGATTTACATTTAATTGATTCCATAAAAAATAAACTTTGTTATGATTGGGTTATTGGTTAGACGATGAGTTGAATAAATGATCAAACTAGTTTGTCAAATTAATTGGTTGGATTAACAACTTTGAATTTAATGATTCTCGTCAAGTCAATGTCAGTTGATTAATCAGATATGTTCTTTACGGATGGATGGTAAGCTGACATATTGAACACTAAAAAATGATAATAAGAAAACAATTGGGTTAATGAAGATTACAAAGTAAGTCGACTGAAATGTATATAAGTATATAACGCAAAGATGATTCTGGATGTTGAAAGATTTTAATAACTCATACGTCACTCATTCTTTCTTGTAATAATGATGTTCACTAGAAGTTTTTGGATATTACAAATTTTGTAACAATCCAATTCAAAGAGCTTTATCGCTCCATAACTGAAAATTCTCGTTTAACTTACTTAAACAACACTAAACAAAACACTAACTTTGAGTTTACAAGTATTTCGAAAAGAAAATATTAATAATAAATTGATTCTCAATTATCTGATATAATACTTAAGCATACACTGAGAAATTTTGAAAGAAGTCGGGTTATTAAAAGCTTAAATAATTGAACTTATGCGATGATTTCAGATATCTTAACTGATTTACAAGTTCTTCTATTTATAGACTTCGATTCAATGGTCAGTAAAATCAAGTATTATATTAGTTCCAAATATAGTAGTCGTTAATATCGTCTTTTTCATGTCACTGTCATTTCTAACAATTTGTATATTGTAGGCAGTGCTCGAGGATTTCTGACAATTAAGATACTGTTAATACGAAATAATTTATATAATAATTTAACTTTGTAACTCTGGGTAATCTAACATATTATTTAAAAAATATTTTTCATTAACTCAACTATTTTTTAGTTCAGTTGATCTTCAATTATTAGTTGGATAAACTTTTATATTAGTTAGACTTCAAACAAATTTTATCTTATAATAATTTCAATTTAGATGTCAAAACTTATTTGTTTCAACAAAGTTACAATCAAAATCAAATCGGGACCAAAAAAATTATGTTTAGAAACCGTACAAAATCGATCTGACTTTATTCTCTTCTTTTTTTGACTAATTAATACACACACACACACACACATATATATATATATATATATATATATATGAACTTCACTAAGATTATTGTTATTGTTATGGGCCAAACAATTAAAAATCTCAACCTTTTTGCATGATCGAGGCGTGGCTAAAAGTGATGATGAGGAAGTGCAATCATATCCCCAAATAATGTTTTGGAGAGTGAAGAAGAATAATTATACTTATAGGCCAATAATAATACTAGTGTATTTGATATTTTATTATAATTATAATAACAAAATTTATTTTAAATATAGAAACTATATTTCTTGATAATTGATAAATGTGAATCTGAATATTTGAAATTGTATAATAACTCAAAAGTTATGAGAGAACGATCATACATTAATTCAAAAACTACTATAGTTCTCCCGATAAAAGCAATCATCGCATAACAACATTATTTATGTTACTAAGGTATGATTATTTTTCAAAATATGGATGACACAAAATATAATGGAATATAATATGTTGTTTATATAATCAGTGGCAGAGCCACATGTAGCTCGGGTGGTTCAATTTGGTTCAATTTTTTTTTAATTTATATGTAAATTTTGTATAATTTTGGAATAATATTATATTAGTCCGGATAGATCAATTTAAAATATTAAAAAATTCTAGAGTTTAAAATTCTAACTCGGACAGAGCCATACTTCTAGCTCCGCCACTGTATATAATACATATAACATCCACATATTATTAAATTTGTTAAATGTTGGGATACTTATAAATTATTACATTAATCGATTTGAAACAAATGTTCGATCAAACCATATGTAATCATTTAGTTTCTAGTGAATTTTTGTTTTTTTGCTCAGAATTGGGATATGTGTGAAAAAGGTTTTCTAGATAAAAAATTTATTTCATAAATAAAAAAATAATTTTTTTTAAAAATAATTTATTTAAAATATATTAATGACCAACTTGAGAAATTATAGCTCCTGGAGAGTGTTCCACACTGTCACACTCTCAATCATTAATTCCATTTCCTACTCTCCCAACTGTCTTATTTCCATTTATTTATTAGGGTTGTCTTTCCTCCTTTTCAAACTAGTATTCAATTTCATTCCAAACGAAATTATATATATATATATGTATATATATATATTTTTATAACAACGTTAATCACAAAATGTATTTTTAACCTATATCTAAATTATATCATCAAAATTGAGTTTATGGGTTGGTTATCTGATTTTTCAAAATCATATCTTAGTCCAATATCTTAAATAATTATATTATTATCATCATCTATAATTTTTTTATAAAACAACAAACGTTTTTTGTCGAGTTATATTATATTTCATTAGTCTGACTAATTTTTTTTTATCAGGTTTTTATGCTCCTTAGAATGATGTGAATGTAAGTGAGTCACACAATTTTGAAGAGTGAATTTCAAATGATATTTAATTTTCATATGCTGGATATTGATACACATCAATCGATATATGAGTACGTTGTGTGTGTATAAAATAGTTTTTTGTCTTTGATATATGTTGGTTTGGATAAATTTCGTGGTTGAAAGATCATGATTCGTGGAAAATAAGATGGTATGGAATTACGTAAAAATTCAACGCTTACAATTCAAATATTTTAAAACGTATACCAACTCAAGTAAGACATTTGGATAATTCTAAAAAAAGGTCATTATTGTACACAATGTTCTAGAAAACAAGAAAAAACATTGATTAAACGCAAAACGTGAAAGAAAAGCTTAGTTTTAGAAAAAAGTAAAAAAAAAAAAAGAGACTAATTTATTGTTGACCACATTAAGTGCGAAAAAGCGTTGAACATTTTAGATTTAAAAAATTAAGTTTAAATTAAATTTATTTGGTAAATGTTAACTTTTAAATTCTAAATTTTTTTATATAAATTTTTTAAACAAAAAAAAAATTCATAAAAGCGCCTAAATTTTCTTTAATGGTTATTCTTGATATCAAAAATATTTATAAAATGTATTCTTAAACTTTTTATGTTTATATGTTCTTTAATCTACTTATCGACTTTATATAATTAAAATTATAGTAAAAATAACAAAAAAATGTTTTTTTACACTTAATCTTGTATTAGACCCGCTAAAACCTGTAAAGTTTGAAGCTTGACAATACCACTGTGTGTTTTTTAGAACTTAGATTGTACCTTATAAGCAATTCTTCTCCAAAAAATTGCATTTATTGCATGAGAATTAAACACGTGACATTGAATCTGATATCAATGGTAGAATCGTATGCTTGCCTCTTTGTTAAAAGTTATAATAAGTGATAATGATACAACTCAAATCTTTTACTTTACATTTACATCGAAAGATTTGAATTTGATAACGTATTTTAGTGGATGATTTAAAATGACTCGATGTTGATATTGATTTGAAATCCACAACAATGATTCAAAAAATAACTATTTGAGATTTGAATTTAATTGTCAAGGAGATTTGCTCAAACAAATCACAATATTTCTTATTATAAATCTGAAATCACTAACTTTAAATCTATAAATCCAAACACAATAATAAATTATAAAACAGTTCAAATATCATATTTCGATATCGCACATCGTCAAACTTGAATAAAAAATATAATCTAATATGGTTAATATGGTGCCAAGACATGTTAAAATATTCGGGTTACATCCAAATCACATCATTATTTGATTTGTAAGAAAGAGAAAATAATATTTACATGGGTGTTTGACTTTATTTGTAATATATTTAAAATAATTTATAACTTATTGTTCGATAATAAAAATTTATAATCAGATTAGAAGCTGATATCAAAATTTATTTCTTTTCCATATTTGATATAAACTAATCACAAAATATTATACATAAAACAATGCAGTCGTTGAATTTTTGTAAATTAAATATCTTATGGATATCAATTATCTTACTTCTGGACGAAGTTATTTTCATAATTCCACCATTACCCTCTATATTTTTATGAAAAGTTGGAAATCATGAAGACTAAGTTAAAATCATAATTAAAAACTACCAAAATATAAAATCATGATTTTATTTTGATATTTAAAAGCTAAATAAAATGTAAATTATTAAAGTATTTTATAATGAAGATTTATATATAATAACACTTGTTACGATTGTGCTCAGAATACTAATACACCGACAACGTATGTGTATACACAACACTACTGATACATAAAAAAATAAACATAATCGATACCACGTAAGATAATAGTTTGCTATATCAGGAGACATAATTTTCTTCGTATCATCTCGAATATAAATCGTCTGTTACTTAGTTATCATATTGTGGAAAATAACTTTTTCATCGTATAACGAATGATCTAAGTCGGTTAAATGCGAAGGTATTTCAATTTTCGTCATATCGGAAACAAATTCATAAAAAATTTTAATTCTTAGCTAAAAAATGTCACTACTAAGAATATATTGAAATCGTCATGTTCACTTCCAAATCTCCAAAAAGGGAAGGTGGCAAAAACACGATTCATCATTGTAAACGCAAAGGAGCCGAAATCAGGGGCATTTTAGTCCAACCACAATACTATAATCCACTGGATTTTGATTTCGTCCGCCTCGGTTTTTCGCCTTAAAACTCGTGCATAATATTCTACATTAATTCTCACCACTCTCAGTGCCTGTCTGCCTCTATATATACACACACAATATGTATATATAATACTGTTTGTATTTATAGCTCTATATATATAAACTCCGTTTTGCATTGACCCTTGAATCTTAACTCTTCTCCCTCTCACCATTGATCCGTGATTCAGTTTTTGTAAGATCAACATAATATAAATATACACCGGTATATTCTTGTTACAGGTGCCAAGTTTGGATTTTTATTTGGATTGAAGGTCCATTTTCTACAAATGGACTCGTCACACTGGATGAAATGGAGGGTCGTCTCGAGTTTCCTGTTTGTGGTGAGTTTTGTTGCAGTGGGAGTAATCTTTTTCTGCTGTGACTGAAGAAGGGATGTTATCTTGAAAATTGTGGTTTGATCTGTGGGAGAATCATGGGATTGCAGGTTTTGTTTGTTTTGGTGTCCATGGTGAGTGCGGAGATGTCTGGTACAAGGTTCCTGTTAGACGCCAATGCAACGGGAGGGTAAGTTCTGTTACCTATTTGAGAAATGATGTACCGATTGAGTGATTGGGATGGATTTGAGATTTTCAACTCATGCTTGGGCCTTGGTTTTAAGTCACTTTATTTTTCTTACGATGCCTTTTTAGCTCAGTAACAGTTGTCAGGGTAGAGACATGCCAGGGGAGAAAAGTTAGTTTTAAGGAATATTTGGATTTAGTATCCAAAACTTGGATCTTTGTCATGAAATCTGATTTTAACACTAGGTAACTGTCTTAGTAGCTTTCCAAGGCTGAATAGTTTTATGACGAAATAAATTTTTTTTGAAAAAAAATTGATGAATGAAGTGGACTGTCCGAGTTTCTTCATTCTTGGAAGCAAAGAACACAAATAAGCTGATTTTGTGGATTAATATCCGATTTAGACTCGGATGTGGATTCAGAAGCTTAGCTGGAGCATGGAGTTACAGAATTATTCAGAAAAAATAGTCAAAATCATCCCCCCCCCCCCCACCCCCGTTATATCCTCCTATGTTTTGAACCATAGTCTTCAGTTGTCAAGACTAAAAGAAAACATGCTGATGCCTGCCAGATATGTTACATTTTTAACATTTTCTTTTATGGTTTAATATCCGTTTTGAATATTTGTATGCTACGAAGAAAAATAGTTAAAATATTTAATAACTAGTTGGGCAGAATCTAAATTGTAATTTTAAAAAATTTTAATGAGTGATTGTTGAGTTTGAGATTGATAGCCTGTTTTGATCTTTACTGATTGATATCTATGTTATTGATTGTTGGACAAAGACATTCTGAAGAATACTGTGCCATGTATGACATTTGTGGAACTCGTAGCGATGGTAAAGTTCTGAACTGCCCTTTTGGTTCTCCATCTGCCAAGGTATGATATTTGCACGTCTGTTGATTACCAGTTCTAGTTGTCATAACTGCTCAAGTCTTCGCTGTGTGCCTGAGCGGTATTTGTTTCATGCTGATTTTTTCGCTTTTGTGCCAAAAGCCTGATGATTTGCTGTCAGAAAAGATTCAAAGTTTGTGCCCAACAATTACTGGAAATGTATGCTGTACGGCGGCGCAGTTCGATACTTTACGGACACAAGTTCAGCAAGTAAGAAACTGAAATTGTTGTAGTTCGATGAATCAGTTCTAGCATGCAAATTGCTTAAAAGTATACATGCTGCTGCAGGCGATTCCGTTCCTTGTAGGCTGTCCAGCATGCTTGAGAAATTTCTTGAATCTTTTCTGTGAACTTACATGTTCTCCTTATCAGAGTCAGTTCATTAATGTGACGTCTATTGCCAAGGTGAGCAACTCACCTTTAATCATCTTTGCAACTTCAATAAAATTGCGATGCTACTTCTAGTGCGCTTGGTGACCTTACTTTTACTTTCTTTCTTCTCATTAAAAACTATTTGGATATGTATTGTTTTAATTTATGGTTAACTTTTTTTTTTTCTTTTTTGATATTCTTATAGCTTTTTGTGTTTTCCCTTTCTTTTATGTTATCTGTTGAGCAGGTTGGGAAGAATTCTACTGTGGACGGTATTGACTTTTACATAGCCGACTCTTTTGGGCAAGGATTATTTGATTCTTGCAAGGAAGTAAAATTTGGTACTATGAATACCCGAGCCATAGATTTTATCGGAGCTGGTGCTAGAAATTTTCATGGTAATTTTCTACTTATTTCATCACAGTCCAGGTACCATACAAGAAGGCATACTACTTGATCATACATTTAAATAATTTTATTTTTCCGTGTGATTTTCGAATCTTGTTTTGTTTTTTTTTTTGTTTTTAATTTTTTGATTGTCTGATTAACTGATTATTAATTATGTTTGGCAGAATGGTACACATTTCTAGGCAAAAAAGCAAGCCCTGGTGCACTTGGATCACCATATGCTATCAATTTTTTGTCGAGTGCCCCTGAGTCATCCATGATGAGGCCTATGAATGTGTCTGCATATTCATGTGGTGACACTTCATTAGGTTGTTCATGTGGTGATTGTCCTTCATCTGCTATTTGTTTGAATTCTGCTCCTCTTTCTGCTCCCAAGAAAGGTTCATGTTCAGTAAGAATCGGGTCTTTAAAGGTGAGAGATATATTCCTATCAATGCATTATAGTTTATGATTCACACGACATGGAAGTGGAGAGTCGTAAATTTCAGTATGCTTCCATGTTTGTGAACTATTTGTAGCTAATTCACTTTCCATTCTTGATAAATGCAGGCAAAATGTATAGAAGTTGCCGTAGCGATACTGTACATGGTACTGGTCTCCTTATTTCTCGTATGGGCTTTCTTTCACAGGAAAAGAAAAGGAAATCCCATGTCAAGAACTAAACCATTGATCAATGCCCCCAACAGTGGTATTGTTCGGCGCATTAACAGTCGAAAAGATGAGAATATTCCCATGCAGGTGCATACCAATTTGAGCCTCTGAATGATGTGTTTGTCCCTTTAATGATGCATTCTTCCTTTGTGTTATGAATTATGATATTTAGTGGTCTTTCACCTATGATTTGTGTGCCGCTAAATGAATGAACTTTCAAAGAGGAAATATTTTTTAAATATTTCTTTGTTATCTGAATGATATTCTACACATTAGAAGTTGATGCGAAGCTTCTGTGTCATTTTTAGCTCATGGAGGAGATTTTTCAACTATACCTTCTTTGTATCATTTACTTTTTTCCAAGTGCTCCTCTGAATCCATTTCACTGATTCGATTAACCTTGCCATCTTTTTGACAATTTTTCTTGTGAAGTTACATGAATGATTTTTATTTCCAATTTTCAGATGCTTGAGGATGTTCCCCAAATTACTAATGGAGTGCAACTTTCTATAGTTCAAGGTTACATGTCAAAATTTTACAGGTCATTTTCCGTGGAGTTTAGTTACTATTTTCACCTATTATTAAGCTAGCTTTTTCTTTTGGTTTCTGAATGATGCATTGAAATGGTTGAATTCATGTCTGTTTCAGGAGATATGGGACATGGGTGGCTAGGAATCCAGTACTGGTATTGTGTTCGTCAGTGGCTATTGTTCTTCTGCTTTGCTTGGGTCTTATTCGTTTTCAAATAGAGACGAGGCCTGAAAAGGTATAATATGGTTTCTGAAATTTATATGTTACCCACCAAAATAATCTACTCGGAAACATAATTTGTGTTGATCTTTGTCAGTTTTCTCTGTCAATTGGTCATGTCCTTGAGATTATCTATGGAATTACAACTAATTTATCTGTATCAGTACAAATGAATTTTTTTCTTGCATTACTACAATTACAGTTATGGGTAGGTCCAGGAAGCAGAGCTGCTGAAGAGAAACAATTCTTTGATAGTCAACTTGCACCTTTCTACAGAATTGAGCAGGTATTGTACATTAGCTGCATCTCAGCCCCAGCCTCCACCAAAAAAAATAAATAAATAAATAAAGAAAAGAATAAAGTATATAGAGATCGAGAATTTAATTTGGAAAATATTTCAGCTCATTATAGCAACAATTCCAGACTCTCCCCATGGAAAGGCACCCAGCATCGTGACAGAAAGCAATATCAATTTACTATTTGATATACAGAAAAAGGTCGCAATTTACTTCTAATTTTGGCTATTTAATTTTGTACTTATTTGACTTCTATGATTTTGAAGAGAAAACAATCTATATTATCAATTCAACAGGTAGATGCCATCAAAGCTAACTATTCTGGTACAATGGTATCTCTGACAGACATTTGCATGAAACCACTTGGTAAGGATTGTGCTACGCAGAGCATTCTTCAGGTATGATGCCTATACACCTAATAATTTCTTGCAAATATTTGCAATTTTATCATGTTTCAAGCAAAAGAGTGGTTCAAATCGATCTCTTTTACCAAAAAAAGATTAGCCGTATCCAAGATGTAACTTCTTACAGACACCTTATAGCCATTTGTTTTGTACACCGAGAATACAAGAGAAATAACTGGCTTGTCATTTTTACATAAATATATCCATCCGTAACTATAGTAGGATAATGCTGAAGAATATTGTACTAGGATCAGGGCTCATCTTTGAGAAGGATCACGAGATTTTCTTGACTGAATTCTATTTTAGCATTAGGATTTTTTCGTTACTGGGTTTGATTGAAATTATTGACGTTTACGGGATTATAAGATAACAAAGAGTCCTCTATAGATCATGTAGATCTTCAAAATTTCATTAGCTGAATCTTGTTGGATGGTGTTTCCTCCTGCAGATTTGATATACAAGTTTATGGGCATATCATTTAATTATCTTAGAATTATTGAATTTAAAATTTAAGGTTATTTATCTTTCTGTGAAGACCGAAAGAATATCTCTAAAATACTGTAAGACTTAAAAACATACGACTTGGAATTTTTTTATTCTTATCATCTAAAAGTAGGAAAAATATTTCAGTTCAGGCTGTCTATTTTAAGTTCTGTTAACTTTGAGTGCTTTTAGGCAATTTTCTGTGCAGAAGCTTTATTCATTATAACTCTGTTCATGGCTTCATGGCATTGAAAATTTTTAGAACCATGAATTCTGCCACTGCCTATGTGTACTTAAATTAAAATGCTCTGAAAACAACCGTTCTCAACAATCAGCTGTTTTTTTCTTTATTTTAGTTTCTTTTTTTATCTCCAGTTTTCTTATATGTAAAAGTATGATTGGGTTGATTCTCTAATGTTATATTGCTTGGAACTTGTATCTTTTTGTGATGAATCCACATCTATTTATTTTCAATAGTTGGCCGTGTGATATTAAATTATCAGTCAACTAATGAAGCTTGGTTGATGACAGTATTTTAAGATGGATTCTGGAAATTATGATAGCTTTGGAGGCATTGATCACGTCGAATACTGCTTCCAGGTATCTTTAGAGATCTCCACCCTCATACATCAATATTCAAAAGCTCGTTTTTCCCTCAATTTGTACTTCCTTCTACTCTATTTTGTAATCTGGATGTTTCTTGTAGCAATATTCCTCAGCAGACACATGCTTGAGTGCATTTAAAGCTCCCCTTGACCCAAGCACCTCTCTTGGTGGTTTTTCAGGAAGTAACTATTCAGAGGTAAAGTGTGCTGCTTTGGTTAGTTGATTACGCAAATTGTAAAGAATGTATAAAGTACAAAACTAATTTTAAACAGGCTTCTGCATTCATTATGACCTATCCTGTGAACAATGCCATCGACAAAGAAGGGAATGATACCAAAAGAGCTGTGGCATGGGAGAAAGCTTTCATTCAGCTAGCGAAGGTTCATAATTCTTCTCATTCTCTGTTACTGTCTTAGTTGCCCATTGCTTATTAATGAATATTGCTGTTAGTATGAGTTATTCTTATCTTTCACTGTGAGCCAATTCATCGATTTTGTCTTTGCCAATTAAGCCATGTATTGTTTAATTTAACGATACTTAATTCTTTATAAAAATACTTAATTCTTTATAAAAATTATTTGGGCACCTCTAAGAACAAATCCCCTTCCCTTGATATAAGTTTGCATATTAGCCCTTGGTCCATATGTACCTATTTTAAATTTCACTTCGTTCCGAGCACCATTAATTAGTTTTCTTTATGCAGGAGGAGCTCCTACCACTGGTTCAGTCTAGGAATTTGACACTTGCATTTTCATCAGAAAGCTCTGTTGAAGAAGAATTAAAAAGAGAAAGCACTGCAGATGCTATTACTATCTTGGTACAGATGAATCTTTTCCCCCTCCTATTGCACACTTCCCTGCATAACGTTTAATAAACTAGTCCTTGCCGAAGGAATGTAAAATAAATATGCCCACTTTTACTTTTAGACTTTTCAGACTGCAAATTGTTTAATATAATATTAAATCTGGCATAATAAAGATAATAATATTATATTTTATTGTTTTCTGTTTCAGATCAGCTATCTTGTAATGTTTGCGTACATATCTCTGACACTTGGTGATACTCGTCGTTTCTCTTCCTTTTATATTTCCTCCAAGGTACGGTTTACAGAGAAACTTGTGCGCACCATGTACGAAAATCTATGTTACCGAGTTACATCTTGACATTGGCTAATATATCTGCTATCTTCCAGTTTGTGTTTCCTTTGCATTAACATGGTCTTGCCTTCATAACTCTTCTAGTCATTGCAGAAGAATGAAGTTTAATATTCCTGTATGTTTGTATTAGAGTAAAAATGCTTTACTTTGGAAATGAGTAATCATTGAAATTTTAGCTATTTGTTCCGTTTCGAAACATTGATGAAAGCTATTTGAATAATCCTTTTGCTTGCAATAAAGGATGGTGGGTGGAATTATTCTATATCATTTAGTGAAGTATATTTTACATACTCGTGGCTCGACAAAATTTATTCCAATTTGCTCGGTGACATTACTTAATGTTGTAGATACTAATCTTAATCTACCACCCCATTCTGATCTCCAAACATCAACCTGACTTATCATTTTTTCTTCTCTTGTATGATGTTGCAGGTATTGCTTGGCCTTTCAGGAGTTTTGCTTGTCATGCTCTCAGTTCTTGGATCAGTTGGTTTTTTCAGTGCAATTGGTGTGAAATCAACACTTATAATAATGGAAGTCATTCCTTTCCTTGTTTTAGCAGTAAGCCTTATTCTCATACAACCTTGAATCACTTAACTTCATGTGCTTCTATTTGCAGCGTTTCATGCTCATTAGTTTTTGGATATGATTGCTTGCTCACAGTAAGAATATGAAAGTATCACGTAGCGAGCATATTCAATATCTATCCCATGTTTTAGCTTTTGTTCGCATTACTTGAGTTTCGACACAGTTAGAATTTTTGCCATATCAAAGAGCAAGTTTTCTCCTATTGCTTCGATTGGGAGAGTCAAATGACAGTAACTCATACATGGTGGATATTTCCATCTCTAGAATCTGTGACTACCAGATCTTAAAGATGCACTGATATAAAGAGCAGGATTTTATGAAGCTGTAAAAAGAATATTGAGAAATCAAATGATGCTTTGCTGTAGAAGTTTTAACTCACCTAGCAGGTGGAAATGAAGTTAAGTGATAAAGTTTTTAATAAAAGAGACTGGTTTCTTCCCCTCTCTAAGAAGATATGGCCAAGTTTTTGACATGTTTATATGCATTTTTTGGTGAAAATTATCTACCTTTTTAATGCTTAAACAGATAACTTAGCTCTGCAGATAAACTAAATTTACCGAAGGTTATTTCTCATCAAGATTTTTGGTTATAGTATTTTTTTGATGACTGTTTAAGATCAGCTACTTTTCTAGGATAATGAGAAACTACAGTCAGTTTGAGGCAGCAGCTCGGGCGCTGGTTAGGACTATCTTGTGTGAAATCCTCCAAAGCTTGGCTTGCTAGACAAATGCTTAGAACTTCTAACTGAAATTCTCTAGGTGATTGAATTTTCACAAACAAAGAGCCATGAAAAACTGTTGTGTAACTCTCGATTTATTCAACTGTAGTCTGAACAGCTCGTCTAGCTTTTCCAACTTCACATTGTAAAATAAGTGTCAGCATGGATATATATGTAAGGCTGTCTGAAGAGCAGCTTATGTATACACTGTTATCCTTAATTGTCAAATATAAGCTAATGTATCCTTAATCGTTAGCAACAATAGCATTTCAGTTTCTTTCCCTTAAAAATCATCAAATCATTTCAAAACTTGGTGGCTTCATCGTTGTTTCTTGTTTTATCAGGTTGGGGTGGACAACATGTGCATATTGGTTCATGCAGTTAAACGCCAACAGTTTGAATTGCCCATAGAGGGACGAATTAGTAATGCACTTGTTGAAGTTGGGCCATCTATAACATTAGCTTCTCTCTCAGAGGTACTGGCATTTGCCGTCGGAAGTTTTATTCCAATGCCAGCTTGCCGTGTATTTTCCATGTTTGCAGGTTAGAACTCTAATAGGCCATAATAATGGTTTTACAGAAGTGGATGTAGTAATTATCAACCTATTCTAAACATAACGGCTTTTTTAATTTGTTCACGAACTTGATTCACAGCACTGGCTGTCCTCTTGGATTTCCTTTTGCAAGTTACTGCTTTTGTCGCCTTGATTGCTTTTGACTTTTTGAGAGCAGAGGACAACAGGATTGATTGTTTTCCTTGCTTTAAAGTATCTAAATCAAATTCTGACCAGGAAAAAGGTAATTTTTCTACTTCATTTCAGCTCCTTTCTTATTGATTTTTAATTTGTCAACTAAGCACAAAAGTGTCTGAAAATGCAGGCATCCATCTGCAGAAGCCTGGTATGCTAGCTCGGTATATGAAGGTAATCGATGGCTGTTTTTTTTTTGGGGTGGGGGGTATATGAAGGTAATCGATGGCTGTTTTTTTTTTGGGGTGGGGGGAGGGGGTGTGGTAATTGGTATAGCAAGATGGGTTATCTTTTTTGACAAATAATTTGATTTGCAATTTTACGTGTTACAGCTTTAATAGATCTCCGGAAATCAGACTATCCTAGTATTTTTCTTCGACATTAACTTTGTATGAACCCAAAGGAGTATGTACAAATATTTGTCTACTTGTACAACCTAAAACCCAAGGTAAAAATATCAAAGGAGAGCCTCAGCAACTTAGCATTAGTGTCCACTAGACTGATGCTTCCTATAAACACAAACGTAGAATCAACTCTCACAGTTTCATCACCTGATAAAAGTTGACTTGGGCAGTTTCAATTTTTATAAACCATAAATTAACCTTTTAACAATAATTCTCGACCCATTTATCAGGTCTTCAAATCTTTGTTTAGACATGTAGTATTGTTGTAAAAAGATCTTTTCGCCTGCCTGATGAAAGCAGCACATTTTGGTAATTTATATTTTGTTCATAAATTGCACTTAAATTAGGTAGCAGATTCAATCTATGCTCTCATTTTATTATGTTCAAGATGAAAAAGTTTGCAGCTAAAGTAGGTAGCAGATTTAATCCACGCACTCCTTTGATTATGTCCAAGATGAAAAAGATTTTACCTTGCATGGACACAGTTAATTTTTTTTCACTTTTTAATACATTTGACGGAGATCTTGAAGTGTGCTTTAAGGTAATTGAAATTTGTCAATGTAATTTTCAGCCACGTTTTTAACGACTTTCTCTCATGGATTCTAGTGAGCAGGAGTATTCTCTGAAAATCTGGTTATTGGCATCATGGAATTGATAAATAATTAATTAGTTTTTGGTTATTTTTAATTGTCGAATAATTTGTGTTTATTTTCTTTTCTGACATCTTAACTACATATGTATCTTGTCTAGGAATATCATGCTCCCTTTCTGAATCTTTGGGGTGTAAAAGTAGTGGTTATTTGTGTCTTTGTTGCTTTTGCACTGGCAAGCATAGTAAGTCGACTTCTCTAATCTCTCTGCAGTTTTTAGGCTCTTTTTAGTAGCTATTTCATTTTGGCTGGGGGATGATTTTTCTATATTAACCCTTGAAGGCATTATGTACAAGAATCGAACCTGGTTTAGAACAGCAAATCGTTCTACCCCGAGACTCATATCTTCAGGTCTTAGAGGCTAAATATTTTTTTCCCCAAAATAATATGATTTTTTTTTCAATTTATTCAAACTCGATGATTATCTTCATTCTGTGCAGGGTTACTTCAATAATATTTCAGAACATCTAAGAATAGGACCACCACTCTATTTTGTTGTGAAAAACTACAATTTCAGGTGTTTTTGTCATCATAGTTTCTCTACGTCTCTAAATTGGTGTCTTTCCTGTGAATTCTATTTCTTCTAGCTCTCCATAATAAATGTGTTATTTTGAGAATATTATTTACACTATTTGTGTCTCCTCATGACTGAAGACAAAAAGGAAAGAAAACATTAAAAAAGAAATGAATAAAATGGCCGATCGTTTTTGTTTTTTGTTTAATATGAAAAATGCTGGAGAGGTTTTCTTGCTGACAGATATTATTCCTGTTGTTTGGAGAATGTGGATAATTTAGATATTTAATGTCTTTGGAGACAAAATATAAGATTCATATGGCTATGTTTTTGAAACTCTATACTGTCTAGTACATCGTAATGTTTATTTACTAATTATGCTCTTTTTTTTTTCAAAGTACTAATTTTTTCAAGATGTTCTTGTTTGTTTAATTTACAGTTCAGGATCAAGTCAGACTAACCAGCTGTGTTCCATTAGCCATTGTGAATCTAATTCTCTTTTAAATGAGGTAAATCTACTGTCGTGCAGATAGAATGATTTAGCTTAGTTGCATTTACTCTTAATGCCTGTGATATTTTTCAAGATATTTTTTCCTGTTGTTTAGAACCTTAGGACGCCTAGATTGGCCCTTCCTAATTACTTATTATTTTACACCCTTTTCTTTGGTCTTAGCTTCTATCAGAATTTATCCTATGTTCATAAGTTGCTTTTATCGGTTGACTGTTGATAGTTGATCATATAACGCGGAATCAAATTTATCGGCCCTGTGATTTGTCCAATTGCATGAGAATCGCATCAGAAAATTATTTTTAAATGTGTTTAGCTTGGGGTTGAAATTTTTGTGACTATAACATGTGTTTTTCTACCTCCCGTTCAGGCATGCCAAAATATTAACAGCAAATATTTCTTGTGAGAAGATTTATGTGGTTGAGCATTTTTCAGTGGTATTAGACACTGAAAAATGGACTTGATATCACTATATTTATTTATCGAAGATGGGATTTTAATGACCTGTTTAGTGGTTTTGCATTTTGCATGGTATGGGTAAACTGTCTTTGTTGGTTTTATTTTGTTATGTTAGTTCTTAGTATCTCTTATAACTTTGTTTGACCACATTTTCTTATTTATTTAATTGATATTTCTATTATTTTTTTTTTGATATTTTCTAATTAGAGACTTCCTGAATTCTACAGATTGCTAGAGCATCTTTGGTACCCAAATCGAGTTATATAGCTAAACCTGCAGCTTCTTGGCTTGATGATTTTCTGGTTTGGCTATCTCCTGAAGCCTTTGGTTGCTGCCGGAAATTCACAAACGGGACCTTTTGCCCACCAAATGATCAGGTTTCTCATCTGACTGTTTTTATTGATGCTTTCTGGTCCGGGACAAATATTTTCACTTGTTATTCCATATTTAAATATTTTCATTTCTTCATAGAAATCGTGGTAATATTTTTCTTTTGTCTGTTAAATATACAAAACATTAATTTTGAAGGATTTGTAGCAATTCAATCATATTCATGACAATACATCTAACTAGTTTCCTGGAAGATAAGTAAATTTAGGATCTTGAACATATTGTGATTTATTATATCCGAATGCTAGAAATTGTGAAGAAAAACTGTACAAATAGGTTTCTTTCATTATGTACTTCGTAATCTATATTTTGAATTTTCTGACATATGATGGAACATTTCTTCCAGCCTCCATGCTGTTCGGCAAATGATGGTCCTTGTGGTCTAAGCCCTGTCTGCAAAGAATGCACTACGGTAATATAGTTCTTTCAATCATCAGGCTTATTTTTGCGTATAATTCTGCCTTGATAAACTACCTTAGATATGCTTCGGAAATTTCTGCAGTATTTTGGTTAGGAACAAAATTTTACTTCAGTATTCGATCTATTCATGCATCCCCCATCGGGTTGATAAATGATGTTGTGGAAGAGTGGAAAATCAATTTAAAAACGGCTAATGCTTTAGATTTAGTAAAAACTATCACTAATATTCAGATTCTTCAGTGTTTTAGGCACTCCGATTTACAAAATGATCGTCCATCTACATCACAATTTGGGGACAAGCTTCCGTGGTTCCTTAGTGCTTTACCTTCTGCTGATTGTGCCAAAGGCGGAAAAGGGGCTTATACAGGCAGTGTTCAGCTTAAAGGTGAATGTTATAGTAGTAAATTTTTTTGTTTATTAGTGAATATGTTTACACCATATAATGATTTGCAGGCTCTTGGTGTTGGGTAACTGTGGACCCAATTAATTTGTGTGGTATTTCTCTTTTATTTGATGGAGGCAACCTAGGTTTCTCAATTCAATTTTTTCTTTGCACTCTTAACTTTTATTAGAGATTAAATTACTTATAGTTTGGGTTACAAGCTTAGTTATTGAACATTCATATATCCATTTTAAATTGTCTGTGCACCTCTACTATAAAAGGAAATAACCTGGACTTTCTCTTTAATTATTTATCTTTTTCTAATTTGGTTTTGTTGAATTTAAGATGGCCCATAACAGTTTTAGATTATAGCACAAGATATACCGTTTTCTACGGTCTTCATCAAATTGTTTTCATGCTTCATCAGGCTATGAAGATGGAATCATTCAAGCCTCAGCATTTCGTACGTATCACACTCCGCTTAATAAACAAGTGAGGCATATTTGAAAAATTTATGATGATGAATAATTGGAATTATGGCCATTTTAAAACTTGAATGGTTTTCAGGTTGATTATGTGAACTCAATGAGGGCGGCACGAGATTTTAGTTCGAGAATGTCAGATTCTCTAAAGGTAGTAATTGAGCATTTGAGCTATAAAACGTGTAGAGTTTTGTCATGTCTAGTTAGGAAATTTGTCCTCAAGCTGAATCGTTTGTAAATTGCGAATGCATTTTCAGGATCTGATCCCTTTTTTCTTGATGAAGCTCGAGTTTCTGACTTATGCCGTCCTTTATTTTCTTTTCTTAATTAAAGTTTGTATCAATGTCTGTTTACTCAGTATACTATTTACTCTTCGTGTTTTGATATTTTGGTTCTGATGAATTTATATTTAGTTTTCTTTTCCAACTGTATTTTGGCTGTTATGAAAGCATTTTCTTGGAAACTTGTGGATTCTTCCTTTTTATGAAATGCTGGTATCTGTAACTCTTGAAAGAGAAGATATATGCAGTTCAGTTACTCTTGTGATAGTGAATATTATATGCCAAAAATATTATTATTCTTTTGTGCTGCCGTGACCAATTTTTTGTCTGGTGGAATTTTGTCGGAGAAAGAGAGAGAGGGAGTAAAGAAGAGAGTTGTTTCATAAAAAGTGCATGCCATTCTGTTCTCACTATGCTGACTCTCAATTTTTGTCCATTGCAGATTGACATCTTCCCCTATGCAGTATTCTACATGTTCTTTGAGCAATACCTTAGCATATGGAAGACTGCATTAATCAATCTTGCCATAGCTATTGGTTAGTTTTTTTTTTTTTTTATTTTTATTTACACTTGATTCGAACTTTCCAATTATTTCCATGGTGATTACTGTTAGTGGTGCTATATACAATATGTGCATTGTTAGCTATGCCATTTTTTGTCCGTCTCTTGTGTGATTTCATTAATGTCCAACACATTATGACAGGCTAACCATGAAAGCACAACCCTTAGCATTCTGCAGCTAAACCATATCATATAACCAAATAAAGTAAAAATAACTTCTTCCTTATAGCTATAATTTCCCAGCCTTGTTTTATCCACGGATAAAATGGTGAACCCAGGGTAGGGATCAACCTAGATCAATTCCCATGACTTACAATTCATTTGAGATAGTTTTGTTGCTCTTAAGATGAAGCAGTGATTACTGATGAAATAAACAGTCTTTTAATCAGGCATTCACGTACTTATTTGTTTTTTTCTGGTGCTTTCTCTCCACGTTAAACTTTTAGTTTCTACAATTTGTCAGGTGCGGTTTTTGTTGTTTGCCTAGTGATAACATGCAGGTCAGTATTTTTTACCGTTGATTATATCTCAACACAGTTATTTTTGTTTCTAATTTTCTATCTTGATCTTTTTCCTTGTTTAGTTTGTGGACATCAGCCATAATTATACTTGTTTTGGCAATGATCATTGTGGATATGATGGTAAATTTATTTTTCTTTTGTCTATTGGTTGGAATTTTCATGTTTCCTTGAAATAAGAATTCTAAGTTTTAAACCCGTTTTCATCTGTGGAATGAAACTTTTCAGGGTGTAATGGCGATCCTGAATGTACAACTGAATGCTGTGTCAGTTGTGAATCTTGTAATGTCAGTGGGTATTGCTGTCGAATTCTGTGTGCATATAACACATGCTTTCTTGGTCAGATTCTCTTCTCACTTCCCTTGTAGATATAATTTTAGCATCAAATTTATTATATTTTTTCTCCATGTTGGAGAGTGATTTCACGTGGAAGTGCAATGGGCATTGCCACACCTTATGATTGAAAATTGAATGTATGATACATGATAAATGTGCAAGGAGACTATTTCAGCTCTTTGTTGTTAGGCTTTCAAGAGTCAGTAATATCTGCCAAATTAATCTCATCGGAAAGAGTGAAGATCCAATTTTACATTCTTATGACAGGTGACTAGTGGAGATAGGAATCAACGGATGCAGGAGGCTCTTACAACAATGGGGGCTTCTGTATTCAGGTCAGAGCTTTGACTTTTCTTTTAAAGAAAATTTGATTTGCCCGATCTGAAAGTGTCTACCTATGAAAAGAACACATTTAAAAATATGGAACATCTGCGTTTTAGTGCATCTCCCCAGTAGTATTTTAAAGGAGAAGTTATAGGGGCATTAGTAGCCACCACCAATTTTACCGAGCACCATGTAAACCCTGAGGTTGCACATGTTTAGGGTTATTAAATTAAATTATTTCAAACATCATATGTTGTAAATGTAATCAGTTCAAATCTCAGCGAGTTTGTGCAATTTTTTTGTTTACTAAACTAAACTATTCGGTCATGATTTTTTACAAGTAGTTCTTCAAACGTGATTTGTCCAGTCATGATCTGACCTTTTACCCTCGTTAAAGGGGCAGAAAAAAAGTTAAATGAAGTTAAATTTAAACTAGGATTCCCTTTCCAATGGTTACATGATATAGCGTTAAATAGTTGTTACACGTAACGTTTCAAGGGAAACTATTGCATTGTCATCATTTTTTCAGAAAAAGCCATTTTCAAGTAGTTTTGACTGACATTCCCTACTGTTTTTCATGGCAGTGGAATCACACTTACAAAGCTTGTCGGAGTGCTTGTTCTTTGCTTTTCGAGAACGGAAATTTTTGTGGTATTTGATCTTTGCTCACTAAGATACATTTATCAGAAAGAGCCATTGTGTTCTACTGCTAACTATTTTTTGCAGGTTTACTATTTCAAAATGTACCTGGCTTTGGTGCTGCTTGGTTTCTTGCATGGCCTTGTCTTTTTGCCTGTAAGATCTCTACTTTCCAATATGCCACAGTAACTATTGTTAATCAAAATATGTTGGATTATATTCTATATAACTAACTCAAAGATTCACATTTATCTAACTTAAAATATGTACCTATTATCATATACATCATTTTGGTCAAAACACAGGAGGAAAATATTTATATAAATCATTGATAAAGTGTATGATCAGGCATATCATTTGAAATATAAGAAGCAAAATCCATTGAAAATTCATCTCTAGATATGAGTCTAAATCAACATAACTTTAAGATGCCAAATCAAGAAAATCCCGCAAATGGCTTTCCGAATTCAGAAGCACACAATTTGATCCATCGATTGTCCTAATTTTTAAGACTCATATATACGATATAGAATGCATGATTTAGTTTTACATCTAATCTTTCAGGTTCTATTAAGCGTGTTTGGTCCGCCATCAAGGTGTGTGCTCATCGAGAAGCAAGAAGATCGACCATCTACATCCTCACAGTTTTGACGTTACAGAGGTAGGGAATACAGATGTGATAGGATCATACTTTTGGCTTATTGCATGTACAAAATGAATATATTGTGTAGTGATTCAATTGTAAAGTAGGTTCAGGTTGTTGCTTTGAGTTTTCTCATTGAAATATATGGTATTGAAATGGAAGTAAATTATTTTCGAGTAATTGAGCCATCCTATCATACTATTGGATCATTCTAATTATTTTTTTGTGATGTTGGTATTCATATGACCATAAATACGTCGCCTGTGGATTTTACCAGGATTAACTAATATAAGGCCTAAAGCCGGATGTGATATTATAAAATAATCGTGTTTTGGGAAAAAATATCAATATCGTATTCGCTTAGAAGAAAAACAAAAATTATGTTTTCATTGTAAGGTCTTACAGATAACATGCTTAGGGTTAGAATTGATCTCAACAATTGAAAAAGGGCAAAAGCTAAAATGATGTTCACCAAATCTCCCAAGAAAATGCAAAAGTCATACAAGAGGATTGCACTTTATCCTTTTGTCTACTTTAATGAGTTGATAACTACTTGAAGAGATCATTTTTCAAAATTTCCCAGACATGATGTATAATTGTTAGAATACCATAATGCAACAAATAAATGTGGGGAACTGTTAGAAATTTGCAAATGCTAAGAAAGAACACAATCAAACTGAAAAAGTAATATTATCGACCACAAATTTCAAATTGTTGTGAAAAAATAAAAATTTACGGTAAAAAGTAAAAATTTCAAACTCTCAAAATTATCACATTATAAACTTTATAATATTTTTCTCTCAACTTAATTGTGATTTTCTTCACAAATGAGAGATCTATTTATAGAAAATCTTTACAAATAATCCAAAAATAAATTATATCATTACATTCATCATCACACACAAATTTCAATATTCAACACCTAATTTTACTAATTTTCAACATTCAAATATTCAACATTCAATATTCAAATATTCATTCTTAAAATATTAAATTTCAACACTCCCCCTTGTGATGATAATCATAATGATTGTCTTCATTACGTGTTTTTATACTGCCTCGTTAAAAACCTTACTAGGAAAAACCCATTGGGATAAAAACCATAGTAAGGGAAAAAGAGTGCAGTCACGTAAACTCTCCCTCATGTTGACACGAACAGTTCTTCACAAATTTCGTAGATTGCGCATTCCAATATTATATATATGCTTTCTGAATATTGTTGTAGGAAGTGCCTTTGTGAAGAGATCTGATTAGTTTTCACTTGATTGAATGTGACGAACATCAATACATTTATTCTTCTCAAGCTCCTTGGTGAATGCGAAGAACTTAGGAAGAATATGTTTAGTTCTGTCGCTTTTTATGTGTCCTTCTTTCATTTGAGCAACACATGCAGCATTATCTTCATATAGTATCACAGGCTTCTCGTCAAATGATAATCCGCATGAGATTTGGATATGTTGGGTCATTGATTTTAACCACACATATTCACGGCTTGCTTCATGTAGTGCAATAATCTCGGCATGATTTGATGAAGTTGTTACGAGCGTTTGTTTCTATGAACGCCAAGAAATTGCAGTGCCTCCACGAGTAAATACATATCCAGTTTGAGAACGTGCCTTGTGTGGATCAGATAAGTATCCAGCATCGGCATAACCAATTATACTTGGATTAGCATCTTTTGAATACAAAAGTCTCAAGTCTGTCGTTCCTCGTAGATAACGGAATAAATGTTTAATTCCGTTCCAGTGTCTCTTTGTTGGATATGTGCTAAATCTTGCAAATAAATTTACGGCAAAAGATATATCAGGCTTTGTACAATTTGTAAGATACATAAGGGCACCAATAGCACTTAAATATGGTACTTCTGGACCAAGAATATCTTCATCATCTTCACATGGACGGAATGGATCCTTTTCTATGTTTAATGATCTAACAACCATTGGAGTACTTAAAGGATTTGATTTATCCATATTAAAACGTTTAAGGATCTTTTCTGTATAATTTCTCTGGTGAACAAATATTCCACATTCTTTTTGTTCTATTTGTAAACCCAGACAATACTTGGTTTTTCCAAGATCCTTCATTTCAAATTCTTCCTTCAAGTATGAAACAACTTCTTGAATTTCTTTATTCGTTCCAATGATGTTTAAATCATCAACATATACAGCAATAATTACGCATCCGGATGTTGTTTTCTTAATGAAAACACAAGGGCATATTGAATTATTTACATATCCCTTTTTCATCAAGTGATCACTTAGCCGATTATACCACATTCGGCCCGATTGCTTTAACCCATATAATGATCTTTGTAATTTCACAGAATAACATTCTCTAGGTTTTGAACTTTGTGCTTCAGACATCTTAAATC
>NC_133321.1:13807322-13848716 GCF_012295235.1 Primulina huaijiensis
TGATTCTTTATAAAGTTTACAAAGGTGCTCAGGGGCTCGACAAATACGGGACCAATGTCCTGGAGTACCACATCTGAAACAAGAACTTTCAAATCTTTTTGAGTGATTCTCATTAACACTCATATTCTCTTGATGCCTTTTCGGTGGATGGTTTGGGACGCTCTTTTGAGATGAGTTATAGAAATAACTATCTCGATTATTTTCAAAACCACGGCCGCATCCACGACCACGACCACTTCCACGTCCACGTCCACGTCCACGTCCACGACCACGACCTCGATTTTGTCCTTGACCAAAATCTTGTCTATAACTTTGATTTTGGTTTCCATGTTTAAATTCATTTTTGCTTACGACATTTACTTCAGGAAATGCCGTTGAACCAGTGGGTCGTACCTGATGATTTCTCATTAAAAGCTCATTATTCTTTTCCGTCACAAGGAGACAGGCGATTAGTTCAGAATATCTCGAAAATCCACGCACTCTATATTGTTGTTGTAGAGTTATATTCGATGCGTGAAAAGTGGAAAATGTTTTTTCAAGCATTTCCAATTCAGTAATCTCATGTCCACAAAATTTCAATTGCGAGATTATTCGATACATCGCCGAGTTGTAATCACCGACTTTCTTAAAATCTTGGAATCTCAACGTATTCCATTCATCCCGGGCGGTCGGAAGTATAACTTCTCTTATATGTTCGAATCTTTCTTTTAATCTCTTCCACAAAGCCATGAGATCTTTTTCAATCAGATATTCACATTTTAATCTCTCGTCGAGATGTCGACGCAAAAATATCATGGCTCTTGCCTTTTCTTGTGATGTGCATATGCCATTTTCTTTTATGGTCTTAAGATGCATTTCTACATCGAGAGTCCATAGCATATAATTTTTTTCCCGTAATATCAAGTGCAATGAATTAGAGCTTTGCCAAGTTAGCCATGGTGGTACTAAAAAGAATTATGATGCATTTTATTAGTTAATGAATATTGCAATACAAAGTAATGGATACACAACAAATACAAGCATTCGTAAAAATAAAGAAAACACACGAGGAGGATATTCTCCGATAAGTACAAGATTCGTAAGTATTATAACCAAAATAATTAAAAATAACTTTGTGAAAGCCATCTTCTTTTTTCTTCAAAAATTTGATGAAGAATAATTTTAGGAAGAAGAGAAAGTTGGAGTGATTGAATATGTTTGTGAGATCATATTTATAGGGCAAAAACTAGCCGTTTTGTTATCGTTTATAACCGTTGGTGTACAAGAAAATATATGTATGTATTTGTATAATTTTATGGTAATAATATGGTGTATATAATATTAGTAATGTTTTAAATAATTATGTATATCATATCACAATATTATAATGAAATGTCATAAGATATTTTGTTTAAAAATCTTATAGGCTTTTATACTTGTCGTATCCCTTACCGGGAGTGTGGGATGTCGTCTTAACATCCTCCCAGGATTTATAACAAGTTTTTTTTTCAAAAAGTTATTTTTATTATTTATAATAACATTCTATTATATATTAAATATATAAACAATAAAATAAATATTATTACTTTTGTTATCTTTTTCTTCTGTTTTGGAGCTTGGAAAAATATGGAGGACTTTTAGAGCTTCGTGCTGATAACGTGTTGTGAAAAAGTAAAAATTTACGTAAAAAGTAAAAATCTCAAACTCTCAAAATTATCACATTACACACTTTATAATATTTTTCTCTCAACTCAATTGTGATTTTCTTCACAAATGAGAGATCTATTTATAGAAAATCTTTACAAATAATCCAAAAATAAATTACATCATTACCTTCATCATCACACACAAATTTCAATATTCAACACCTAATTTTACCTAATTTTCAACATTCAAATATTCAACATTCAATATTCAAATATTCATTCTTAAAATATTAAATTTCAACACAAATTTATTTTTTAAATAGTGTTTATAAACAATGGTTTTTTAATCTTTAGCGGAAAAAAAAACTTGATTAAATGTTCAAAGACTTTGTGCGATGTCTAAACATTTCTCATTTAAAAATCGTTTCAGAATTCAGTAATGCTTGGGTTGATGGATTTGAGTTTATGAATTTCAGATATATTGATTTCGAATTCTTTTGTGTTGTTATTCAAGCCGTGCAGTTTCAACAATAATCGAGATGCATTGCAAATACACTAAAAATAAGTGTCATATCAACTGCACCCCTCAAATACTTATCTAAATTAAACTACTCGGCACAACCTTAATATATTTGTGAGGTATGTAACCACCTTCGACCGTATGCTTAAGATGCAAATTTAATACTTAGGGTTACATCCTTAAACAATTTTCAAATGTGTGTACCACTAGCAATTAAAAGTTCTCAAAACAAAATGATAATGTGGAACTGATTGAAACTTGTCGTAGTAGTTTTAGCGACACAAAATGAACAGTAGTCATTTTTCCCACCAAAAGTCGTAGACTCCAACTGATAATTTCTCATAATTATATAGATATTGCCTATGCTTGTATCTACATGAAATCTCCTCATAAAAATTTAACACTAAATGCTCATGACCTCTCTTGGCACATATGGTCACCCTCGGCAATCTTCAAAATGAATGAGAAGTCCAATATATAGAATACTCTTATCATATTCACCGAATATAATCTTTTCAAATCTTGCACCATATATTATCAGTCCATATAATATTTTCTATATCTCCATAATATCTTCAACAATAAAAAGATATATTCAACATTTTTTTTCTTCTAATTATCTTCTTGTCTCAGAAAACTTCAAATCAATACCTTTAATTTTCTTAACAAGATAATCTAAAAAATCGAATCAACCAAAAACAACATCTAACAAAAATAACTACCAGAGCTTCTTCGATTTTATGGTATGATGATCCATATATCAGTTGCTAATATTTGTGAAAGACATCAATAATTGTTTTGGAATTTAAACTTGTTTGGGCTTTTTCTGCTTCTCTTGTCATGTGGTGAATTTAAGTGAGTTCATGCAAACAAACATACAAGTAAAATTCTTTTATGTGAAAATTTCTTCACAATTCAAAGATCCATCCATGCACGGAAGGATTGATTACCCAGAATGATGAAAACAAACATGAACAAAGCCAACTATCTGAAGTTGTCATAAACATGATAAATAATCGGAAACCATGTTGGTCAGGTAGAATATTGAAGAAAAAGAGAGAAATTTACAAGCTTCCAAGAACTATTCGATCGTGAACAAATACAAATATATAGATAAGATGTATAAGCTATTTTATAAGTCTATGAAAGCTGTAGCCAAACAATATCTGAGCAGTAGAGAAGTATTTAAAGGTCTGGGCACTAAGTTTCAAGCAAGCCCGACTCGTTTTAGCTCGCGACCCGAGCTCCCTTCGCGATTTAGTTCGCGCCACGCCGCGTCGTCTCCATGTATCCGCCTCGCTGGACTTATTTTGAGTAGTTTTGAACTCGATTTTCAGTTGGTTGCTCGATTTCAGGGGTTTCCCAAGGGTGAGAAATTTACACGTTCTGTTTTATTCGATTTTTGGTCGATTATCGAGCTAATTATTGATTATTATTGGATTTTTGGTGTAGGTACCGGAGTTGCTCGATATCAAGGTATATTATGGTGAACTTCTGAATTATATCGAACTAGAAGCAAGGTTCTAAAAAGCGTGAAGCGCCACGAAGCGCAGATGTCGAGCTTTAAGCTTTTCAAGCTTAATCGAGATTAGCACATGTTTAAGCGTGAAAAAGCGTTTTTTATCTTTAGTGTAATTGTAATTATCTCAAACCAATAAAAAGATAAAATAATACATAAATATGATAAATTTAAGTCTGATGCATTAATTCTCATATTTATAGAAGCATAAAAATCTCAAAATTACAATTTTTATTTGTTATTGCAACTATACCACATTAAAAATGTTAAATACTTGTCAAATCATTATCAGACACGCTTAATCATGATTAAAATTAAAAAATAAACATCTAAATTATAAACCTAATTTATTATTTTAAAATAAAAAGACATACCTTCAAAATAAAAAATTAAAAAATAAATAGAGGTGATTAATTGTGCTTAAATATGCTTAATTAAACGTTTTAATTACGCTTAATTCGGTCAAACTATAATTTGATCGCTTTTTTTCCGCTTTCTCCGAAGCTAGGCGTTTTTGCCGAGCTTCAAGCTTAAACGCACTTAATCGAGGCTTAAGCGGGCTTTTTAGAACACTGACTAGAATTGCTATTATTTGTATGAATTATTGTGTTGGGATAAATATTGGAACTATTGTTGCGAATTTCGAGCTAGAAAATAGCTGAAAAATAAACTATTGTGAGTCATGAGAAAACAATCGAAGTTGAGAATTTTTGGGAAACATTGGCGTTATGTCAAATTATTGGAATTTTATTGGTGAATTATGTTGTGATAATTATTGGGTTTTATGTTGTGATTTATGAATTTTCGAATTTTGATTTTTACCCTAAAATCTATTGCAAATGTTGAGAAAATAATCTATTAGTTGTGATAATTGAGAATTATTGGGGTTGCGATTATCATTGTGCTTGTGTTGCAATTATTCGAGTTAGAAATAGCCGAAAGTTGGATAATTGTGAAATTTGGAAAATAATTCTATGTTGGAAATTTCTTTGGGGATTATTGGTGAATAAATACTTATGACAAATTGGTTGTGAATTAATGAAGTCGATCATATTTTCGATTGTTCTAATTCTTGAATAATTGTGGAAATCGGGTAAATTGTTGGGTTATCGTGTACAAATGCTTTAATTAAGATAATTGATGCGATTAAAACTTTTATACGAATTTATGTATTATTGAGAACATTGAAAAAATTATTTTCCTGGATGTGTTATTGGTTATTGTGATTGGTTTAATTATATGGTAAAGTTAGTACCCATTTTAACTGTAATCGGGTTTTGTCTCGACTTTTGGACATTATGTTGATTTTTTATATTTTGTGGACACTTTTAGTTGAGTTTGAGCTCATATGTATTTTTATGCAGTAGTTGAGTCGTTGGGTTGATGACGAGTAAATTTGAGCGTCGAAAGATTTGGATAAAGTAATTGGCAATATGTTTTTGTGTGTTCTGAAGGATAGGTGACCAGTGTTTCAAATGGCGGTCGAGGCGGCCGCCTAGGCGTTAGGCGGCCCTCGACCGCCATTTGAAACACTGGTCACCTATCCTTCAGGACACACAAAAACATCTTGCCAATTACTTTATCCAAATCTTTCGACGGCAGCCCTCGACCGCACCGCCTACGGATGAGGTGAGTGTTTTAGGCAGCCCAAGCTATACGACGTTGGGCAGACGGTTGAGGCTGGTGGAGGCGGTGAGCAGGCGGCCGAGGCGAGACGGTCAAAATTTTTAAATTGTTGTCAACAAATTTTAAAAATATAGTCAAAGTCAACTAGTTTTAAATCTCAAAACCATAGCACACACCACTTAGTTTGCATTTATATATTTACTTGCACATCATCTAGATGATATTATATTGTATGAAGCTTCTTTGTGCTTAAACATTATTTAATTAGACTTCTTACATAAAAAATGATGACTATTTGTGATTATATAACATGATTATATATGATAACTTATCTTAAAAAAATTACTTAAAAAAATTCAATCGCCTAGGCACCGTCTGGGCATTGCTTAGGCGGCACCGCCCCGCCACCACCTCCCGCCATTTACAACCTTGTAGGTGACACATGATTAAGTTTATTGGTGAGCAGCTTGAGAATGGGAAAAGAGAAGTGTAAAGGTGAGATATCCTAGGATTTTCTGTGTCTTTTATTATGGTGGTATTTTACTGCTTAGAAGCATGCCTATGATTATTTATCAGATATGTAAGTTATTTTGTCGGGCTGTGATCCAATGGATTTACCGTTTGTGTAGAGCATACTTACTTTCCAAAAATTATGTTGCCAATGTTTTGAATTTTCATTTGATAGATATTATGTTGATCTTTCTGTGTTAATATTTAAGACTAAATGCTGTCTGATTGAAAAATTTTATATCTACCCTTATCATTTTTATCATATTAGTAGTATATGATCCTGGACAAAGAATTCATGTTAGTGGAAGATTGTGCCCATGGTATGCGTTTACGGTGTTGGGTGTCCGGTTCCGGTGTCGGTTCAGGAGGCACGTGTTGAGGCTGGGTGTGGGTTTGGTGTTGGACAAATATGAGTGTATATGTGGTTCTGATGCGTTTGTGTTTGTGTGTTCAAAGCAAGATGTTGGAATATGAGTTGGGCCTGGGTGAGGGTAGGAATGGCCCGTTAGCATTTAGCTTAGACGGTGAACCGATTTAACATTAAAATAAGTTTATGAATAAAAATTGAGTCGTGTTTGATATTTGGGCTTAACTATGAAATGAATTTACTAATCAAGTATAGTGGAATTTATTAACCAACGATTAAATAAATGGGGATTAGTAAGGTGTGATGATTAGAATAATCGAGTACTCGTTTAAGATTATTATTTTGGGCTCAGAAGGAATTAATTATGTCAGGATTAGTTAGTTTTGTAGAGGACATTTTTAGATATATCGTATGATATTTTAATAAACATAATGTATTTCATGACACGATGAATTAGGATTTTCACAAAATATTGGTAGAGGGCATGGATCAAATTTGAGAGTAAATATTCTATAATTCAAGATAAATGGATATCATGAAATCGTGGAAAATAAGAGAAGGCTTCAATTGCGAAATCAAGTTAGACCAATTTGGGTGATCAACAATTAAATTTGATGTGGAGTTTTATTCATTATAGGTACAGGGCATCGAGGGGTCGAGGCATCGGGATTTGATAAGGGACGCACTTAGGTACGTGATTACATATTCTACTTTAAAAGTCGTAATGTGTGTTGTGGTGCAAATTGTTGTTTGGAACATGACCATGTTTACATCCTCTCACATCCTCTCATGTGGTAGCAGGTTTACTTGCATATTTATGCATGTTTGTATCTTTGTTTGCAAATCTGGTTAAGGGATACTATATAGTGAGACATAGTTGTCAAAAGTGAGCGCTTCTCGCGCTTCAGCGTAAAGCACCTCGAAGCGCATGACTTGCGCTTCTGAGAAGTCCGTGCGCTTCAACTCAAAGTGCACTTTGAAATTGGGGGAAAAGCGCTGCCTTTTTTAAAAAAAAATTCCGCAGAGTTGAAACCCATAATAAATAAAAAGAAAAGAAAAGTTTCCATTTGAACGCAAACTAAATATACAGCCAGAGTTTTAATTGCTTTGAGTGTTGAATATATCGGTTGGTCTTTTGCATCTTTGTGGCATCTTGCATGCACTATGTGCTTTCATAATTATAAAAGGCAATAACCTAGGCGCAATACTTTAAACAGGCGCGCCTCTGCCTCTGCGCGGTGCTGCTTGGAGGCGCGCGCGTGCATAATACATATATAAATAATTCAAGCCCCAACAAATTTTAAAACCCAATAATCAAAGCCCGTATCTATTTAATATTTAAAAAACCCTGCACACGTACGTTTCATCTCCCTCGCTCAATCTGCGTCTCTGCGAGTAGCTAAGCCTAAATTAGAGAGTGCAACTGTGCAGCAGCTGACGTTCCAATCAAGGTAATATCTCGTTTTCCCAATAGCTGCAAGTTCTATCTGTCCATACTTTTAATTTATCATGCTTCTTTTTATCCAAATTCCAAAATTCTGTTTGTTTAGAACTTTTAATGTATTTTCTCGGTTCCTGATTTTCTAGCCCCAGTAACATACCTTGCTGCATCGGAAATGATAACACAAGCCACAAATATCAACTTCCGTTGCTTCCCAGATGATTGGATTTATTATTCATAAGATAGTTATATCGTATATGGGCAAAAGACCGCGTCTTGTGCCGTCGAACGTGCTGCAAAATATGAATTATGAACAACCTGAAACTAATTGAATTCTGGGCGGACATTTTTTGAGGATGAAATGAATTTGATGATTTAGATTTTTGAAGTTTTTTACTTCATATACTGTGATGCACTTATGACTCACTAATGAATTTTAGATGATTGAAGTTTTTTTTATGTTACATGATCTATTAATATTTTTTTATTTATATTGATTATTATCATTGTGAAAAATATTTAATTTAAATAGTATAATTACTTTATATATGTTAAATTTTAAAATTTGTGCCAAATGCGCTTTACTTCGATAAGCGTGCGTTTTGCCTTGCGCCTTAGGCCCCAAGGCACCCTAACGCTTTAGTGCACCTTGCGTCCCAAATATCTAGGTGTGCTTTGTTGGTTTAGAGTTTATCTTTAAGTTGGAGGGGTTCCTCTCTGTAAAATATATTTTGGTAACAAGAATGGAACCAAATTTACTGATCTTTTTCTCTAGTTTACCCAACTGATCCCATTATTTGAGTCTGCATCTAATTGGACGTTCATTATAATCAAAAAATAGATTTTGCTTTTGGATTTTGCAAATGGGCACTGCTACATCCAAATTCCATTGCCTGTGATCTGAAAATTTCAAACCCCTTTCTTTTCTTTCATTTAATAGTTTTAGCTGTTTAAACGATTCTCGTGTTTTTTTTCCTTTTATATTTTTCCATTTTAAAACTGATTAACCATTGATATGCAATGATATTTGATCACAAAACGCTTTAAGAATTTAAGATAATAAAGGGATGAATTGAAGTGAATATAAAATATGAGATGGAATATAACTGAAAATGAATGTTCTAAACCCGTAGTTGCCTCTGTACAATTTTCTCTCCACTATCCCAAGCAGTCGGCTAGTCCTCACACAAAAAATGATAGTGATATAAAGCTAACTGCTCGTTTCCTTTCTCTATTCTGTCCTTAGATGGGCCTCTTTTGTTTCTCCTAGTGTAAACCTGATGAATAATGTGCATGTCCCCCACTATTGAGCCTAGTCCCTTTTTACCCATAACAACCACCCTCCATTTTGTTCCTGTGAGCAGCTTGTCTTGGATTCTTTCCCGATTTTTTTTCTTTCAGGTTCGTTTTCTATGATTGCTAAGATATTAGGTGTTGGTGGTGGTGATGAATATGTATTTATAATTTATTTCACCTTCTCAATCTTTTTTTGCAGATTTCCGTTCCTGGCCTTGCTAAATTTTGACCAAGTTATGCGTGCAAGTAAGAGTGGCAGGCTTGGACAAACATTTTCCAGCATTAATGGGTTAGATGACGCAGGCAGTCTGTTTATACAAACAAATGATTAGAATAAAACCATTGCCTTCTGTGGGTGAATTCACCCAACTGCTTTCTCATATTGTGAAGCTTAAAGAGTACTCTTTTGCTACTTCTCTTTACAAAGATATATGCTCTATGGGTATTCCAGTTAATAATTATGCAATGAATATTATGATTAATGTTTATTGTATTTCCGATCGTGCCGATTATGGATTTTCTATGCTATGTGAGTTCTTCAAGCGTGGGTGTTTGCCGGATAGTACAACTTTTAGTACTTTACTGAAAGGATTGTTCAAAGAAAATCAGGTTGTCGAAGCTCAAGAATTGTTTAGAAAGATTGTACAGGAACATGTTTGCTCAGTTGATATTATTATGTACGGAATTCTGATCGATGGACTTTGTAAAGTTGGTAATACTGGCACAGCAATTGAGTTGCTTAGAGTGATGGAAAGAGCGAGTTGTAGGCCTAATGTTAATGTATATTGCATGATTATAGATGCATTGTGTAAGGATAAAATGATAGATTCTGCTGTGAATTTGTTCAATGACATGCTCGAAAAAGGCATCATCCCAAACGCTGTTGCTTATACTGTTTTGATACGTGGGTTTTGTAGTTTGAGTCGTTTTAAAGATGCTAGCATGTTAATGAAGGAGATGATGAAATGTAAAATATATCCAGATGTTATCACATTTAGCATATTGGTTGATGCTTTGTCTAAGAAAGGGTTGGTGGATGAGGCTGGTGATGTAGTTCATCATGATCCAGAATAACGTGGTTCCTAACGTGGTTGTGTACAGTGCATTGATGGATGGATATTGTTTGCAAAGCCGACTCTACGAGGCAAGGAAGCTTTTTGACTTTATGACTGCTATGAGCCATGCTCGCCCTAACGTCCACAGCTATTGCATTTTAATTAACGGATATTGCAAGGAGATGAAAATTGATGATGCCATGCACCTCTTTCTTGAAATGTCCCGCAGAGGATTGAAGCCTGATGTGGCTATATATGCATCTATGTTACAGGGACTATTTCGTGTCGGCAGGTGTTCTGACGCACGTAAGCTTTTTGATGAGATGCAAATTGCAGGCCAAAAACCTAATTTTTTTACTTACTGTAATATATTGGATGGTTTGTGTTCAAATGGGCTTGTTGATGGAGCATTGTCATTGTTGGAGTCAATGGAGGACAAAGGGTTATATCTTCATGTTACTCACTACAACATCCTCCTGGATGGATTGTGCAAAGTTGGAAGATTAGATAGTGCACGGAAATTATTTTATGATCTGATTTCTAAAGGATTCCAGGTTGATGTTATATCATTCAATACGATGATAAATGGATGTTGCCATGAAGGGCTACTCGAGGAGGCTAAATATTTTCTTGGAACTATGGAACAAAAAAGTTGTATTCCTGATAGGATTACCTACAACATTATTGTTCGAGGATTTCTTCTGAGGGGTTATTTTGATGAGGCGGCAAATTTTCTTGATGAAATGGAAGAGAGAGAATTAGCCTTTGATTTGTCAATATTCTCATTGTTGCTTGATTTATTTCAGACAACAGAACGCAATCATACTCTTCTCAGAATGATTCAGAAGTTTAATCCAAGCACTCTAAAAGTAAAATTATGAGCCAAATTCAAATGAATCTTTAATCTTGTTATGCTGTTCCACCCAGCACAAATGGCTCCCGCCAGCACAAATAGCAGGCTTCGGAACCGCTCAGCACAATGTGGTGATTACTGATTCGGGAATGGCAACAGGTTTTATAAATTGTGTGCAACTAGTGATACATTTCAGGTTTTACACAACTGAAGCTCGACTTGTTGATATTTTGTGAAATTTTATGAGCTCAATCTCAAATTCAAGTCGTTTTTATATCAAACTCAATCTCTCAACACTCAAAAAAAATTTCAAGTCAAGCTCGTGCTCATAAAATTCACAACTCAGCTCCAATACCCCTTAATATATCTCTCTTTTTGCAGCTCTACACAGTGCTCGAAAAGTTCAAAGGAGATGCATTGCCATTGAAGAAGTATTCAGACAATGTGATCGAGTCTGTGACTTCCCCTATCAATCCCCATGGGGATCTAAGATGCCCTGCTTCTAAAGGTGTACCCATCTACGTTCACGCCTATTATTGACCTCATTTCACGTTGCGCAAGATTCTGGTTCGGTTCTGCAACTTCTTTCAGAAACTTAAGGAACCTTCTCCAGGTTAAATTTTTTTATTTTTTCAATATAAAATATTATGCTGATACTTACAATATCATGTTTCTTTATTTGACTGTTATCACAAAATTAGAATTTTAAAAATAGAAAAATACTTATATTTATGTTTTCCCTTGTTTTAGCCCTTAGGAGACGAAGAAAAATCATATAGTTTTACAAAGAAATGATTCTAAAAACCTGAGAGAAACAAAAAGTATTTGTTTTACCAATTCTTGAATTTGAGAATTTTAATTTTGTGATAATCATATCAATAAGAGTGTGAACAATATGTCTCATTGATTCATATCTAGAAATGTCATCTAAGATGTAATAAATTTGTATGGCCATTGTGGGATATATGCAGCTTATGCATGGCTAAAGTGTGAGAGGGAAGGTGGAAATTGCATTTCAGTCCTCGTGGTGATGGTAAAGTTCTGAACTGCACTTTTTATTCTCCATCTGTAAAGGTATAATATTTACCAATGATGTAAATGGCTGGAGGCGGTGGCGGTTATTCAGCTGCCTAGACACCTTCTAGGTGGTTGAATTTTTTATAGGTAAATTATATATACTTATGCATTATAATTACAAATAATAATCATTTTTTATGCAATATATATAATTAAATAATGTTTATGCATAAATTTTTTTATACAGAATAATAAAATCAAGACAATGCAAATGAATATATAAATACAAACTTCCAAGATAATGGCGGCGGTGGCTGATGGCGGTTTGAGGCAGGTGGTGACTGATGGTGGAGGATACTTGAAACTAAAAGTAAATACAAAAGAGAGTGATGTGTTTTATTATATTTAGGATTTTTTAATTGATTGATTTTGACTGATTTTTAAAATTATTTGACTTGGACAATTGACTAGGATTTTAAAATCATTGACTATCTCGGCCGTTTGCTCGCTCGCTGAATAGCCTCGGACCGTCTATAAAGACCTCCTTAGACAAAGACGGGTGGGGTTGACCGCCATTTTGAATACTAATATAGTGGATCTCGACCGTCATTGTGAACACTGATATTTATTTGTCTGTTACACTGATTAACAGTGTTCTAGTTGTTGTTACTGCTCAAGTCTTTCGTTACGTGGGTGCCTAGGCGGTCGCCTTGACCGTCATTTTGACCATTGATATTTACCGTCTGTTACACTGATTACCAGTGTTTTAGTTGTCACTACCGCTGAAGTCTTCACTATCTGCCTGAGTGATATTTGTTCCATGCTGATTTTTTCGCTTTTTGGCCAGAAGCCTGATGATTTGCCGTCAGAAAATTTTCAAAGTTTGTACCCAACAATTACTGGAAATGTCAGCTGTAAGGCGACACAATTCGATACTTTACGGGCCCAAGTTCAGCAAGTAAGAAACTGAAATTGTTGTAGTTCGATGATTCACTTCCAGCTTTTCTTATACCGAAAGTTTTGTAGTTCGATGATTTGCTATATGGACTCGTCTCTTGCTATACAACAGGTGTTTGATGATTGTCAAAGGAATGCATACGAAGTAGTCACTACAAGAAAAACACAAATTAGAGACCGAAAAATCGGTCTCTAGTCGGTCTCTACAGCAAAATAGAGACCGATTAGCGACCGAATTAGTTGGTATCAATAACCTTGGTCGCTAATTGTGAGAGACCGGTCCAATTAATCGGTCTCTAAATTAGAGACCACATTTACGTTATCGGTCTCTAAAATAGAGACCGATATTATATATGTGGTTTCTACTTTAGATACCGACTAATTAAAGTCAGTCTCTAATATAGAGACCGATTCATTATTCAGTCTCTATATGAGAGACCGATGCAACACAATCAGTCTTTAAGTTAGAGACTGAATTCAAGAAATCGGTCTCTAAATTAGATATTGTTTTTCCTCTCCAGTTTTGTTTATTTACACCAATCCAAACACAACACAATACGCATAATCAATCAATATAACCATCCAAAAAACACAACACAGTATTAACATCAAAACAACTATTCCAAGCCACAACTTATCAACACCAAAATCAATACAAATATTTATACCAACTATTCAAGTGTCAAATATCCAAAACAAATGTCAATTCATTCTACAAAATGTTCAACCACTTCCTAACATTTACATGTGNATAAGGCTCCCCATGAACATACCAATTGTAATAATTTGGAATAAAACCATACTTTCCTAGATGTACTTTAACAGTATCCTCATCGTGAAAAATAGTATTTCTGCATTTACGTTGAGCACATGGACAGCNTACGAGCCATGAATTCACGCATCTTTTCCTCCAATTCAGTAACTCGAGTCTTCAAATCTGCATTCTCTGCCCTCAACTCTTGTATCTCAACACATGAGCTACTTGGACGAACTCGTCCTGTAGAAGCAGACGTCGCATGAGGAAAGACAACTTTTGCTTGGGAGCCAAGTCCATAAATGCATCTTTTCTTCATCCCTCAAACAACCTCATAATATATGTCGTTTATGGCATCCTGTGATGGAGTATGTGGCTCCTCTCCCTCTGTAGTAGCTTGAGATATCTTGGAAATTCTTGTGGTCATGTTATCCTATGTCAAAGAAAAAAAGTTCAGCAAGTAAAATTAAATCCAACAGAAAAAAGATGAGTTTTTAACACTCAAGCATTGAAAATGGTGGAACTATATTATTTATTAATAACTTTTTAATACTTACATCTATAGCTTGAGATCGTGCATCGACAAATGTTCCATCCTTGTGACGATGTGTAATTCGAAACACCTCCCAACAATCAATTTTTCGCTTTAAATCCGCTTCCTGCACAAACAAGTTCAAATATGCTACGTCTGTAATATTAACGAATGAAATATATTATTTGAAACTCACCAATTTCAAAGTATGCTCAATTATAGAGCGTGATCCGGCCGTGTGCTTAGTAACTCCAGTGCCTGTGCCAGCCACCTCACTATTTCTGTTATTTGTAGCTATCTCTGATTTTTTTTTTTCCATTTTACCCCGCTCCAAACAATCTGCCATGCAGCCTATATATTAATAGGAACTTGTGTTGACGGATGAATCTTTTTTCTCCATTTGTGCAACAGTTTTTTGTATAGTTGTTGACGATACAAATTCCATGTTGACTTAAATTGTTCCTCTTTCCCAGGTTGCCATGTATATATCTTCTGCAATGTTTAAACCAACATAAACAAAAAAATAATAATTATTGTTTCTATTATTATTATTAGTATTTAACTTCTTACCAAAAACTCTTTGTAGTAAAAATCTTTTCCATCTTCATCTAAATGTCCCCATGTATGGCCAGATGCATACTGTCGTAGTTTGAACTTAGAAGTGATATATGCAGAAAAAAATAATATTAAATAAAATACGTGACGAAAATATATGTAGCGACCAAGATTACAAACTTCGGTCTCAAATTAGAGACCGAAATAAATGTCGGTCTCTAATTCGGTTACAAATCTCCATTTCTCTTGTAGTGAGTGAAACTCATATAATTTATTTTTATAAGTTCAACGTCAATGGCTTAATTTATTGATTGTCAATGAATTTAGTGACTTTTCAATGGAATTTTTAGTCATGGGGAATGCTGAAATTTCATATCATGTCAAGGCAATTCAGTTGAATAATTTACACTATTTTGATGATTGGCAAAAAAAAAAAAAATTTTACATTCTGTTTGCTCATTTTGGTTATGTTTTGTTACTCTAATGTTTATCTTGACAATGCGAATTGCTTAAAAGTATACATGCTGCAGGAGATTCTGTTCCTTATTGGCTGTCCAGCTCATCAGAGTTTTTCTTACGCTTAAAATTCCTATTAAAAATAATATCTAAGTTTACGCTAGAATGAATCACTAGTACACGAGTCAAGTTATAATATAATGTACAAAGTATGACTATTATTCCCACAAAGATTGATCAGACAAAATTTCCTAAAATACAATCCTTTAGTTAACTAGCATGAAGCACGTGCGATCCACGTAAATACTAATTATATGATAAAAACAACAAATTTGATTTTCTAAAAAAATAATTTGAATCATTTTGTTATTTATTTGAGTTTAATCTTTTGTTATATTAGACGAATAAATTAATTAAGAACTTATATAATTTATTTTTGAATTTTTTGCCAAATTAAAATTCAAATTATTAATTTTATGTTACATTATAAATTATAATTAGCATAATATATAGAATCAAATGAACTGAAACAAATTTTTTAAAAAAATATATCCAAACACCACGTGTAAGGAATAATAAACTAAAAATCAATCAAATTATGGACTTTATCAATGCATAAATCATAATTTACATAAATTAGGCACACTAACGATAAATAATTATAAATTTAAAATATCGTTACTAACTCATCAAAACAATATCAAAACTAATGAAATAATAATATTGATAGTAAAATATAACTCATAATATTCCATTTAAATAATATTTCAACACCTACATAATTTTTTTACTTTTTTTTAGAATTTATATCATAAATAATTAATTTTATATCAGAATCGATCTTTTATAAACTACATCGATGATTATTAATTTCTTGTTAAATATAAATTTAAAATAATAAATAAATCAACATATATAATGAAACACACATTTAAATAAGATTATATTATAAATATCAAATAAAATCTAATAAACTCATACAATAATTATTAAATATAAAATTTAAATTATCGGTATGATTTTCACTTAAAAATTTGAAATATCAAATAGGTCGTAGTATTGAATATTGAAATAATTTGTTTTTGAGTTTTAGAGTTGTATCATAATCAAATTATATGCAATATTTCTGTCACCTACTTGACTGTAGATTTTTTTATTTTTTAAAATTTCATAAATAATTTAAAAAACATATATACAAATTAAAAATTATAAATCAAAAGATCGCATACTATCAAATTTTGTGTGTTGAATTTTAAATTTGTCTGACATATAATTTTTTTAAAAATTTCTATTACCATCTATTTTTAAATATTAAATAAAATAGTTATATAATATGTGAGACAGTGAAATTAATTGTTTAACAGTTATGCCTTAAATTTATATATTATGAGAGCTGATTTTGGAACTGAAGTCAAGAAAAATTAGTTCTGATTTTGGTTTCAGTGTTCCTGAAAGCCATAGTTGAGTTTACATTTAGATCCTTATTACCTAAATCTTAAATATTCTTAGTAGATATTTCAAATACTACCAAATTTTTGTTTATTGAATGTATAAATTTGTTTGATATATAATTTTTTTTTAAAAAGTGTTACTAAAATCTTTAAATTTCTTATCATAGCTAAACTATTTGAATTCTTTTAAGATATTCATATTTTATGATATTATTAATATATTATCACTCATAATCGTTGATAAAAATTTCCTAAATAATTTATTAAACTCTTTATTTTCAATTCTTAGTTAAAAAACCAAAAAATATGTTAGTATTAAACTTCATATTATTATATACTTATCATGTTATTCTACTTATTGATATATAATTAATTGTTTAATATTTCTTCTTGTGATACTATAATTTATTATTTAATTAGAAAATACACTAAAAATATAATTACAAATTTGCATTAAAATAATAAAATATGATGTAGAGAGAAAATTAAAAAGATATAACATTTAAAGGTAGTATAAAGATGATATTAGAAAGTCAAAAACACAAAATTATAACCATAAAATATGGTTAATTAGTATTAATTATTAATTAATAGACTAAGTGTGAAATTACTACATATATAACCTGATAATGAAAATAAGTAAACATTTGAAGGGTAATTATGTCCGTTATATAAGTATATAGATATAGATTAAAACGATAAGTGAATTATTTAATCAACTAAATTAATATTGAAATAACAACATGAAACAAACATAATATAAACTAAAATAATAAATAAACAATTGTTAAAATATCGGTTCACCTGTTTCTTAATTGTTTTTTTAATGATTGAATTTCAATTTTTAAATGATGCTTTTGACGGGATTTCCTAATATATCAATATACTTTGTCGGGTTGTATTAATCTAATTAACAAAATGCAATAACCAAGTGTCTTTGTGTTATTTAACAATTGCAATTGCATTAACGGACCGTGGAATCCTCTAATTTTCGACTTATTGGAATATGACTATCAACGTGTATCAAACTTCATGTATTTATGCAATATGTAAATCCATAATTATTATAGCATGTCACGTTATTGTTCTTCGGTCGAATTCTGTTGCTCTCCCTCTTCTTTTTCTTTGAAACCTTGCTTGCGGCTACTTCTTCTTGTCAATCTGATTTGCGATTCTCGAATTCTAGGGCTACTCCTCAATAATGCATCCAAAAATTCATCTAAGTAGGAAACAAAATCATCCAACAAATCTCTCCATATCGAGTCGCACTGGGGTGGTCGAAAGTAACCGCCATAGCTCGACTTGCACTGTCCGCATCCTTGGAGATTCATCTTACGCACCGAGGTTTTCTGTTTCAACACTCGAGTTTTCTTAAATATTATGTTCACCAATTTTCATCTTTTCGCCACTTTTTCCTACAAAACAACCGACACAAATGAGTAGTGACCCAAATACACATTATGAAAATAATAATAATATATAGAGTTGATAAAATAAAATAATGCAATAATGGACTCAAAACGACGCGAAATAACACCTAAAATCGACCATATCACCAGCATGCTCGAGAAATTTCCTGAATCTATTATGTGAACTTACATGCTCTCCTTAAACGAGTCCGTTTATTAACGTGACTTCTACTGCCAGATGGTGTTTCCTCCTGCATACAAGTTTATGCGCATGTCATTTAATTATCTTAGAATTATCGAATTAAAAATTTAAGGTTATCTATCTTTCTGTGAAGACTGAAAGCTTATCTGTAAAATACTGCAAGACTTGAAAACATACGACTTGGAATTTTTTTATTCTTATCATCTAAAAGTAGCTGGAAAAATATTTCTGTTCAGGCTGTCTATTTCAAGTTCCGTTTACTTCGAGTTCTTTTAGGCAATTTTCTGTGCAGAAACTTTGTATTCATTAGAACTCTGTTCATGGTTTCATCCCACTGAAAATTTTTAGAGCCAAGAATTCTGCCACTGCTTATGTGTACTTAATTAAAATGGTCTGAAAACGACATTTGATGAATATATAATGGGGGTAAAATTTCAATAGTAGGTCGAGGCCTTATCAGACATCCCACAAGACAATATCCCTAAGTTTTTACCACCGAGTCAATCTCATCAAAGCCAATCTTCGTACGCAACTCTATTATTTTTTAAAAGACTTGCAAATGATTGCTTACCGTTGTTTCTGGGTAGTTTTGCTCGAGGACCATCATCCATCTTTGGACCCTCCGAATTCTGTTCGAGGCCCTTGTGTGTAGATTACATCCGAGGACCATTTTCTTGTCTACTATGATAGTAGACACTAGACAAATGGCTCCTGTGATTTGGCAGCAAAATAAGATATACTTCCCTGTCGGTACCTATTTTAAATTTAGGTACAGGGCATCGAGGGGTCGAGGCATCGGGATTTGACTTAGGTACTTGAATCGAGTCGTAATTTGTGTTGTGGTGCAAAGTGTTGTTTGGAACATGACCATGTTTACATGTTCTCATGTGGTAGCCTGTTTACTCGCATATTTATGCATGTTTGTATCTATGTTTGCATATCTGGTCAGGGGATACCATATAGTGAGACGTAGTTGTCAAAAGTGAGCGTATCTTGCGCTTAAACGTAAAACGCCTAGAAGCGCATGGCTTGCGCTTCGGTGTGCTTCAACTCAAAGCGCGCAAAGTGTGAGGACTAGCCGAGTGCTTGGGATAGTGGAGAGAAAATTGTACAGAGGCAACTACGGGTTTAGAACATCCATTTTCAGTTATATTCCATATCATATTTTATATTTCACTTCAATTCTTACTGCGGTTTTGTGATCAAATATCATTGCATATCAGTGGTTAATCAGTTTTTAAATGGAAAAATATAACGACAGAATCGTGTTAAACAGCTAAAACTATCAATGCTAACAGCTTTACCTGGAATGATCAAATGAAAGATAACAAGGGGCCATAGGGATTTGCAAAATCTATTTTTTGATAAACTAGAGAAAAAGATCAGTAAATTTGGTTTCATTCTTGTTACCAAAATATATTTTACAGAAAACAACCACTCCAACTTAAAGATAAAACTCTAAACCAACAAAGCACATGGTGCATGCTGATGCAGGATGCAACAAAGATGCAAAAAGCAATCAAAATTATGGCGTTCATCAAATCATTCATCTCACTTGTACACTTATTATTGTAGATGAGATGATTTTGTGTTTTGGTGTGATTTTGAAATAAAGAATGAACGAGTGTGAAATTTAGGGAAAAAAACAAAAAATTATATATCATTGCATAGGTAATCAAACATAATAATTTTTTACTCATCAAAACGTGTTTATAATTCAAAAATGGTGTTCTTTGAATTCAAATTTAGCTTGCTCTGAATTCAAAGATTGCTTGATTATTTGGCAGAGTCGACCTCTGCAACCAGATTTGACAAATAAACACCATATTATTCTCCAAACATTCAAAAAATGATTAAAAGATGCATAATTTAACAAGTTAGTTGTTGTATAAACACAATAACATTAAACAACAAACCCACCCATAAGCTTGAAATTCTTCGACTTTAACCCCGTGGGAGGAAATGCAAAACACAACGTAAAAATAATAACAATGTCAATAATAAGAGCTGTAGAACGCACACGCGCGCGCACACACACTAGACAATGCAAACGCCGATATATACGACATCAAATCCAAAACAATGTCTGCGGTCTTTATTCAATTTTCAACAAAATTATAAAATATAGATTGTGACGTAAATTTTCAATCAACTGATTTGAAGAAAGAGAGCCATTCCGATTTTGCTTCAATTCAAAAAATATTATAATGTACAATTCAAGGAAGAAGTAATAATTTCTTCAAAAAGAAAAGGAAAAAAAATTAGATTTTTTAGAATTATGGTAAAAGATCTAAAAAAAAAGAGCTAAATAAAATTTAAAATATAAGCAATATTATCTCATTTAAAAGTTTATTAACATAAATGTTGAATATATCATATAATATAACAATTACGTATTTTATATTTCCAAAAATTATCATGTTTTTAAAGTGAGATTAAATTGAGAATATTTCTTTTATGAAATAATATGAAATATTAAAATCCTAAAATCGAAAGTGCTTAAATTGGTTTGATCATCGGTCCAGTTATGAAAACATTGATGCCGCATATTCATAATATCAAACTCATATAAATTATATATTAAAGCTAAACCCTTAAGTGATATATTTATGAAGCCTATTATTTTTCGATAAATCAAATAATACATATTATTTAATGTTTAACATAGTTTAAGTATTTCTATATTAACATTTTTTTTCTTTTATTCAAATTAAATTACTTATACATTATTAAAAAAATTATTCATCCGTTCGTTGTTGATAAATAAAGATATTAATTTATTCATGCACAAGACCTAAAATCCACACTTTGAGAGAGATGATAAAATCCATTTCATCCAAATTGAAAGTATACCAAACTCACCACAAAGTTCTGTCCCTTTTACATAAACCACAACATGGTGGTAGTAAGATATATAGAAAGAAACCAAACTTTACAGTGGTGATGCTCTCAACATAGATTGAGAAATGCCATTTACTAATGAAATATAGCAAAGAGAAGTGCTGTGTGGAGTGTAATATCCTCGGCTGTAAACTGTATTATGCAATGTTCAGCATGCAGCTTCACCGAGCTTCGGCATTTCCGCATCCTTTCGAATTCTATCAACAGAGGCAGTCCCAAGATGCAGAAGGATTTCATATGTTTCCCAAAATAGTTTTAGAAAAGCTTGAAACCTTTTCACATTACAAGAAACTATTTCGCTCTGCTGTCTGCTCCCGAAAGCCTTATTATTGAACAACATACATTGTTCAGCGCGAGTCAATGCGTCATATTCTCGAGCAATAAACTCAGAAGACAAACCATTTTCAAAAGCTCACCTATATAGCAAGAATGCCAAAGTTAAAGGTACTTGCTGGTTTCGTATCGGCTGATCATCAAGAATGATCACTGCTTCCAAATGACGAACCAAAACGTGTTTGGGAATCGCCAACAAGTTGGAGCTTAATGGTGTTGCTTTGAGACGAATAACAAACATCCACACATTCCACCAAATCATCGTCGCATGTTAGCAATACCCATTCAGCATCGTCGTCCAAATACTTGAGATGGTATCCTTGGGTGTCACCCACACCAAATCTTCTGCAAATTTCTTGGTATAGATCTTCGTAATCCCAAGAACTTTGGATCCGGAATCTGATTTTTTCCTCCCCAAAACTAACTTTTACCCGTGGACCAACTCTTTCTAGAGCTTTAATGCTGCCACCTACTTGTGTTGTGGGAGGGCTATCTTCTGGTTTAACAGTCACGTAAAAAGATGTCTGGCTTTGGGATCTTTGAAGGAGCTTGGGTTCATCACTTGATAGATGTAAATTTGCATCACTTCTGGCCCTCTTGAACATGTCATCGGTGTATTCATCCTCAAAGACCGATTCTTCGTTTCGCTGAATGCTCAAAGAAAATGATGTCGGTGGTGTTCCACTGTAACAAGATCCACTTGAGCCGGAACTTTGACTGCAAGAAGTAGAAGGTGACAGAGAGGTAGCAGCTGGAGGGCTTGAAAGGAAACTTTCAGGATGTACTCCCACAGGCTGCACATGATCGGTAAATTTGAAATTCGAAAAATGGGTATTTTTCGATGTATTTGGGGATGCCAGTTCAGGAAAGTTTGAGTAGAAAGATTCAATCTGCAAGACTCCAGATGCACCCTGGACAGAGTCGATCACACGTTGGATCTTTTGTAGGGAGTGGCCAACTTTCTTGATTTTTCGAGAAGGCCAACGCTGTATTCCATGCTGCCTGCATATCCTCTTCAAAGTTGTGGGGCAAACTGTATTGAGTAAAAAGGAAAGACTACAACATTAGACACTAATCTACAAAAAGAATTGTTCTTGGCACTCCACTTTGTCTAGCATACAATCCACTTTATGTGTAAAACTTATTGATAAAGTGGAGTGCAAACAATAATAAGTGTGGCGCAAATAACAATTCTCATTTACAAATATCATCATCTTTGATATAAAAAACGTAAGGAAAAACTACTCATCACTGTAAGTGAGGACAAATTTATGCTCACCACCAAGATTCCTCGCAGCATCTTTCAGGCTACCAGCAAAATGTTGCCGAAGAACTTGCAAGGTAATAGTTTTATCAGCTTTAGTACGTTTTTTCTCTTCGCTTCTCTTTTTGTAGAATGAACTACCATCGTCAGAAGTAGATGGTTTTGTTACAAATGTGACACCTTCTCTTGAATCAGAACCAGGTCCCTGGCTGAATCTCATTGCTGGAGACATTATCAATTTTTCATCTGGCAAAGTAAGATTTTCTTGTAACTCTTTGTCTGTGACAACTCGTAAAGTCCGGCAAACATTTCGTATTATATGAGACAAAGATGTGAGCATTTTCTTCTGTTCTTCTAAATCCTTGCAATCTATAGGCAAAAAGAACTCCAATACAAAGTCAGCAGAACCTGTGCAAATACTCCTAAGCCGTATAGCAACAGCGGCTTGTAGTCCGAACATTCTTGCGTGGTGAGAAAGAGGGTACTCAGTCTTACTAAACGAGGTAATATCAGGCAAGAAACAAGGCTGATTAGTTCTAAACGCTTTACCAACGATGCCTTGATCTTTCAACAAGTGGTGCTCGGAACAAGCTTCATGAAACCCCTGAATACGGGAATCGCCTATGTAACACGCAGAATCTACAGTGGAGACACAGTTTTCTAGGTTATCATCAGAATGACGACGTCCTCCTTTACCTTGCAAGATGCACGGGACCCATGTCTGAGCCAAAGGTAATCCATGTGTTTGGCAGGCAGATTGCAGAACTTCTAAAATTTCCGGTAGTGCAGTTTGGTAAGATAGATCACTTGTCTGAAAAAAAGAACCACAAATATCAGGGCCATATCAATAGGGGTCGAACTCGACAACTGTCTTCCCTCAGACAAAAAGATTTTCAAATTTCAAAATGTTAAACTCTAAATTTCAGGAATCGCCCCTGATCGTTAACAAATATATATTATGTAGCCATCTACCTTACGATTCTGAGCCGTAGGAACTTCAGAAGTCCTGAGATCAACAGCCTATACACAAGCAAATTATTTTCTTGTCAAACAATCTAATAAAAAAAGAATTCTCTGTTGTAAGTTGAATATGCATCTAAGGATAACTTTGACTAACAGAAAGATTTTCAGCACTAATATCATACAAAAGCGACGTGAAGTTAAGTAATCGAATGTGAAATGTCTCGGATATGCAGTTTTCAGTAGCTATAGAACATGGATTCATGGAACATAGTATAATAATGCTTGGATGATGTACCAAGTGAATACAGAAAAGGCATAAAATCAAACCTCAAGAGCTTTGCAGACACTTTCTAGCTCCACTCCATATTTGTGCTTCCGTGTAGTCAAAACAACTTCGATAACACCCAAACAAGTTCGACTACCTTGTTCCATAACAGGAACTGCAAGAGTACCACAAATATCATATTTCTTTGCATCAGCAACTCTAGGATATTCGTCCCTCGTAAAGAACCGAACATCAGGAGTCCACTCAGGGATCTTATTCCGGAACACCCTACCAGGCAATCCAGCTTCTTTCGAATCTTCCTCGGTGGAAAATTGGTAACCCCTCGAAATCTCCCGGTATCGAGCAAGACTTGGGGAGTTGAGGTCGACGGAAACAAGTCTATCGTTTGTAGTCAGCACACGCTTGCCATCTCCATCTCTGTTTACAGGAACCCAAACTTGAATCAGCGCATCTTTATCCTTTGAGAAATCTTTTATATATCCAAGAGCCTGAATCAATCGGTCCGTTACGGATGTCAAAGGTCTAGGTCCGATCCACAATCTTTTTCTTGATTCAGAACCTTCAACCGCATAGTTTTCGGGCTGACAGAGAGAACCAAGGGCATCTTGAGCTTGACATATGGATACATTATCGGAGAACGATGATCTCTGTCTCTCTTCTTTCGAAGAGACCCCGCCATATTCGACAGTATTCGCTTCTAGATTCGACCATAGAAACGAAGGTTCAAAGGGTGAAATGGGAGTCGAAGCATCAAAATTCAGGAATTCCGATCCATGTGTTTCTAACCAACATCCTTCTAACAATAATTGGTCCATGTAATCCAGATCCATGAAAAAATCAGATGGAGCAGCACCAAATACCGAATTAAGGGGAGGTACATTTTCTTCCATTGCCCAATCTTCCCACACAATCACAACTGCATATCATATCCCATGTTCAACAAAATTAGCCTCCACCATAAGTAAATCCAGACAACAAATGACCAAAAAAAATACAATTAGATAACAATCAAATCAATCGAATGACCCTCTAAAGGTGTGCTCAGACATAGAACATAGGATGTGAGAAACACAAGTACAACTAACTAACTTTCAGAAGATTCTTTACAAGTGTCAAAAGACATGACTCCATCCACCAAGATTCTTGTTCCCACCATTAAAAAAACAAACAAACAAAAGGGTTTCAAAAAATAGAGAGAGACCTTCACAAACAAGACTTCAAAAGAATTATAGCCAATCCCAGAAGACAAAACCCACAAAAATGGCAAGAAAAACACCAAAAAAAGGAAACATAAGACAGAGAGAATTTGAAGAGCAACTCACTGTGTGCCAAGATTCAAAGGATATTCCAACGGTGGTTTTGGTTTTGGTTTTGGTTTTGGTTTTATTTCCCAAATCCAACCCCCCAATAATTGAAATAAATATATTAAATTTCGTACACTCAAGAAAACTTGTGGTGGCCGCCCGTGATGCAGGAATCTCAGCAACACATGTAAGCTGGTAGGGTCTCAACTCTGAAAATTGGTTCTTGTATGTACTAACAAAAAAATTTTCCCAACTTTATTTTTGAACCATGAAAGAAACCAAAGCACGAAGAAACATCGCAAACCAAGTCCCCCCCGTGTCTCTCTCTCTCCCTCAGCTGAAATACATACACATACATATATATAATATTACCTGTACACAGCAGTTCTCAGCTGATGCTTTGGATCAATCGGCACAAGCACGTAATACTCCATAAAATGATAAATATTATTGCTTCAGTTGAAAATATTATTCAATTTGTACTATAAATATAAATTTAATCAAGATTCTTGTAACATTCAAGGGCCCCACCACAACCCCCCGAAGGAATCCAGCTACGGTCAACTAGAAGAAATTAATGTATGAGTGCAAATAGAGGACTAAGTCATTGGATTTTTATTTTATTTTATTTATTTTTTTTGATCAAACTGCAGTTCTTCCTTTTAATTTTTAACAGTGAGTCTCATATGATACCATCTCACGGATCATAATATATGAGACGGGTCAACTCTTACAAAATACGACCCGTGAGACAGTCTCACACAAGTTTTTGCCAACTTTTAAATGGGTTATTTGGTTTTGGTCTGATCATACAGTATTGAATAATAAAATCTGTATTTTTTAATATTTTATTTTATTTTATTTTTCTAAATAAATTCTTTTATTGTATTGAAATAGAATTTTATTTTGTACTACACATTCCCTTTTCATAATTTTTTTTAAAAAAATGAATCAAACTCAATGATAGTTGAAATTTTAGGCAATTTTGCGAATGAGACATCTAAAAGTCGAAGTTCATTACCTCGTAAGTAACTAATTGCATAAATATTTGATTGTCTAACCTCGTAAAGATTTTCGTAGATTTTAACTTCAAAAGATCGAGTTCTTTGATATAATAACGCGAAGGTCGTATCCATAAGACTTATTTTATGGATAAAAAAACAAAATTAATAAACCATTTGATTAGTCTAGGTACTCAAACAATGATCCGAGACAAACTACTCGAGCGCGACTCGATTTCTCAACACCCTAATTGATATTGTTTGTAATTATTGATATGGATTGGAGGGATCCAAGATAAAATAAACAATAAAGGAGGAGTAAACCAAGGAAAGAAAATTTATTATAATGCAAGTTGTAAATTAAATTAAAATTAATAATTGTGTAAATTTGGTGGGCTTTGTACTTTAATGACTTTGCTTCTTCCCATTTCATTAAAATATTTTGTATGCTTTTTTTTAATACATATTTTAATGATGATGTCATCACATCAACTGGAAGAAATAATATTAATATAATGTAATATAAAAATTATAATACTATATGCAAATAATAATGTATAAAAAAATTTAAACAAATAATAATGTATAACTTTCTTGTGCGCTTGGTGTTGTAATCCACTGTACTTTTTTTTGTCTCGATGGGTAAAGAACCAAGCTAAAGTGAGAAAAATCATGTATAATGCATATCCAAATCTTGATAAATATGTCCTAGATTTATCTCGACCAAAGTAATATCAAATTTAATATATTCATTCTAATATATAAATCGAGTAAACATTGGCTGACTTCATTCTATCCCGAGGATAGGTCCAACGACTATCATCGTTCCATTTTTTATATAGGAGAGTCGAAAATCGACTACAATTACATAAAATGTGATATCATTAGATATGTAACGGACGAATCTATTCACATTAACAATTCTATGATATCAAATATTGCACAAATCTTTAGTAAATATAATTGAGGAATAGGTGTCTTGTGCGACGGTCTCACGAATATTTATCTGTGAGCAGGGGCGGAGCTATAAGTTCCATTCCCCGGGCTTTAGCCCGGGTGGTCTAATTTTTTTTTTTAAATGTATATGTAAATTTTGTATAATTTTGGAATAATATGATATTAGCCCGGGTAGATCAATTTAAAATATTATAAGATTTTAAAGTCTAAAATTCCAGCCCGGGCGGAGCCATATTTCTGGCTCCGCCACTGTCTGTGAGACGGATCAATTCTATCGATATTCACAATAAAAAGTAATATTCTTAACATAAAAAGTAATATTCTTTCATGTATGACCCAAATAAGATATTCGTCTCACAAAATATGATCTGTGATACCGTCTCACACAAGTTTTTTCCATAATTGAGAAAGACTCGAGTGGATTAGCTAATCAATGATCATTTTTCATAATAATGAATATATAAGTGTGAACATGGGCAACTTTTTTTTTTGGCAAATTGCTTACTTGTAATGCCATTTTTAGGTCAAAATATTGCCCTAGGAAAAAATAATCTACTATAAATCAATGATTGTGATTGAATCGAATTGAATATTTAATTTAAAAATGAAATTGAATCTGAAGGATACTCGTATATATATTAAGCTTGAGTTGGGAGATAGACTTGCAATTAAGTTTATTAAACTTTGGTTCGATTGATTAGCTCATATACTAATTTTGTCAAACAAATTTTTTAATGGAATTTCTCATTATATTTAATATGTTTTATATGTAGAATACTTATGTGCTTAAAATTCAAATGATATTTATTTGTGTTCGGTAACACTTGCAGATTTTAATAAAGCCGCAAGTGTTCGAAACAAGATAATATATCGGATTGACTTCTCTTAATATGAAAAATAATATTATAAAAACATTTTTAATTTCTAAGCGTAAAATTCAAATGATATTTATTTGTGTTTGATAACACTTGCAGATTTTAATAAAGTATATTGGATTTGACTTCTTTAAATATGAAAAATAATATTATAAAAACATTTATATATATATGTATATATTTAATATCCTTGTAATTTTTAATCCGTTGAATTCAATTATCTTTAACAGTCAAATGTATAAACAGATTTTCAAATCATAACTCTGACCATGTGTGCCTAAAACTCTGATTATTTGCAAGTAAAATCATGTACTTGCTATTATTTTTACTAGTTTTTTTTTGTATTTTGTCATTAATAATAAATTTATTTGGTGTGCGAAATTGCCGTATTTTCATTAGTGTTGGTCTCTTGTGAGACGGTATCACGAATCTTTATATGTGAGATAGGTCAACCCTATCGATATTCACAATAAAAAGTAATACTCTTAGGCATTAGCATAAAAAGTAATACTTTTCATGGATGACCCAAATAAGACATCCGTCTCATTAAATACGACCCGTGAGATCGTATCACACAAGTTTTTATCTTTTCGGCAAAAACTAGTGTGAGACAGTCCCATGGGTCATATTTTGTGAGACGGATCTCTTATTTGAGTCATTTATGAAAAAATATTATTTTTTATATTAATAATATGACATTCTATTGTGAATATGTCGATAATGTGGTCCTCAGCAATTTATGGGAAAGAATCAACGAAAGATAACTTAAAGTTAATAATGGACGCCGAACAGAATCTCTCCGACTAAACATGCCATAATCATGTAGCTTGTACCTCAATGTTCACATCTACTGCACTTGTACATTATTCTTTATTCTGAAAACCTACTCTAAACACTACATATTCTGTCCATACATATGTACAAATTTCGAGATACTTCTAGGAGCACATTTCTCGAATGTTAAAAGACGATTGATATTTCACATGTGAGCATTGCACAACAAGAATTTCTTGCCTAAAATCTTTATATATATTAGTGTATCGACGCACGCGTTACATGTTTATACAATATTTTTTATAAGTCATTTGGTTTATGTTTAAATGAGGATCAAAATGTAACAATAAGAAATAGTGAAGGATTATACTGTAGTTTTGATATATAAATTAAAAAATAAATAGAAAATAGAGACAAAAAAAGAGCAAAGTAGGATTGATGCTTATGAAACAAAAGCTCTATCCACTAAGCTACATGTGACTTGCATTAAATTTTTATTGTTATATATAATTATTAAAACAGACCCTGACACAAAAAATCAGTTACTCTAAAAGTCTCAAATTTAATAATATAGTATAGATGTGTGTGTGGGAGAATTAAATGTCCATGATAAATTAATAGTTCTGTGTATAAAAAGAAATTAATGTGCAGCTTGGAGCCCAAACACGATCTAGACGTTGAAAGAGAAATGATATATCGGGGATAACGAAACATTTTATAGGGGAAATATCCTAAATCAAGATTCTCGTTGCATTGATCTTGGTTATTTTTCATTTAAAAAACTCGGTAATTTAATATTGATTTAGAAAAATATTAGCTATTTTATCTGTAATTTACAAATTTCGTCGAATTTTTTTGAAGGAAATTTATAAAATAACATATCGCATTGCATCAGGTAAAAAAATGTATGAAAGACAGTTAAATTTTCTTTCTTAAAAAGAGTACACAAAAATTGAGAACCATTTCTCCCCGCACCAATTGACATTATGCAAAGTGAGATACATCATTTTCTAAAGGAAGATTTTGCAGACAGAATATTATCCATCGACAGATCTATCTCCTACTTGAGGAATAAGAACCATTTGATATGGTTAACCTCAAGACATTAGCCCCAAATATAGCACAGCACATGGAAGCAGAGGCGGACACACATGCCCTCGTACCCGGCCCAATTAAATTTTGGAATAATATGATATTAACTCGGATAGATCAATTTAAAATATTAAAAAATTCTAGAGTTTAAAATCCTAACCCGGACATAGCCATATTTCTGACTCGTGCATGGAAGGCAGCATAGGGCAGAGGAGTGAAGCACAATAAACATTTAACAAGACAGAATACAACTCTCACGCGTAGAATAGAATCCCAATTTATTGAAACATCAGATATTCTGATGATATGACACACAACAGAGAGGTTTGCTTGCATTACATATATATTACACACAACAGAGAGGTTTGCTTCATTACATATAATACATAACAGAGATCATCGACAGACTTCCATCCACTTTATGCATCAAAATCATCCCTTCCATGCCATAACTCTACATCGTTGGCCTCACGTTAAGACGGGAGGCAAGTTTCTGACCGAGAGATTTGTCGGCCTGTGGCAGCATATCAAACCAGGTAAGTGCCCAACAATTCATGGCAGAACAGAACCGACTAATGAATAGCAAGATTACTAGACCGAATCTCAGTTGTAATCACTAACGTAAACACTAATAATGCACATGAAACATACCTGAGTCCAGTATGAAACCCAAATACTGCGTATCTCATGAGTGAGACGGGGATCAGATAGTGCATTAACCCATCGGCGGATAAATCTTTCTTGCCTGGATAGAAAGACGTGATTACTGATTAACATGAACTAAATTTTCACGTACTCAAGACTACACCTTACGCAAAGAGGATATGAGTACCTGTCTGGGTCAAAGGAGCGGTATCTCTCCCCAGGTTGCTTAAAGTCGTTTTCCTTGGGAATGCGAACCTGCATTAATGGGTTAAGAGGACAATGTGAGATGTATTTGGTTACTCATTCTTCACTATAATGATACTGATTCAGTTGATCGTTTAATCGGACATACTCAAGACATTCCAATCCACAAAGGCATGTATACCAGGGAATTCGTATTACGATGAGGACTGAAAAATATAACCCTTGTGGATGGATGGATACCTCATACCTTTCAGGAAATTATCTTTGAAATGTTGACCAAGCAAACAAATTATGTTCGTCCCTTGTTTAGACAAACACACTTCAGAAAAGTAGATTTCATAACTTTCAATAGTGAGCAGATTTTTTCTGTTATCTAATATTTAGAAATCGAAGACAATAGTGAAGGAGAGCTTGAAGTCTGATCCTTGGCTTGTCGTGATAATTCCCATTATCCACCGAGCTTCGTCAGAAAGAAGACGAAGACAAACATGAAAATATAATGCACGTACATTTTATTTATATATATATGATGATGCTTAAAAATCGAACTCTCCTCTGTGAACCCCAACCTGATTCTAGAATCCAACCAAAAGGCGGCTTGTCCCATTTCATTTAATTTTTTGCAACACCAAACCATGAAGCACTTTATAAGTCACAAAAGAAATTAAAGAACAAAACGTTAAAGGAAAGATTCGAGCAAACTGAGAAGATATACCCTCTCCCGCTTCCCTGACAGCACCGCCGAAGGAATGGGGAACCTTTCAGCATGACGACAAGGATCGTACCTTGATGGGAGATAGTTTACCTGAAACAAGCCAGAATATCCGATCATACATCTGAACAAAGTGATTGAGGAACAAGTCAAAGGCGCTGTGCCACTTAAATCAAGTTGACCAGAGTTTGGAATGTTAAAAAAGGTAATTGAAACCCCCTGTTCTTCATAGAGGGTATGCGAATAAAGGAGTAGGAATGAGTCTCAAGAAGCCGCATAATAAAAGAGGATTATAATGAAGCAGAAAGTGAATTCAACAGTAAAAATTCCGATTTTTAGACTGACCAAACACTAAAGCATCATACCTCCTCATCCCGGTGCATGAAGTTCATGAAACCGTCATGGTGATTGTTGTGATGGGCAAATTTAGGGGCATTAACTGGAAGCTGCATATAGTTTGGCCCAAGACGGTGCCTCTGAGTATCGCCATAAGCAAATGTCCTCAATTGAAGTAGCTTGTCATCAGAATAGTAAATTCCAGGGACAACAAAAGCAGGGTTAAATGCAAGCTGTTCATTCTCTGCAAAGAAATTATCGATGTTCTTGTTCAACACCAGTCGCCCAACAGGCTGCAAGGGTAGGATGTCCTCAGGCCAAGTCTTGGTCATATCGAGTGGATCAAAGTCGAATCTGTCTTCATGATCAGGATCCATGATCTGGATAAAAAATTTCCACTCTGGATAGTTGCCAGCTGCAATTGAATCATAGAGATCCTGGGTGGCGTGGCTGTGGTTAGCTCCTCCAACCTTAATAGCATCTTCCTCCAATAGACACTTCACTCCACAAGTGGGCTTCCAATGAAATTTCACATAGTGTACTTTTCCGGCCTTGTTGATCAGAGTATAAGTATTAACACCAAAGCCTTCCATGTGCCTGTAATCTTGTGGAACGCCCACATCATCATAGAAGAAGGAGAACGTACTCAAACTCTCCGGATGGTGGGAGAGGAAGTCCAGGATTCTCCAGTTCTCCTGAATGTGGGACTTTGGATTGGGTTTGAATGCATGAATCACGTCTGGGAATTTCATTCCTTCACGAATAAAAAAGACAGGGAAGTTGTTTCCCACCAAATCAAAGTTCCCCTGCACCAATTAAAACAAAATGACAAAAATCAATTATCCAAGTGTTAAGAAATTTAGCAATACTTTTCCCCCAATTACTTCAGCGTCTTAACAATTCCATAGTTTAAAGTACTCTAGGGAAAATCTCAGTATTCCGTTTCAATAATTTAAAAAAAAAAAAAAACTACTAATATTCTACTTCTGAAAATAAACTCTTATTTTCAAATGTACACCTTTCCACATGGTAATATCCAATTAATACTACTTACAACCACCATATAAGGGGAAAATTTGTAAAATCAAAACAATAATCTCTCTTCCCACATCCAAGCTAATTCAAAGTCATAAGTTCATATATGGGTGGGTGGAAGTAAAAAGGTAATCAAAAAAATAAGGGTTCAAGTATGGTAGATATCCATTTAAATTGATGGTTAAAACCCATCACATTAAAATATATAAAAAAAAATTAGAATAATGTTAAAAATATAACCAATATATCGTGAAATTTTGTATTCATTCAATATATAATGAGATTTTGACAAATTAAATTTTTGTATTTAATTTTGTGTGTTATACAAATATCGATGTACATGTAATATCAATCAAAAAATTATATGATAGCTTCTAAGGTCATCTCCAACCCTTAATTATATTATTGTGCAAGTTTTACACTGAAATAGTTGAATTTTTTCACAACATCAAACATCCTACTCATTTACTTCAAATCTTATCCCAAAAATAATATTTTAAAAATATTTTTTTTATTTTACATATATTATTCGTTATATTTTATATTTATATTTGTGTTAAAATTAACATTTTTAATAGTTAAATTGTATTTTTACAAATTGTATTATTTCTTTAGAATTTTCATTGTATTTTACTATTATATTATTTATAAATAATTAAATCAAACCATTAATTAAATGTTTTTAATTAATATAAATAAAATTATTTAAAAATCTATTTTTATGATTAAATATATAATTAATAAAATAATAAAATAAATATTATACTATTATTTAAATAATATTTACTTATAATCTTTAATTTAATACAAATATTTATGATAAACTAGTATGATGATGTCCTTATACAATATTATTTTATAATTTATTTTGTTTATATTTATTTAAATGAAATCAAAATTCATTTATTATAAAAAATATGAAGAGGCTATACTGCTTTAATATATAAATTTAAAAAAATAAGAAAAAGAAAGGAAAAAAAGTGAAAGTAAGAATTCAACCTAAACGTAACGTTTGATAAACAAACTTTTATACACTGAGCTAGCTCAATTGGTACCAAACTTATGCTGAGTATCTATATATCCATGTAATCTCAGGTTCGAGTCTGGGAAGACACAAACTCCAGTGCATGGGCTGGAGAGTTTTATAAGTAACCCATACGACGCCTATAGAAAGCCCGGGAGGAAGAGTTCCATAGATGGCCAAGGCCCATAGAACAGAACCCAAGATCGGGATAGCCTTGGGTCGATTGAGGCGGTGGACCGTATGAGCGATCCACTTTACCTATAATGGATCGTTACAATAAAAGAAACTTGTTTTAAAATTTTAATACTTTATTAATATATATATATATATAATTATTAAATCACATCATGTCTCTAATTTAATAATATACTATAGATAAAAAAAAATTGAATTAAATTAAAATAAATAATAAATAATAAATAATAATAATAAATAATAAATAAATAAATAGGAGCTCTGAGCCAAATTCGGAAGAACATCTCCCTGCACCAAAATGGTGTTTGCAGGGTTGGAGATGCTCTATATACCAAATTTCCTCGATAAAATGAAAAATCCTGATATTACCTCTCTGGTGTAAAATTTCGTCGCAAAGCCTCTGGGATCCCTGATGGTTTCAGGGCTTCCTCGTTCATGGATGACAGTGGAGAATCGAACAATAACAGATGTCTGAACTCCTGGAGCCCGGAGGAAATCAGCACATGTAAGGTGAGTAATATCATGAGTGACCTCAAAAAAGCCCTTGGCACTGGCACCTCTAGCATGGACAACACGTTCTGGGATCCTCTCACGATCAAAATTAGCCAATTTCTCCACCACATGGTAATCTTCGAGGAGGATTGGGCCTGACAAGTTGGTTTCGCATTAAGACAACAAAAATCTCAGGTTTCACCTCTGCTATGTACACGGGTACATATGATCTCTACGTATATATAATTGCACCATGCAACCAAGCTCGAAAATTCAAACTATACAATCAGATATCTCCATAATTTCAAGCAAAATAAACAGACTGCAGAGCTTGCGAATTATAATATAAATTCACATGGTCAAGATGGAAAAAATCATTCACTTCTGGAAGAACTTGTCTCAGAATTAGGTGAAAAGAACAAGGCCCCTTTCAAAACATCAAGGCATGACAATGAAATTAGAGTGCTCTCAGAGTTGATGCACACGTTTGCAAGCGGTAGACTAAACAGACTATCAAGATGTGCCGTAAGATAACCTAAGATTTAGTATCGAAACAGAAACAGAAACAAAAACAAAACAAAACTAACACAAACAAGGATGAACCCAAAAGGCTACTTGAGCGAAAACAAAGAAGTACCTCGAGCTCCGACAGTCAAGGAGTTGTCATTATCCCACACCGGGAGTCCAGAATTCGTGGTCATGAAAGGTGTATTGAAAGTACTGGACGGACGGAACTGGACAAACAACACATCAACGATTAAAAATCAACCAAAAACAAAAAAAAAAAACCTCACTAACAACGCCACCACATCTCGTGCAGTAAACAAAAGATCATCTCAACCCAACTCTATCCCCAACCCATTCCAAACAAAGGTTTGCAATACAATCACATGATCATGAGTAACCCAACAATTTCCATAAATGTCGAAGATCAAAATTCAACATTAGGAAAATCGAAACGAAATCAAACAATGAATTTTCGAAAAGCAGCACCTTGTACGGATCCATGGTAACGGATAGAGATCAGGGACAGTGTGTCGCTGTGTTTCACGGGGTACGTGGTCTGAAGAGACGAGAGGGAGAGTGTGTATGGAACGGGCAATCATGGGATTATGTATTTATAGTTATAAATAAATAATAAATAATATTATCCACAATCAACGTAAATATTATTACTCATTTTTATTTTTATATATATATAATATAATATTAATATAATTCAAAAAATTCAAAAAGTTTTTTTTATTATAATAATAATAATTATTATTATTTTGAGTAAATTTGTTACGTCCCAAATGTATGGTCACAAATATTAGTATTATTATTATTATTATTATTATATTTTTCATAAATTTGTTTATTGTTTATATAATGTTGTCATTGTCTTAATTACTTTTGAATTAATGAATTTGATTTCTTGATTGTTTAGTGTACTCGAGGAATTTTAGATTTTGTCGAAATTTTTATTCATCTTTTTCGCATTTTTTGGACATTATAATTCATCAATCAATACGTGATAACAATATATATGAGTTGTAAAAATATATATTTTTTCCAACTACATGAGGAGCATATGATAAATATGATATGTAAGGTCCAAAAATTCGGTTACGTAAACAACATGTATGAAAATTATTAAATGACTAAATTAATTTAATATTTTTGAAAGCATGAATGATATATTTTGATTGACTTAATGAGTAATTGTGTAATTTTTCTTGATTTCATAATTTAAATATTTTCAGACAAATATAAGTGGTTGGCCGGAGATGGAGGACCGGAGACGATTAATGTATTAAATATTTAAAAGATAAATTTTTATTTTTAGTAAAGAAATATTTATTTTAAATAATTTAAGACTTTTTGCATTTTTTAATGTCAAATTTAAATGAATTAGTGGGAAATTTTATTTAATTTATATGAGATTTTTGGAAATAGGTATTTTCAAATCTTTTAATTGAGCCATAGTAATTTTATTAATCTTAATGGGCCTAATTTATTAATTAAAAACTAAAGTTGATTAAGCACATCAATTAAGTGATTAAAAATATTTTTTTATTATTTATTTAAAAAATAAATAAAAGAGTCCTAACCCTAAACACACACACAAAAATTCATGTACAAGGTGTAAAGGGGCCGAACAAGGGACTTGCAAAGGGAATTTTCGAAAAAAAATTTCTCTTTCGTTCTTCGATTTTCTCTCTCTTTCTTCCTTCCAGCAACGATCACCCGATTCTCTTGCATTTCAAGGTGGGTTTTTGTCGAGGAAAAATGGTAGAAATCATCTTTCGTTCGTCATCGACGTTCTACCGCTTCGATATTCGTATTTCGAGTGTTTTAAACGCAAAAGCACGTTCTAGAGCTTCTTTTTGCAACATTCAAACCACATTATGCATGCTTATGATCTCTTGAACGAATACTGTAAGGCCCGAGAATTTGGTTATTATAATCGGACATGATTGGTTGATAATTGATGTGTTATTAGAGGTATTGTATCGGACCGAAAAAGACGAGAAAATATACCAAATGTGTGCGAAGCCGGCAGAGGACCTCGCGCATGTGCGCGAGAAAGGGCGCGCATATGCGTGAGGAGGTGTGCTTCAAAATGTTAAGTCCAGAGAACCTCGCGCATATGCGCGGAAGAAGGGCGCGCATATGCGCGAGCTGTCAAAAAGAGAAATTCCGAGACCCGTAGGTCTCGCGCATATGCGCGAGAAGAAGGCGCGCATATGCGCGAGATGATGAATTCGGAAATGCCGAGACCGTAGGTCTCGCGCATATGCGCCGGTTGAGGTCGCGCATATGCGCGAGACGTGCAGAATGAAAAATAAGCCAAGTGTCTTTGCCATGCAATATATGTGCTGAGTCTTCATTTCTTCACTCCTTCAGCAGATGGAAATCGAGAACACCTCCATGGAAGTCCCAAGAATGCTCTTAGAACTTAGCTTGTACAAGATCTAACCACCCGAATTTCGATCCGAATTCATTTCCGTACTCGTCTCATCAAAGGCTTCAAGGGGATGTAAGTTTCATTCATTTCCTGCATGATTTGAGATAGTGATGTTGGGGAAATTGTGAGTTACACTAGATTATGTGTTCTTGTGATATAAGAGATTGTATAATTGAAACCGGATCGAAGAAATGGTACCGTATGCATTTGTTATGAATTTCAGCATATATTGATTGAATTGAATAGATTTTTGACATGCTGGAATTAGAATTGTGATGATATGGTATTGGTTATGCATTGTTGAGAGTTGGTTATTGTTGAGTTGACGAAGACATCGAGTTTACGTCGTTATGCCGTCAAAATTATCTCGAGATTGAGTATCCCACTTCACATATATTATTTTGAGTTAGAAGTTGATATGGTGCATTGTATATATGTCATTTCAGATTGGGTTTGACAGATTCGATATCAAGAATACGAGACTTCGACTTCTACGAACGACAAGAAAGATATAATTCATGTTGGTTCGGGAAGATACAACTCGAGTTAGATTTGATTCGAGTTTCCCAAAATCACATACTAGATTTCTATATCTTGCTATGCTTGTGCTTTATTTTGATTTATGTATAAGCATTGAGATAGGAGAGTCATTGGCAGAATTGCCAAGTTCTAGACGTTCGGTGGTATCGAAGCATAGGAGAAGAGCGACTCCGGTTGTAGATATTCGATACAGACAGGGCCGAAGTCTAGGAATAAGACGTACCGCCACCACGATTGGGAGGGTAGGTGGGAGACTTGTTACGTCTTATTCACACCGGGATCTCTGGATTAGATATGAATTGAATCAAAGATATGAGTTTGATTTAGATTGCTTGACTTATTATGATTATGTTTCATATACTATAAGATGTATTGTTGTTGATTTCACTCATGATAGTATGTTCATGATTTATATTGTGTATATGCATGTATACATGTTTTATACTGGGATTTGTTCTCACCCGAGTATCCGGCTGTTGTTGTGTCTGTATGTGTGCATGACAACAGGTGGAACAGGATCAGGGTCACGCAGAGGATGAGGGAATGAGTTAGCGTGGAGATTTCGGGCGTAGCAGATGAACTAGGAATGTTTACATGTGACATGTAGTTGTGGTAAACTCTAGTTGTATTATGGAAAGGGAATAAGACATGTATTTACCTTTGTTGAAATAAGATAAAGAATGTTGTTTGTGTATGATTTTATACACCTGTTTTTGATATTAAAAGCAAAATTTTGACCCACATTTTCTAGCAAATATTCACTTAATCCCAAAAATAGTTGAGTTAGAGCCCGGGTCCCCACAAATGCACATGATGATCAAGTTTTATTAATGTTTTGAATAATTTATTTTAAAGTTTTGAAGTTTTTATCGAACGTTTGAGTAGCGTTATGATTCCTAGGGACTCGCTGCTATTAAAGGAAATGAAGATGATGTTTAGAAGTCCAAAAGGGAGTCTCATACAGGTTAGAAAAGGGCTGGAAGGAGAGGGAAAAGCGTCGAACCTTGGTTAGGGTGTATGGCATGTGTTGTTCGTTTTGGCACTCACGAGGGGTGGCCGCGTGCGGGCTGTCCAACTGTGATCAAGCCCTTGTGTTGGGTCGATTCATGGTCCTAAAGAGTTCTAGCATAGTTGGAGACAAGGTAAAACGATAGTCGTGGATCGGTGGTGGGTGGGAGGGCCGATTGTCATGGATGAAGGTCAAGAGTTCAGAGGGTCAAGGCTGGTCTTGTGTGGGTTAGACCGTGGCTCACGACGGTGGACTAGGGTCTAGTAAGTCGGGGTTCGAGTTTGGGAAAAAGTTATTAAGTTTTGAGTTAAATCGGATCATGAAATAGAATTACGGTTTAGCGATTAAGTTGAATAAATTGACGGGCGAAAGTTTACATCTAAGAAAAATTATTAGAAATAAAAAAATGAGGTTTTATGATGGTTCGTGATAGGCTCGAGTCAAGAAACGTAAGAAAAAGTCAAAAACGAGAAGTTCCGGGTCCAAGAGTAAAATGATCATTTTACTTCTCGGGTAGTTCGAATGTCATGGCAGTGTCCCGAGAGGTCATAATACATGTTAAATGATTATAGTGAATTTATGATATTTTTACAATGATGCTACAGTTGAGCGATTTTCTCGAAAATGTTTATTTTACGATTTTGGAGGATATGATATGTTATTATTAAAAGGAAAGGAAAAATATTTTGAAAGATGTGAATTGACTGTGACTCAGATGATTTGTGGAGGATCCATCTTAAGAAAAGACGGTGAACTTACTTTATTTTAGGCCACGACCTAGTGACGAGAGTTGCTAACGCCTCGCCAGCATGTCCACGGTTTATAGATTGATCAATCGAACATAGGATAAATGATAATGACTTTCAAGAATCAAACTTAACTAAAATGATTTATGATATTATGTGCTTAAATGATTTATGAAATTTTTTTTATGTTTACGAATTTTTATGCCAACTTATTTTATTAAAAGTATCCTTTTAAGGATGTATGTGCATGTATATGTATTACTCATTACATATGGTTTAGACGTGCTGAGTAGTTAGATTTACCAAGTTTGAATGATCGCAGGTGAGGATAATGTTGAGGGAAACTCAGACGCTTGAGTGAATCGAGCATGATAATACACTCCCGAAGACCTTACGTTTTCCGCAATATTATGATAATCAGACAGTATAATAAATGGAGAGATTTTATAATCATAGAATAATCTAACTTATTTTAAACGATACTTAAACGTTTGTGAAAAATAACAAGTATGTTTTAGACGGTGAGATTTTGAAATATTATGCAGTGAATTTTTATTTTTATATTTTTTTTATGAACCATAGTATTTTCTTTTTCGAAAAATACCATAAATTATTATCTATTTATTATTACTAATAATAATAATAATAGTATAATATAATCATAATAATAAATAATAAATAATGGAGGTGTGGGCTTCCTTATCCAAGTTTTGGAGTTTATCCCGTCGGTCAAGTGTGGGTGCCCACCCACTTGGTTGCTTTTGTCTGGCGTTCAATTATTTCCACGTTCACTTGGCCCATCCCACGTGATATTTATATATATATTTTTGACAAAAATTTTTGTGAGATTGTCTCACGGATCGTATTTGTGAGACAGATCTTTTATTTGGGTTATCCATGAAAAAGTATTACTTTTTATGCTAATAGTATTACTTTTTATTGTAAATATGGGTAAGGTTGACCCGTCTCACAGATTAAGATCCGTGAGACGGTCTGACATAATACCCACTCTATATTTTTTAATTAATTTAAATAATTCAAGTATTTAATATTTATTTTTAAAAATATAAAATTTTGACGGTTGATTTTTTAAACAAAAAATTAAAAAAATTGTTTAATGAACATTTTAATAAAAAAAAATCAAATATTCATCTATAAATATTCAGACATTTCACAAATTATTATATTTCAAATATCGAAACACGTTATTCAACTTAAGAAAATTGAAATTGACCGTCACTTCGTCTTCGAGAAGGTTAATTATGGTTCAATGAATCAGACTCGTGCCTATCAGACGTGTCACTGAAAACAAACGCTAAATTAACGACAGAATTTGATTTAAAACGTCGCTATTCATTTGTTGTGTGAGGTGAGAAATCTTAATATGTGGGAACAAAAAAAAATTGGAAAATCTATTGAGATTTTAATTTTAATTAATAAAATATATTAAATGTAAATACGCAATTTTATTGTACGGCAGATATCGATGAGGACTGTACATATATATATACAAACATATATATATATATATATATATAATATTTAAATATTTGTTAGATGTGTTTGATAAAATAATACGAATGAGTTGCGTAACGAATAGAATTATTTCTC
>NC_133321.1:13848756-13897665 GCF_012295235.1 Primulina huaijiensis
ATATTAAAAAAGCTTGGAAATTGCCGTGTGTTTGGTGGTTGAAGAGATAATTCAACTGACTTGGCTGAATTAATGAAGAGCTGCCATGATTTGATCTAGTCAACGTGTCATTTTATTAGTGAAATAGTGGATAACTTCGTGAAGATATAGAAGTTTTGTCATCTACATGTCAATTTCTTTTCTTTTGTTCTCTTTTCTCCATAAATTTAGTTCTAAATGCGAATTTTTAAATATTAACGTTTAAAGTTCAAAATTTCAAGATATAAAATCTTGAGTTTTGATTTTCTATGCTCATAAGCTTAAATTCGAACTTTGAAATTAAAATCGAGAGTTGTCTTCTAGTTTGAGTTTTCTAAACATTTGCGCTTAAATCCAAGTTTTGCAATATTTAAACTCTTGAAATTGTATTTTTAGGTTCAACGCTTAGAATTCGAAATAAGAAATTTTGCATACCATCTTGATAGCATTATAAATATTTCAAGTTCTTGTAACTTTAAAATTTGTAGTGCTATTATTTTGAAACCGTAGTCATTGTATCTTGGGAAACGAATTGCCAATAACCAAGAGCACCGGGGCGGAACAATATCGTTTTAAGGAAAAAGAATCAAACTTTTGTCTCGATTATTTTCTCATAGTCATTTGTTTCACCATTTCTATCCTGAGATTTCCCAAAGAAAACCTACCAACAATCTTAAAATGATATTCAAACCAAAATGGCCCCAACAAGTACAACGACTCCAACTGTCCATCGTGGAGAAAAACCTGAAAAGTTCCATGGTACTGATTTCAAGCGGTGGCAACAAAAAATGATTTTCTACTTGACCACCTTAGCTTTTTGGCGAAATTCCTCGAAGAAGATCCGTCTACTGTTGATGAAAGAGAACAAGATACTCAAAAGGGGCAGCTATTGATGCATGGAATCATAGCGACTTCTTATGCAAAAACTATATATTGAATGGACTAGACAACGTGTATTGTCAAGTGAAAATAATAAAAGAATTATAGGAGTTACTTGACAAAAATTATAGATCTGAGGATGTCGGTTTGAAGAAATTAATTTCAAGATTATTGATTCCAAATCGATTATGGCCTAAGTGCAAGAGTTATAAGTAATTCTGCAAGAAATTCATTCTGATGGAATGACCCTTAGTGATTCATTTCAAGTGGCGTCCATGATTGAAAAGTTGTCTCTTATGTTGAAAGATTTTAAGAATTATCTCAAGCATAAACACAAAAATATTAATATTGAAGACTTGATTGTGCGCCTAAGAATTGAGGAAGACAAAATAGGGCATCCAAAATGAAGGGTGGAAAAAGCAATTTTTAGACGAGAGCAAATTTGGTTGAACAAAACACTAGCAAGAAGAGAAATCACCAAGGAAATGATCCAAAGAAAGGATAATAAAAAAAGTTTAAAATAAATCGTTATAATTGTGGCAAGCCTAACCATTTGGCACGAGATTGCCGAGAAAAAAGGTAATCAAAAGAAGTCAAGGACCAAGTGAACATAATCGAAGATGAGAAATTGTCAAATGACATTACAGATCTCATGCTTTCCGTTGTCGTGTTTGAATCCAATCTAGTAGACAATCCAAAAGAATGATTCATCGACACCGGAATAACAAGGCATGTTTGCGCCAAAAAAGAAATGTTCTCTAACTATACCCCGATTAGTGGACGACAACTCTTCATGGGTAACTCTACTACGTAAAAAATCGTGGGACTTGGAAAAGTGGTGCTCAAGATGACATCCGACAATGAATTAACTCTTATTGATGTGCAACATGTTCCGGACATTTGAAAGAATCTTGTGTCGAGATCAGCACTTGTCAAAGTTGGATTTAGACTAGTGTTTAATTCTAGCAAATTTGTACTATCTAAGAATGATATGTTTGTAGGAGAAGTCTATCTAGAAAAAAGCTTTTTCAAACTGAATGCGATGAATTTTCTTCTTAACAATGAAAGCAATAAAAGTACCGATTTTATTTACTTGGTTGAGTCATATGATTTATGGCATGATCGTTTGGGTCATATAAGTTATAATTCACTACGTAAACTAATATATTTAAATTTATTGCCTTCAATTGACATAAACAAAACACAAACGTAAGATTTGTGTAGAGGCAAAATTTACAAATGTCTCGTTTCCATCCGTGGAAAGAAATACAACTCCTTTAGAGTTAATTCACACTGATTTCTGTGATTTGAAGTTTGTACAAACTAGAGGAGGAAAAAAATATTTCATTACTTTCATTGATGATTGTACAAGGTATTGTTATATCTATTTGTTGCGTAGCAAAGACGAGGCTCTCGAAGTGTTTAAACAGTATAAGAATGAAGTCCAATAAATATTATCTGCAGTGATAGAGGTGGAGAATATGGAGCACCATTTGGCGAATTTTGTTGTGAAAATGACATTATTCATCAAACTATTGTGTCATATTCAACACAATCAAATGGAATTGCTGAAAGAAAAAATCACACACTTAAAGAAATGATGAAGGCAATGTCATTGAGTTTAGGATTACCTCAAAACTTATTAGAGAAGCAGTCCTTTCAGCCAACTACATTCTTAATAAAATACCACACAAAATTAAGGATGCAACTCCTTACGAATTATGGAAAGTTCATAAGCCTTCCTACAAATATTTAAAAGTGTGGGGGTGTTTGGCAAAGTTTGAAGTGCCAAAACCAAAACAAATAAAAATTGAGCCTAAAACAATAAATTGTATATTTATTGGATATGCAAAAAACAGCAGTGCATATCGATTTTTGGTACTTAAATCTGAAATAAGTTATGTCCGTGAAGGAAAAATTATTGAATCAAGGAATGATGTCTTCGAAAAAAGACTTATGATACTATGAGTGGTAGAGTTCAAGAAGAACAACAAGAATCACGACGTAGTAAGAGGGCTAAAACATCAAAGACCTTTGGCACTGGTTTTCTAACTTATATGTTGAAAAATGAACCAATGACAGTTAGTGAAGCACTATCAAATCCTGAAGCTCCCTTTTGGAAGGAGGCAATGATTAATGAGATAGAATCTATTTTGCAAAATCAAACATGGGAATTGGTTGACCTCCCTCCGGGAAATAAACCGTTAGGATGCAGGTGGATTCTTAAAAAGAAATAAAAGACCGATGGATCTATTGAAAAATATAAGGCTAAATTAGTAGCCAAAATATATATACAAATGGAATGTCTTGATTATTTTGATACATACTTGCCAATGACGAGACTAACATCTATTCGAGTATTGATAGGCATTACATAATTTAGAAATACATCAAATGGATCTGAAAACGGCATTTCTCAATGGGGAACTTGAGAAAGAAATATATATGGAACAACCCAAAGGGTATATGGTTCCAGGACAAGAGAAAAAAGTGTGTAGACTCGTTAAGTCACTATATGAGCTTAAACAAGCACCAAAACATTGGTATGAAAAATCTGACAAAACTATGTTGTCGAATGATCTCAAAATTAACGACTGTGATAAATGTATTTACATCAAATGCACTCCTGAAGCATATGTGATAGTATACTTGTACGTTGATGATATGTTAATTGTGAGAAGCAATATTAATATCATCAATATTACTAAGAAGATGTTGACAAAAAAACTTTGATATGAAAGATATGGGAGAAGCAGATGTCATTTTGGAAATAAAAGTCACCAAAACATCGGAAGGACATGTTTTGTCTCAATCTCATTATGTGGAGAAAATATTGATAAAATATAATGCGAATGATATGTCCTTGATCAAAACACCCGTAGATCCAAGTTTCCATCTTTCCAAAAATAAAGTTCGACCCATATCTCAATTAGAGCATTCAAAGATCATAGGTAGTCTGATATATTTCATGAACTTCACTCGTTCAGATATTGCTTATGATGTCAACAAACTCATCATGTTTACAAGTAATCCTGGTAATGATCATTGTAATACATTAATAAAGGTACTTAAAATTTTAAAATATACCTTAAATTATGGATTACAATATACAAGATATCATGCGGTCCTAGAAGGTTATAGTGACACAAATTGGATATCTGACACAAATGATTTAAAATCCATAAGTGGTTACGTATTTCTTATTGGTGGTGGGGCTATATCATGGAAGTTTTCTAAGCAAACTTGGATTGCTCGATTCACAATGGGATCAGAATTTATAGCATTCGACAAAACTGGAGAAGAAATCGAGTGGCTTCGAAATTTCTTAGAAGAAATCCATTGTTGGATAAGCCAGTGTCCTCAATAATAATTTATTGTCATAGTCAATCAGCAACTGGAAAGGCACAAAACAATATATATATATATATATATATTTTGATAAGTCTCGACACATCCGTCGTAGACATAATACTATACGACAATTAATCTCTAATGACATTAGCTCCCTTGATTATGTAAAACCAAAGGAGAATCTCGCTGATTCAATTACAAAAGGTGTACCGAAATATCATATGAATTATCTATCAAGAGAAATGAGATTAAAACCCTAAAATTAAATCTTGTAGTGGATACCCAACCTAGTTGACTGGAAATCTCATTATCTAGGTTCAAAAAGGACAACTAAAATATGATATTGGTATAAACACCTTGGAGAAATCTCCTACCTATTCATATTATAAGATGTGTTGCCTAGTGGCTTGGTTTTACCTTTAATGATTCCTAAGATATACTGATACGTATGTTGGAGTATGGTGGAGATACTCTCCTAGGAGATCGTCGATGTAAGTGTGAAGTGTGGTTGCTTCAAAGATGGAAAGCACTCACGAAACCAAGCGGTGTCCATGATCGAAATGGACACAACGGTGAGAACCTAATGAAATATTAGAAATGTTATTGTGTGAATATAATTGTCTAGGTTTATACGAAACAATGAATAGTTCAAGGCATCACGTCCACTAATTGCCAAGTAAATCCGATTATATCTTACTAAAAAAGGTTTAAAGCCTAAAGATACATATCTTGATGCAATAATCTTTTGCTAGAACACTATTTTTCGAGTCAGCTTAGTTACATGCATTAAATTTCATTCATATAAGGGATTGTTAGAAAAATGTGTTTTGTACTCATTTATAATCGATAAAATAATTCGAACGAGTTACATGATGAACGGAATTGTTTCTCGATTACCAATTACAGTGAATAAAAAATTAATTGAGTTCGAATTTTATCGAGTAAAAAGATTGAATTGAAAATATTATGTGTATGTATATATATAATATTATAATATTATATATAATATATATTACAATATAATTAAAAATTGAAATTGCCGTGTGATTGGTGGTTGAAGAGACAATTCAATTGACTTGACCCAATTATTGAATAAGTGTCATGATTTGATTGATTTGTCATGATTTGAACCAATCAATTTTATATTTTATTAGTAAAATAGTGTATCATTTATGAGATCATCTCTAACCCAGAAATCTATTTTGGTGTAAATTCTGCACTAAAATAATATGATTTTTGCACCAAATACAACGTCCATCTCCAACCCATTTACTTCAAATCTTACACTAAAAATATATTTTTAGAATATTTTTTTTTATTTGATTTATTTAATTATTTTAAATATATTATTGAATATATTATTATTTAAAAATATCTAACATATTAATTTCTCTTCTTCTCATTTCTCTCTAAGTTTAGATCTATATATACGAATTTTTAAGCATTATCGCTTTAAGTTCAATTTTTTAAGATATAAAATTTTGAGTTTGAATTTTTAAAGCTTATACCCTTCAATTCAAACTTTGAAATTAAATTCGAAATTTGTCTTCTAGTTTTGAGTTTTTAAGCATTTACGTTTAAATCTAATTTTTGCAATATTTAAACTATTGGAAATTGGATTTTTAAGTTTAACGCTTATAATTTGAAAATAGAAAATTTGCATATCGTCTTGATAGCGTTTTAAACATTTTAAGTTCGTGTGACTTTAAAATTTGTAGTTCTATTATTTTGAAGTCGTAATCGTTGTATTTTGAGAAATTAATTGAAAATGACCGTGAGCACCGGGACGGGACAATATCGTTTTAAGGAAAAAGAGTCAAACTTTTGTCTCGACTATTTTCTCATATTTGATTCACCATTTCTATCCTGAGATTCCTCAAGACAAATAAAAGAATTCCTACCAACAATATTTTGTAAATGGATTCATAAATAAAATTCCTCTTCTAATAATATTAAAAATTAAATTAATTAGGTGTTAAATAAGGGAAAATTGACTTCTTATTTTACGTTTGTGAAAAATAACGAGTCTATATGTTTTAGACTGTGATATTTTTGAAATATTATTATTTTAAATAAATATAAATAAGAAATTTTTTTCATAAATTTATTATTCCAATAGTATTTTTTTAAAACTTTTTTCGAAAAATAATACCATAAATTATTATATATTATTATTACTAATAATAAATAATAAATGAGGTTATAATGGAGTGTGGGTTCCTTATCAAACTTTTGGGAGTTTATCCGTAGGTGTCAGGTGATGTCTGGGTGGCCACCCACTTGGCTGCATTTGTCTAGCGTTCAATTATTTCAAACGTTCACTTCGGCCGCCCACCCCCACAAGATATTTTATATATTTAGTTTTAATTTTTTTAAAAAATAATTCAAGTATTTAATATTTATTTTTAAAAATATAAAATTTTTACGAATGATTTTTTAAACAAAAATTTAAAAATTGTTTAAACGGCTATTTTAATAAAAAAAAAATCAAATATTCATCTATAAGTATTCACACGTTTCATAAATTATTCTAAATATCAAAACACATTATTCTACATCATAAATCATTCCAAAAATATTCTCTCTATTGTTTTCACAAATTCCACCAAATTATCCATAATTTCCAATTCCACCAAATTATCCAAATCATTATTTATATATTAAATAATAATAATTTAAATTGTATAAAAAAAATTTAAATTGTATTTATTTAATGTAAAATAAGAATAAAGATTAATGAGTTGACAACGAAACTTACAAATAATGAGTACTAATATTAAAATATATGTGTTTTATCACGAAAACTTGCGGGCGTGCTAGGCACGTGATCGTGCCGAATATGGAATTATCCAATTTTTTTATCAAGCGTTGTGTGTCTCGATTCGATCGTTAGTTCTAATTCTCTCGACATGACTTCAAAACTAAAAATGTAAACTGAGGAATATGATAAAATTATAGAGAAAATCCATGAACAACATCAAATTTAATTATGTTGCTATGAACTTGAACAACATTTTTTACAAGAAAGTTGGAAGAATATGCCAAAATCTGAAGAAACTAGAATGCTGAAAATTGAAAATTAAACAGAAAAACTATAGAGAGAAATTGAAGAGTTTTGTTGAAACATTTCATATTCGCAATCTTGATTTTGATGTTAACAAAACTTGATATTTTGTTTCTAATGAATTTACCTAAGTGTGCAGAAGTTGAAACTGATCAGGATTCGAACTGATCGGTTATCGAGCCAAAACTGAAGCTATCGAGACGCAAACTGAAAGCGCCAACTGATTGTCCAAACAGAACCAGTTCAACTGATATATCAAAGACCAGTTCAACTGATCAGCTAATAGGTGGTTTAGCGGAAGACCTTCAGAAGTCCGACCAGCTGATGAAGAGTTCAACTGATGAAGAGCCCAACTGACCAGTTCAATTGAATCAGTGAAATCAGTTCAGCTGACGAGCCAATTGATTTCACCAAACCAGTTCAACTGACCAGTTCAGTGCATCAGTTAGAAGCCGATCAGTTTGCATAACACGACAAGCTTATCTAAGTGGAATCCAACTGTGCGCATTGAGGAAAAACTTTTATCCAGTCAAAGGACAATAATGGACGTTGCAGCAGAGCTTAAAACCAAAACATTCCAGAATGGCTGTTGGAAAGTACAGACATATTTCGAGGAACAAATTCAAATTGCAACAATATATTTTATGAGTCTTGGAGTACGGTCTCATTACCTCTATAAATACCATACCAAGATCATCAATATACAAGTATGTGTGGAGACACAGAAGTGTGCGGAAAAACAGAAGAGTGAAGAAGAAGGACACGCTCAATTCATATCTGCTTACAAGAAGCAATCAGTCCAGATTTGAGGAAACACTTCAAAGTGTTATCAGCTTAGTTTAGAAGCATTTTCCCTCAGTGTGTGAGAACACTTTCGTGTTGTATTCATATATCAGTTCTCACACACATGCACACACCATCACTCACATATACAGAAAATTGGACGTACTGATAAGTTGAGTGAGTCTTGCACAAAGACGTTAAACTTGTATATGTAGTCTTTAACACTCAGACGTTAAACAAATGTTGGTTGGAAGTTGTTGCCTTCAGTCCAGGCTAGGAGTTCAGTTAGGCAGTAGGGTAAGTCCTAAGCTGAGTTGTTTGTATAAGACATTGTATAAATCATCGTCTTGATTTTGATGTTAACAAAACTTGTTATTTTTTTCTAATGAATTTACCTAATTGCGCAGAAACTGAAACTGAAACTGATCAGTTATCGAGCCAAAACTAAAGCTATCGAGACGCAAAATAAATGCGCTAAATGATTGCCCAAACTTAACCATTTCAACTTATATATCAAAAGACCAGTTCAACTGATTGACCAGCTGATAGGCAGTTCAGCAAAAGACCTTCAGAAACCCGGTCACCTGATGAAGATTCCAGCTGGCCAGTTCAACTGAAGCATCGAAATCAGTTCAGCTGACGAGCCAATTGATTTCACCAAACCAGTTCAATATTAGTTCAAGTGACCAGTTCAGAACATCAGTTAGGGATCAATCAGTTTGAATAACACGACAAGTTTATTCAAATGGAATCCAGCTGTGCGCATTGAGGAAAAGATTTTATCCAGTCAAAGGACAATAATAGACGTTGCAGCAGAACTTAAAGCCAAAACGTTTCAGAATAGCTGTCGAAAAATACAGACATATTTCGAGGAACATATTTAAATTGCAACGAACATATTTGATGAGTCTTGGTGTACGATCTCATTGCCTTTATAAATATCAGACCAAGATCATCAATATACAAGTGTGTGTAGAGATACAGAAGTGTCAGGAAAAACAGAAGAGTGAAGAAGAAGGGCATGCTCAATTCATATCTGCTTACAAGAAGCAATCAACTCAGATTTGAGGGAACACTTCAAAGTGTTATCAGCTTAGTTTAGAAGCATTTTCCCTCAGTGTGTGAGAACACTTTCGTGTGGTATTCATATATCAGTTCTCACACACATGCACACACACCATCACTCACATATACAAATATTGAGCGTACTGATAAGTTGAGTGAGTCTTGCACAAACACGTTAAACTTATGTATATAGTTTTTAACACGTAGACGTTAAACAAGTGTTGGCTGGAAGGTGTTGCCTTCAGTCTAGGCTAGGAGTTCGGTTAAGATGTAGGTTAAGTCCTAAGCTGAGTGGGTTTGTACAAGGCATTGTATAAATCAAAGTCTTTTAGTGGATCCTACCAGAGGTGGTAGAAGGGGTGACGTAGACGCAGTTGAAGTCTCCGAACATCCATAAACATATCTTGTGTACTTAACTGTTTAACTATTGTTTTAACACTGATTTGATCAGTTCAGCTGACATCAGTTCAGTTTTTTCCATAACTGAACTGATACAAGCTCGAATTGATCCCACTTATTTCAGTTATTCAGTTCACACAAGTTAAAAGGCTTTCAAATTAGTCAGCTTTCTTAATGAAGGATTATTTCGAGTATTTTCTGCTTGGTTTAACACCAAACTCGATTTAATTCTTCGGTGTTTACTTTCTTAGAACACGAGCTATTGTAGCTCATTGAGAATATTATGTTTGAAGCACCTTCGCAGGTGTCAGAACCGATCCATCAAGCTTTGAAATTGCTTTTGTTGAATGTTTGTCGTCTCTTTTCTGATTCTTCATCTTAGCTTTTGTTCCACTCCACCGAACAGTTTGGTCATATTCTACGATCAATCATCGTTGATAATGGGTCAACTTCTCTCATCGTGATCTTCAACTGACCCCTTCTTGGGCCTGTCTCTTATTCCTCTTGTTGTGATTTGTTACTATTACTGCCTAAAATGTACTATGTTTCTGTTAGCAGGCACTCAAGGTGTTCGAAAGGCGTTAGAATTGTCGGTTGCCTGGAACAACAAAAAGGTTAAAGAGCCACAAGTCGCCCCAGCTAAACTAGACAAAATTGACAGAGGAAAGAAGGGATCCACGTCTGAGCTATCGATGAGACGAACTTGGTCCACAACTAGACCGCTTTCTAGAATCTCCAAACTCGTATCAAGCCAGTCGACTGGCGCCATAACTGTGGAAGATGATAGTTCTTCCTCTGAACCAAGTAATCCCCTTTCAGCCGATTCAGAGACCGAATCAGATGATCATATCTGCTCGGATATTCCATTGTATTCCTGTAAACGTATGAAGTTTTCTACAGAGAGCCATACCGACGACTTGGAAGAACGTCCTTTAGCAGTTACTTCAAACCTTCAAGTAAATGCAATTCTATTCATTTTTTTTTGTTATAACTCAAGGCTCATTTTTCCTTTTGATATTGCAGGACTTAACAACGAGATGAACCATGGTTTCTTCGGTCCAAGAGGATCTGGACTTTGATTTCAGCTTTTAGATTCAGGACCATCCCACATGGTTTCTTCGTCTCATCTTCCCTCTGGTTTGTGGAATTAGCCACATCTAAATCCTCATTACAACACTTTCTGAACATGAATCTCAATGCATTAGGGGCCATGGAAAAAGCTACTGTCTTGTCTTATGTGTCTATTTTGAAGAGTAGCCTTGATTTTCTCTCATCCCCATTGCATGACATATTAAATATTTTGCCATCAATGTTCTCGGATTTTTAGGATTCGAGTTCCACTTGTTAGGAGACGTTGATTCAGGTGAGAAACTTCAAATAACAAAAAGAGAAATTGGATAGCATGCTCTCTGAGAGAAAAATCGCCCTATCCACTCTACAACAGAAGAATGCAGAGTTTGACACCAAGGAAGAGCTAGTGAAGAAGTTAGAAATAGAACTTTCCCAACATAAAGTTGATACAATGACCTTTTTGCACGACAATGAGGTTTTGAATGTTTCCTATGACAAACTCAAGGTTGACATCTAATGTCTGGGCGACGACCTAGTAAATCAGAGACATGCCTATCAATAGTGGGAAGATACCTTCAAGGTGGCTGAGAAGACTTGGGCAGAGTGTCTTTCTAAATGGGAAGAGTTGTGTCACCTTGATCTCTCTTGAGCTTTCGTTCTTACCCTTACTGCAATCATGGTTTATTTTGACATTTTCTATTTGATATTCAGACCGTAGTATGTTACATTCCTGATTTGTTGCACTTGTCTGCCATGGTTTGACTTAACTCATTTTGTTTCATGAATGTTGGAAAGTGGCTAAAAGTTGTTGTTTTTGTATCTGTTGCTTGTGATTTATTTGTAGATATTTACATTTTTGACATATCACATTTACAAAAGAAACTCTGCCAAAATTTTTTAAAACTAAACACACGGCAAAAAGCCTGTTTTTTTTTCAATATTGATGTAAACAATGCTAGTCAACATTTGTAACCAACCAACAACTAAACTGTTGAAACATTTCATGTTCGTCATCTTAATTTTGATGTTTACAAAACTTGTTATTTTGTTACTAACGAATTTACCTAAGTGCGCAGAAGCTGAAACTGATCAGTTCGATTCGAACTGATCGGTTACCGAGCCAAAACTGAAGCTATCGAGACGCAAACTGAAAGTGCCAACTGATTGCCCAAACAGAATCAGTTCAACTGATATATCAAAGACCAGTTCAACTGATTGTCCAGCTGATAGGTGGTTCAGCGGAAGACCTTCAGAAGCCCGGCCAACTGATGAAGAGCTCAATTGATGAAGAGCTCATCTGACCAGTTCAATTGAATCAGTGAAATCAGTTCAACTGACGAGCCAACTGATTTCACCAAACCAGTTCAAGACTAGTTCAACTGACTTGTTCAGAGCATCAGTTAGGATCCGATCAGTTTGCAGAACACGACAAACTTATCTAAGTGGAATCCAGCTGTGCACAAGGGTACAAAAGTAATTGTTCGATCAAAGGAATATAATAAACGTTGCAACAGAGAGTAAAGCCAAAACGCTTCAAAATGGCTGTCGGAAAACACATACACAAATTTCAAGAAACGAATTCAAACTGCAACAAACATATTTGATGAGTCTTGGTGTACGGTCACATTGCCCCTATAAATACAAGATCAAGACCATCAAGAAGAACAAGTGTGTGTGAAAAACAGAAGAGAGAAGAAGAAGGGCACACATAATCAGCTTACAAGAAGCAATCAGTCCAGATTTGAGAGAACACTTAAAAGTCTTATCAGTTTAGATTAGAAGCACATTTCTCTCAGTGTGTGAGAGCACATTCGTGTTGTATTCATAGATCAGTTCTCTCTCTCTCACACACACACAATCACTCACATACATACAGAGAATCGAGCGTATTGAATAGTTAAGTAAGTATTGCACAAAGACATTAAACTTGTGCATGTAGTCTTTAACACATAGACGTTAAACAAGTGTTGGCTGGAAGGTGTTGCCTTCAGTCTAGACTAGGAGTTCAGTTAAGCAGTAGGGTAAGTTCTAAGTTGAGTGAGTTTGCACAAAGTATTGTATAAATCAAAGTATTCTAGTGGAACATACCAGAGGTGGTAGAAAGGGTGACGTAGGAGTAGTTGAAATCTCCGAACATCCATAAACATATCTTGTGTACTTAACTGTTTAACTATTATTTTAACACTGATTTGATCAGTTCAGCTGACATCAATTCATTTTTTTCCATAATTGAACTAATACAAGCTTGAACTGATCTCCCTTATTTCAGTTATTCAGTTCACACAAACAAAAAGCTTTAAACTGATCAGCTTTCTTAACGAATGATTATTTCGAATATTTTCCGCTTGGTTTAATACCAAACTTGATTTAGTTAATCGGTGTTTACATTCTTATAACACGAGCTATTGAAACTCATTGAGAATATTGTGTTTGAAGCACCTTCGCATGTGTTCGAACCGATCTATCATAAACAATATTTTTCAAACAATGCTTCCCAAAGTTTCAAGACATGCTCTAAACGAACTTCACTTTATCATCGATTTTGCCAACTAACACAACAAAGATTCTTCCCAAAATTTATAAACTACAGCGGATTCTATGAACAATTATTTTTATTTATTCACAAATGCTCTATTATTATTTATAAACAAGTTAAAAAAGAATGGCTTAAAAGCCTATTCTTCACACACTTACAATACATAATTTTCTTACAAGTCAACATGACCAAATCCACCAAAGTGATTTTCAAGTCAACATGACCAAATCCACCAAAGTGATTTTCTTACAAGTCAACATGACCAAATCCACCAAAGTGTCTAACCGATTCCAATTTTACGAACTATCTTGCACTCCTACCCAATTATCGAGATAATAATGTTTCAATTACTTGCCATTGATGCACCTCATGTATTGCTATACATCTAGACTTACCAACCGATATGAGTTTTCATCGATACTCGATGAACTTTGAATGATCTTTTGTCAATTAGGTGACCATTTCTTGAATTCCCAATCTTTACCTGCAACAACCCTATGTACTAGGTGATGTGTGAGTGCCCACCCACATGGTTGCATTTGTCCAGCGTTCAATTATTTGAACATTCACTTGGCCCACTCCACGTGATACTTTATACATATATTTTTTATTTAGTTTTAATTTTTTTAAATTATTCAAATATTTAATATTTATTTTTTAAAAATATAAAATTTTAACGTTTGATTTTTTAAACAAAAAAATTTAAAAATTGTTTAAATGACTATTTTAATTCAAAAAATCAAATATCCATCATTAAATATTCACATGTTTCACAAATTATTTCAAATATCAAAATACATTATTCTACATTATAAATCACTCCAAAAATATTCTCTCCACTGTTTTCATCATCTCAATTTTATTTTAAAAATTTATTTTTAAAATCTTATTTTGTTCTGAAATATATGAAAATAACCGATGATTTTTTTAGAAATTTTGTGAATTATCAAAAAATGTCGAAAAAAAATATTTCTTCTCAAAATTCACAAGTTCCACCAAATTATCCATATTTTCCAATTCAACCAAATTATCCACATCATTATTTTATTAAATAATAATAATTTAAATGGTGTAAATAAATTTAAAATTGTATTTATTTAATGTAAAATAAAAATAAAGATTAATGATTGGACAACAAGACTTATAAATAATAAATGTTAATGTTAAAATGAAGACAAAACGATGAGTTTTATAACGTGAACCAATGTAGATGTCCTAAGCTTATCCCTAATAAAACTTGTCACGTGAGGATAAGAGGATCACTTCGAGACGCTAAGACCCTATGTCGGGAGCCGCATTATTTATTTTATTTTCTAGACGGAAGAAAAATAAAAAGTTAATAAAATCAACACAAATAAAATATTTTTCATAAATTTTTTATTCATCAACTTCATAAATCTATTACGAGCTCGCGACGGGTTAGCGGGTCAAAAATTTGCCAGCATAACCTATCTTTGTGATAGAACAGTCTGAGTCAACAAGTCTAAATAATTTTAACAACTACGGTAGTTACATCGGGCAGGTCGGAACAACGTAACCCACAATTCGTCATACGTCAATCCAATCGACTAGTTTTGACAACTCTACTTCTAAAAACATTAATAAACAAATTAATCAAGTGATCCACGACCAATAACTAGCTCGTATTAATATAGAGTTTGCAAATACTTAAAAATGATTATGAACTTTTTCTTTACGAATTTGCAAAAACTTTGTTAAATAAAAATTCATAATCACATTTTTTAAACGTTTACAAACGCTACCTAAGTATAATGTCTACTTCGTCTTATAGATATATTTAATATAACTTACCAAAACCCAATTGAAGCAATTGACATTCTTCTATTAAAACTAAAACAGGGAGATATCCCAAACTATATATCCATTTTTTCTAAAAATTCCCAAAATTTGATTCGAAATTTCAACAAAACCAAAATACAAGAATTAATTCGTCCTTAAAGTATTAAATAATTTATATTGACAAATGTGTTCATTGGGAATATGAAGATTAGGCCAGGAAACAATAATAATAACAATATATGACAGGTTCCATTAATAAAAGAGCTATTTTTATTCACCTCCCTATGTTTTATTTATTTGACACTTATGTCATTAATTAAATGTAAAAATTATAACACACTAAGAGAAGTGCTAAATACATAAAATACAAGAGATGTTAAGCATATATTTTGGTATCAAACATACCTAAGTACATATATGGAAAAAAATTTAAAATTGTGTATAATCGCGATGTCGAAATATGTTATTTTTTCAAGTAATTCTATGTTATTATTCTGTTAAAGAAACAATCCATGTTCCCCTACATATGTACATTTCAAGATAAAAATAAGAATAGGTCTCTTGTGAGACAGTCTCACGGATCTTTATCTATGAGACGGGTCAACCCTACCAATATTCACAATAAAAAGTAATACTCTTAGTATAAAAAGTAATAATTTTTCATGAATGACCCAAATAAGATATCAGTCTCACAAAATACGACCCGTGAGACCGTCTCACACAAGTTTTTGCCTAAAAATAATCAATCGGCTCCAGTTATATACTTCCCTATTATAATACAGAATGTCACCACTGAAGATAATTAACAAATTCTTGGAGTATTTTACAATGCTTGCAGAGCAACCATACAACTAAAAAGTCACAAAGGGAAGACTTTTGTAATCATGGAAGCCGAAATCATACAGTAAATAAACAGAGTCCATTGACATGATACAACTAAATTAATAAGTTCGAAAGCCAACAAATTCCTACAATATTTTGCCTACTAAGAAAGGGGGAAAAAGACAAGAAACAAAATTTTCAAGGAGAATCAGCAGTGCTCCGATCTGACAGCAAACAATACATTTACAAGAAAATACCTGTTATTTTCATCTGACTGGTACAGCTACGTTGATGATAACAAATTATTGGTCGGAGAAGGCTTCCCCAAAATATTCAGTGCCTTCATCCGTTGCATTTCATTTCCTGCCCCAAACAAAACAAGAATTTAGAGGCATTTCGCATTTGAATTTGGAAACAGGAATTACATGAAGCAGTTTCCAAAATATTCGTTGAGACTCTTTCAGAACTAAAAGAACGTTTTACCGCCTCAACTTGGTAAGTGAACATAGATATCCACATATATAGCTATCAACATCTCAGTTATACCATGCGAAGTCTATAATTTCTATATCAAGAAAGAAACCACAGTAAATGTATTGATATATCATGCTGAAATTAAATTTCTCCAGAAAAGAAGCAAAAAGCCAAGTTCCAACTTGTATGACAATACAAATTTTTTTACACATGTCATTTCATTCTAAATGTCATGACAAAAGGTTACATTTTCCATGCGTGTGCTCTTCGCTCTTAATCTGTTGACTTACTTGATAAGAGAAAGAAGTGTGACAACTGTAAAACATTTCATTAGGTATTCTTACTTGGTATTTCACAACGCAAGCTCCATGATCAGATAAATGAAAAAGAACATGTGGGAGAAAAGACAGGAAGGTATGCAAAAAATGGTATGCAGTTTTCGCATGTTGTGAAATAAAGGTAGTATTTGGATTCAGGTTTAGCTCTGGGGGCAGGTTTTGAGAGTTGTTGGAAAATGATCGTATGAGTTTGCTTCTGGGACAATGTAACATCAACTTATGTAGTATTTTTGTGTACGACAAATTTTTAATCATTTTTGATTTGATGTTTATGCGAATAACTAGGAGCCAGGTATCTTAAAATTTTAAAATAATGTACATCGGGTAAAAATATAATTTAATTGGATATTTTTGGGAACAGACGAGAACTGTATTAAAATTAATTGTTGTGTTTGAATGAATGAAAATTGATTAAAATATATTTTCAAACAATGACACAAGACAATATAATAATTTGGTTTTACTTTAAGAAATAGAGAATTAGTTTCTTAAATGGAAGCCAAACAAAGTGACCGCCTAGATGCAAACAAAACTTAAGAAAGTTGAATGAACATGTATCATACTTGATACTACTGTCATGAGAAGCAATAGTACAAGAGAAGACTTTCTTCCAACCAAATGGAATGGCCTCAACAAGCCATATTCAACCAGAAAATCTCGACAATTTCAATTGACTCAAGCCCAAAACTCCACGATAGTCATTAAGGAAGTTATCGACCCATTTTTGTTGGGGTATTAAATATGATTACCAAGGTAACCATGGATTACTAAATTAATGGGTCAATGGTTAAACACAGATGCAAAGGCATGAAACAAAACAATAATTAACGAGCATTCTTCAACTCAAATACATACTCCTCCTGCCATGTCACGTTATATTTAACGCTAGATGAAAATGAGTCCATCATCTGCCGAGAGTCTACACTAAGTTGTCATCATGGCATCAAAACCCACAAACTCATCATATTAAATATGGCACTTTTCACAGAAAACAATACAACGATGCAGGTTACTCAGTGCTGTCATTTGCTGTAGTTATTATGTCCCAACAAGGAATGCATTCTCACCAGTACATCAGTCATTTTAAGTTGAAGACTCATACTTCTTCGTAGATGTGATATAGTAATCGTTTTAGTTTCACAACCACATCAAAATGCCAGTTATAATACATTAGGAACATAGCCGAAGGATACATGCTCTCCAACATGTACCAATAGTTCCATTTTTTGCTAATGATGACGCATATGAAAGATATACTTAATTAAAGTTAAAAAAAAAGACCTTTCTAGAACTCCAAAATTAGACCAAAATCCGATGCCACCATTGCATAATATTGTGCATTTTCCTACATTTCTAGCAATCAAAGGCTTATACCTGATTTCTCGGGAAATTAATCCTAAAAATCTTTAAAATGAGTCCCTTTTCCCACTTTTATGAAATACTACGGTCTGAATATTATGAATGTTCTAAAATACGCCCTAGGCGCGGCGGCGACCTACCGCACCGATAATGTGCTAGGCGGCTAGCCTTGGCGCCTGGGCGCTCCTGGGCGTGCCTGGGTGCCTGACACCCTTAAATAGGCCTGATTTGTTTCGAAAAAAATTGTTGGGATTTTAATATTTTAAAGCCCAATTAAAAAATTAAAAGTTGAAAAGAGGCTGCCCTAAATCTAACGCAGCACCAAAGAAATCGAGAAGCCTGATGGGAAATATTTACATCTCCCGTCTAGTGGAACAGCAACGATGTCTTTCTTCTACCTCTTTTTTCTTTCGGTTTCTTGCATTTCTTGATATATATGCCTTTGCTACCTCAAGTACATGAAACAGATTTGAAGAATTTTCATAACTGATTCTGGTACCATTTTATTAAGCAACTTCCTCTGATTTTATCGTTATCCCAATCTCCTCGTTTCAGGTGAGTGTGAAAGTCCTTGGTATTTGCAGAAAAGCATGTAAGTTATTAGCATTGGTATTTTCCATCTCATTTTTTCCCTTCTCGGCTAAGTTAAGTTTAAACCTTAAATTATTCTATTCAATTATTTAGCATTGATATTTTCTTTCTCGTATTTTCCTTCCCCTGATGCTATCTTTGGATAGGCTAAGTTTAAACCATAACTTATCCTATTCAATTCTGAATCATTGTTTCTAAATCCATCTCTGCTGTCATTGATACTATTTTGAACGCATTTTAAATCTATTGTTATTGTGTTGAAGTTCTAGTACGTGATTTATTATGTTGACACTGCAGAATCCGATCAGCGGCGCCTAGTCCCCGCCAGCCTAGCCCCCGACTAGCGCCTAGCGAATTTTGGAACCTTGAATATTATAAAAAACGCAAGAATTCTATCCAGAAAAGTAATCATTCTCCAATTGAATCTCCAATGCATGCTCATAAGTCAATGCAAAGCTTTAAGATATTTTAACATACTTTGATGCCAATCAAAGATATAGAAATTGCAAATAAGAATGAAGCAAACAATTGTACAAAAAGTATATACCTTCCTCCATGGTTAACTGGATTGCTCTCTTCTCCAACTCGACAGCATGCTTGCTAAGCTCAGCGGGAGATAAATGCATGAGCACTGACCGAAATCACATAAAAACATACCGTTATAGTCAATAAAGAACACAAGGAAGTGAGTAGCACCAAACAAACTCATCGAACAGGATAGCTCACTTTGCATGTACTCTCTTTGGTCGGTCTCATCACATTGTTTTAGAAACTTCTGCAGGTGAATGAAGCGTTCGGTTCTTAGTTGACCATTAGTTCTCTTAATGTCAATTGTACAAGGAAGATCTGGGGAGACCTTAGCAGCTTGAGTGCTATTATTTTGCTTATTTGGAACTGATGGAACACTTGTCGAAAAGGCAGTGATAGGGGTCATATTATTTGATGTAGCCACAGGCATGTGTTTTGGACTATTATCCTTCGTCTGAGCAGGCTTTTGAGGTACTTCCTGTGATTGTTGGACAGTGTTCCTTAATTGTGAACTGTCTGAATATATTTCAACATTTTTCTGTAGTCTTCCCCTCCCAAGTTCTAATTCAAATCTCCTACGTGCATTCATGACATTCTCATTCATACCGTTGTAGGTCAAGGATGGAAGACCCTGAGAACTTGAAGGGCGCTCAGGTGTAAGCCGCTTATTCCCACTAACCTTAACTGCATCACGATTTGGTTTTCCAGCACCGGTAAGCAAATTATCTTGCTGCTTTGGCATCGATCCTGCGTTTTCATTCTGCACGTCTCTCAGAGCAGTTTTTTTTAATGTATTAGGAAGTCGCTTATCGTGAGCAGTAAAAGTTCCATCAATACCCACTCCACTGACATTGAGTTCCATATTGATCATTTGTGATGCCAAAAAAATTAAGCCCTATAAAAATCAATGCACAAGGACCATCCACAAGAACCGTGAAAACTGGAGACAGGTAAAAGGAGTTGGATTCTATTTCTTCAAGCCTCTCATATAAACAGCATGAGTAAATAATTACATAATTCAAGATTACCCAACCATCCAATCATAAATAATAACCAGAAAAAATAAAGATAAGTGAGCAAAACAATATAAGAGTCTGAGTTGCAAATGTGCAGAAAGGAATGGAGGACAAGAGCATTTAGATTTCACCGATTTCAGATATTTAACAACTTCCTTAAACAATTGGCCAACTTCTTGAATACCCCTACCGCTTAAAATAAAGATACCATTATTTTGAAAGAAAAAAACAACTAAAATATGCCGACCATCATTCGCACTTACAAACAAAAAATTGATAAATTTGGGGATAGCTGGCGGACAAATTTAATAGTTAAACAAAAAATGAATATATGCTACCTAAAGTGTCCCGAGTCAACACACCGGCATATTAAATTCCAGTATATACAAAGCATAATCAACTAAACATTCAGATTCGGAACAAATTCAATTACAAAGAAATTCCACTCGAAGTGAAGAAATTTGAACAGAAAACCCACGCAAGCAAGCACTGAACAGACCAATTCGGATGCTTAAACCTTATTTAGCGACTCAAAACTAAATTACTCAAAAGCAGGACATCCAAATAAATAAAACCCACAAAAACCCTAATTCATTCCTTCATAATTGAACCGAAAACATCCATAAAAACCCCGGGGAACACACAACATCAAACAGAACAATCCCCTGGAGTAACCAAACCGAAAGCGGGAACCAGCTTGAGAAAATTGAACGAAACGCAGCGTAACTCACCGTATCAGCGGGAAATGGAGTGTCACAACAGATCCAGAAAGAGGGAAAGAGAGACGGCGCGAGAGAGAACTAAGGTTTTCAAAAGAGCGCTCGAGTGTATATTTAACACGTGTTGACTTCATTTTTTAATTTATTTATTTATTATTTATTTTGCATTATTTTCTATAAATCTTTTTCCCCTTTTTCATTGTTTGGTTTTTTTAAACATAATTTATTTGGATTTCAAAAGCCTAAAATAAATATATTTTATTTTGTGCAGATATTATTTATCAATAACATTTGCATAACATTTTTTAAAATAAATTTACTACATTATTATATATTGAATATTGATCCAATCCGAGTAATTTTGAACTTTCATAATTTAATGTAAAATATTTAAAAGATAATCTGGTGCATATATTTTGTCAAACATTACAATTTTAATAGGGAAAAAAAATCTATTTAACAAAATAAAATGAAATATATATTTAATTTTTTTATTTAACTTATAATATGTCGAGCTAGTAATGAAGCATACCTATAAAATCATACGTATAAAACAATATCGATCAAACTAAGAATCAACCAAGTTGATAGATTGGCTCATGATAGAAGTTTGCAAGTCGCCTATAGTATAGGATGGTTGGGACGATGCCGGGATTGTACATTTGCTTGAAGATCTTATGAATGCGAGCAATATCATCGCCCACTTGAAGTATATATTTACAATATCTGACTTCTCTATTATATTATCCAATACTCTCGCTAGTAACATATGAACAACTTAATTTTCACACAATATACATTAATGAATTGGGATTATTTTTTTGGTTGAAGTTGTCTTGTTTGCTTGTTATCCGACTTTTCATCTTTCAAGCTTTTTATCTTGTTTAGTTTTAGTAGATTGCTAATAATATTTTGAGGATTTTTGCTTCATGAAACTTATACGTCGTGATTGTACATTATCATGACTCAAATATCTATTTACTTTAAAATTTTATTTGGATTTTTTTAGGACTTGTCGAAATAAACCAAAGATAAAATAATTAACTCAAAATTGATTCTTATTAGTCTTTTGGTTGAAGTGAAATAATCATCTATTGGACGGTAGAGACTATAGTATATACCTCAGATTGGGTCTCATTTTACACGTCGAACATACTTACATAGCGTTGAGAGATTCGTTGGATCTCGCTTGAGGCCACTGCTGCACATACTAACATAAGTTCAAGCACTTAACTTTCATAACTTAAACGTATTAGTCATACTCACACCCAAAGTGACAAATTTCCTTATGACATTCCAATTCCCTCGGGACTTGACCTCGCTTAATTATCGTGCTAAAACATGACATCGAACCCCAAAAAGCGTGATCATTTGCCAAGCAATTGAAGACACGGAAAACTCAGCCTACGAATTTAACAAAGGCACGGACCCCATGTCAGGGTCCGGCTTCGGGTCCGTGTAGACTCTGGAATTTCACACTCCGAAAGAAAACAAGGGCACGGACCCCGTGTCAGGGTCCGGCTCCGGGTCCGTGTGCCTACGAAAATGGTAAACCAGTGAGATTCACTACACTTGTGGCTTAATCCTCCTAACTCAATCATACGGACCGTGAAACAACACATCGAGACTCATCCTAGGACGCTATGACACTGAATCGACTCCATAAACACGTCCCCAGAGAAACGACGCACCACATGTTACACGAACGGGTGAAATTTAAAAAAATATTTTATTTTTGATCTATGTTAAATGTCTTATGACCAATTATGAACTGATGTTTTAAAAAAATAAATTTTTTGATGAAATTTGAGAGAAAATTGCAATGAAAGTCACAGCTTTAAAACATCTTAATATTCCCCAATGAAACGACATTAATAAACGATAAATTAAGCTGATCGATACAGCTTCTGAACATGTCGGAGATATGGTTTTTTCCGAGATATACATGTTCGAGATTTTGATATCTTGGTCCCCATCTCGCATGCGTAAACAAAACATCTTGGTCAAGTGTAACACCGTTATCAACTCGATTGCAACACGTCCTATGTACGTTACATGGACGTTGAACTCACCGTTAACTGGCTTATCGGGAATACTTATCTGTATACTTATCCTTAAAATTGGTGTTAATAATATAAATATTATATATGATGTGTGCCTCGTCCTATGTGTGCCAAAATATACAGATAAATATTGGAGGCTTATGTAATCAGCAGTCAGTTAATGATGTCGTTCATCTTTACGTGTCAAACCTTACACATCGATGTTGAACCTTAATAGATGATCGTCGTGAGTTCCATCAATAATATGAGCCGAAATCATGGGAGTTCCATGTAGTTCACATCACCATGTCAATGGATGTCACAGCTTTCCGGCATCCAGGGCACCCTCAATAATATGAGCCGAGCCCCGAGCACGGGTAGCGTTCATCATGCACTCATTGTCGATGGAAGACATGGAATTTATAAACACCTTTATAATTCCCCTTTTCGGGCTTGATATGAGGGTTTTTAATTTTGAAAGATATCATCATTAATTTTGCTTAAAAAACTCGCCATGTTTGATCGTATGTTTGTCGGATTCATGCAATTTTGTTATTATCATAATAATAATGCACATTCTCATTATTTATAATATATCATGCATATATTATAAACAGTAAACTAAACAAAGATGATCAATCGGCCCAAAAACTAATGGCCCGTGTGAGCCAAACACGGGCCTAGGTCCAATCCTAGGGAATGCATGGGATGCAAATGCACAATCACATAAGCCTCAAATATTTACATGTCTTCAATCTTCATAATCATCAAGGCCACCATCTTCCAATCTTGATCTTCAACTAAACTAATATTTATAAATAAATATCCATGGTAAATAGGGATACATCTAATGAGGTGAGAACGCGCTATAAACCAAGCCCGCTTATAAATTGATAATTATTACAATCATTCAACATAAAATATCTTAGCGTACACCTAGCAAATTGTGCTTGGGCTTTTGATCATCATTCATGCATAATATCACATATCATACACCATCAATTAATTATCACAATAATTAATTGATCCAATATTATATATCTTGATCCAATCACTAACGGCGGCATGTGATATCTGAAAAAGGAATTGAAGTCGATAAAATCCTGCATGACCCAAGAATGATCGAACTTCTTTGACCGTTGGTGATGTTAAATTAGCAATAACATCAACTTTGGCTTTATCGACTTCAATTCTTTTTTCAGATATCACATGCCCCTGTTAGTGATTTGATCAAGATATATAATATTAGATCAATTAATTATTGTGATAATTAATTGATGGTGTATGATATGTGATATTATGCATGAAGGATGATCAAAAGCCCAAGCACAATTTGCTAGGTGTATGCTAAGATATTTTATGTTGAATGATTGTAATAATTATCAATTTATAAGTGGGCTTGGTTTATAGCGCCTTCCCATACCATGAGATGTATCCCTATTTGCCATGGATATTTATTTATAAATATTAGTTTAGTTGAAGATCAAAATTGGAAGATGGTGGCCTTTATGATTATGAAGATTGAAGACATGTAAATATTGGAGGCTTATGTAATTGTGCATTTGCATCCCATGCATTCCCTAGGATTGGACCTAGGCCCGTGTTTGGCTCACACGGGCCATTAGTTTTTGGGCCGATTGATCATCTTTGTTTAGTTTACTGTTTATAATATATGCATGATATATTATAAATAATGAGCATGTGCATTATTATTATTATGATAATAACAAAGTTGCATGAATCCAGCAAACATACGATCAAACATGGCGAGTTATTTAAACAAAATTAATGATGATATCTTTCAAAATTAAAAACCCTCATATCAAGCTCGAAAAGGGAAATTATAAAGGTGTTTATAATTTTCATGTCTTCCATCGACGATGGGTGCATGATGAATGCTACCCGTGCTCGAGGCTCGGCTCATATTATTGAGGGAGCCCTGGACGCCGGAAAGCTGTGACATCCATTGACATGTTGATGTGAACTACGTGGAACTCCCATGATTTCGGCTCATTTTATTGATGAAACTCATGGCGACCATCTATTAAGATTCAACATCGATGGGTAAGGCTTGACACGTGAAGATGAACGACGTCATTAACTAACTGCTGATTGAATGAATACAATGAATTACGATGAATTCTCCTAGCACTTAATGATCATCAATGATCAGGTATAATTTTTTGTAAAGTGTGATCGACTGACTGAGTTTAACTCAAATATTTGAAAGTTTGAATTGAATGATTGAATCTTTGTAAAAGTTGTAAAGCTTTACTCAACTAAACACCTTCTCTATTTATAAACTCTGAGTCCAATGGTCTCGAGTTTCAAAAATGATATATTCCAAATAAAAGTGTTTTTTGGCTTGTCTTTTGTCCACGTCAACATTCTTTAACAATCGTATACTGCTACGGTTAGTTTTGTACAGAAAAACTTATCCAATCACCAGTTTAGTTTTTTTAGACGTAAACTGATGTCTTTGATAATGTATGTTAATTTCCTGGACTGATAGACTTGGTAAACTGATAAATTGCAGTATGTGTCAGTTTAGTTTATATGTTAATTTAGTTTAGCTTATGGACTTGGTTACTTTAGTTTAGCAGACTTCAGTTTTGCCTTAAGATTTGTTTATAACCAAAACCTTAGTTGATCAAATAACTTCCCCATTTTTTGTGCTCTACAAAACTAAGCGACAATTCCATTTTTCTTTAGGCAAAATTTGTATTGACATAAAATTTTGATGAACTGATAAAATAAATATAAGATAAAGTGAAGAAAACTACAGCATATTGAAGCAAATACAAATATCTTCTGTCTTTTTATCTGTCTTCCCTATTTTTTTTAACTTATTTGAAGCATATTCCTCTTTAGATTTACAATTTTGTCCTTGAAGGTCACTTCTCCTTTTTTGTCAACACCGGGAATAACCACATATCTTTGTAGGATATGTACTACCGAAGTCATTTGAAGGTTCGTGTGCTGAGCACCTTGAGGTGCTTCAAACACAATATTCTCCAAGATCTGTAATAGCTCGTGCTCTAAGAATGTATACACCGATGAATTAGATCGAGTTTGATTTTAAACCAAGCGAAAAACACTCGAAATAATCATTCGTTAAGAAACACAGATAAATTTTATATCATGTGTAACTGAATAACTGAAAATAAGAGGGATCAGTTCTCGCATGTATCAGTTCAGTTATGTTGAGAACTGAACTGATAGATACTCGAATTGATCAAGTCAGTTTAAAGCTAGGGGTTAACAGTTAGGGTACATAAGATATGTTTTCGGAGACTTCAACTGCTCCTACGTCACCCCTTCTACCACCTCTGGTAGGATCCACTAGAAAGCTTTGATTTATACAACACCTTATACAAACCCAACAAACTTAGGACTTACCCACTGTCTAACTGAACTCATAGTCTAGACTGAAGGCATTATCTTCCAGCCAACAATTGTTTAACATCTGTGTGTCAAAGACTACATACACAAGTTTATTGTCTTTGTGCAAGACTATGTTTGAGTGGTGGTGTGTGTGTGTGAGAACTGATCTCTGAGTTCAACACGAAAGTGTCCTCACACACTGAGGGTATTGTGCTTCTAATCTAAGCTGATAACACGATGAAGTGTTCCCTCTGGGCAGATTGCTTCTTGTAAGCTAAACCATTGAGGGTCACACAAGCACTGGTTTACTTCAAGATCACCAATGTCCAAATGAGGCAGGTGCACTATCTTTGACTATTTTAGCAGTCATGCTCTCAAAATTTCTATAAGCTTTTATAAACTTTATTTATAAGCTTATCAATTGATCATATCAAACTTATTTCTTATAAATTCAACTAATTGAATTTATTATCTCAACGGGAACAAGTAAACCAGTGCTTGTGTGACCCTCAATGGTTCGGGGATACAGCTAGCCGTGAGTTCACAACTCTTTGTGATTCAGGACATAATCCTTTATTCGGGCTTACCCTAATTTGGCCCATTCTTTATATCAACCATTGATCATGAGAAAGTCAGAAACCATTTTCTGATTAAACCCATCAAATCATGGTAAGAGCGTCTAGCAGAATCGCCCCATGATTCCCTAGGTATCACTGATAGTACCTGCAAAAACCAGTCGGTTATGATTAACGTACAGTACGGTCCTTTCATCTCATATATCCCAATCGAATCTGCAATCATTGGTTCATCGAGGGTTGCATAATAATTCGATAACTGTGTGACACATCTTTGAGAATAAATAGTGGCATCGCATGTACAATTGCAGAACTCCTTCTCTAACGTACATCTCATACTCTGGCCAGAGATTCCATGCACTATTATTTCATCAGATTACATAGGATATCCACATCCGTAGGTGAGCGATGAATTCCCGACTACAATGCACTAGCGCCTACATGTGTCACAACTGTACTCAATCTCGCCACCTGATGACTCTCCTGGAATCGGTAAACGAGTCGAAGCACAACCCTAGCATATAGAGCCTCAGTGTTGTCCCGGATCGTAAGGACTAATTGTGTAATATCATAACCACGGACTTATCATCTCGATGAATGATAACCACTTGGAAAGTCCGAGGGAGGGTTGTTCGGTATAATCATCATATGACTACTCATCTGCATGTTTGGACATCTCTATGCCCTTACCAAGAAACGCGGTACGCAACATCACAGATGCTAGTCTCGAGCTCAAGCGACCTTTATCCATGTTTTAGGCTGTTGAATTGACTATGAACGAATTTAGATTATACAGTGTTTACAAATGTGTTTCAACATCGAATTACGATTCATTTGTATTAAAGTATAATCAAGGACTTTATCTATGCTAATTGCATGAGTATACAGATAAAGTAAAACAAGACAATAAAAAGTTAAATTATATTAAAAAAAAGATTGTTTATTACACTTGAGTCAATAAATTCCCTATCCAACCGTTGGCTTGCAGGACATTTATTCTAACATCGAGTTGGTGGAGTCAGAGATTGATTTAGGAATTAGAGTTGATGAAGACTTGAACTTAATATAATAAATTATATATTATTACCAAAAAAATGTAATAAAACTATAAATACAACTTTAAATTTTATTTTTTCCAAAGCTTATAATTTAATTTGATCCGACAACGAATAGTTGATCAAAATTAACAAACTAAATATTATCCAAGAACTACGATTTTTAATGTCTCAATCATGAAAAATTCTCACATTTTAATGCATTCACAACGATTGTAATGTTTAAAAAATAATCTGAAACAAAAAAAAATTCGTATGTATAATTTTAGTTGATAATTGAGAGGCCAGAGTCATTAAGATGAAATGCATAAAATTTCATTGAAACAACCATATTCGAGGGCAAGAATTTTACAATATTATTAATTATTTTGGGCTCCCTACAAAGATTAGCAAGTGAACTGACTTCTCAAGCGAGTCTTTCGCACAGTACTTATTCATTGTAGTTTAACTTGTTAACATGATTTTCATGATATTGTGTTAGTCCAAGAAATACCTAGTGCACATCAAATATTAGTGGTTATGAGTTCGCATATCATAAAAAAATATTTATTTAAACAATAAATGCCTAATTTTTTTTAATTTATCAAAAACACAAGTATCAAAATAACAAGTTGTGTAGATGAAAACTTTTGTCGATCTTTGTTGAGTAAAATGATCTATTAGTCACAAACAAACAAAAGTTACGGAACAAATTTTATTTAGATGTCTTCACAATTTTTTTTTGTTTAAAAATTGTATAGTTATATAAAATTTAAAAGATAAAATTTAAAAAAAATAAACTTAAAATTTAATAAAGAAAATGCAATTCTTCCTTTTTATAGGTATGATATGGTTACCAAAGAATTGATCGTTATTTTCAAGCTTTTGCCCAATTTTTTTTCACATACACGCTTACTCTGCGCTTTTTAGGACATTGCATTGCTTTTTGGCTAGATAAAAAATCTCTCTTGATACACACTTACTCTATGCTTTTTAGAACCCTGGCTTTTTTGAACATTGTGCACGACGATTGCTAAAATTTTGGAATCCAGAGATCGAATTATGTCTCAAGCTCTGTCCGGTACTCGATTAAGCCAAATTGGTGAAATATGTTGCCCAATGTTGAAAGTTGTATGTCTATACACTAGTGATTTTTGTCATGCACTTTTGTTTAAAACTATGAATATTTAAACTTTAATATCACAAAGTGATTCATTTTGCCTCTTTAATTTGCATTTTTATACACCATAATATCACCCTTTCCAATAACATGAAATATTATAATTTGAATCATATATCTTTTATTATTTTAAAACACCTACTGCTTGAATGATACATAAAATTTTTAATGTTACAATACATGTACATTCGAAACTAAAATAGATATGATTAAGGTACATGCAATTAAAATCCTAGAATGGAGGGGAAACCTCATCATTTGATAAAAGGGATTCCAGAAAAAGTTTGATCAGTGTATTCCTCGTACTCCAATCCAAAAAACTGTCTCAAGAAGAACTCCTCGTATGGTATTCGCTGCTGGAAAAAACGCCAAACGACGCATGCAAATGCCAGAGTCGATAGCGGATTACAAACCATGATTTGAGTACCAACGGACCAAATCAAGAACCCGCAGTAACTTGGATGCCGAAGGTACCTATATACTCCATGTCTTATCAATACATGATGCTCCTCGTGATGAATCTTTATGAGATGAGTAAAGGATCTACCGGCTGTAATTATAGCCAACTTTCGTATAATTTCTCCAAAAACCACCATGGCGAGGCCTATGTTGCTTAGTAACCAGCGCTCCTTCAGCTCAGGGAAAAAATAAATTTCGACCAAATACTCAATCAAGGAAAAGACCATTGCCAATACGTAGTTTTTGCTGATTAAAAGAGACTTGAGGGTTACATTGTTTTTCCCATGAAAGAAAATGGCAAGAATATATTCAGAACAATGGAAGAAGATTATAGCTAAGACCATTTGCAATAACTGCCGGCACATTGTGAAGAAGATGGTATCTGTCATTTTTTCAAAACTCAAATAAACAAATTTTTCCTCAGAAGATAAATAGAACTCAGGTAGTGAGTCCCTCAAACAAGGAAATTTGGGTAGTCTATGTTGGAGATTTTGTCACACCTGAAATCATTGAAGAGAAGTAAGATACCAGAGATGGAATCAACGGCTCTATGTCATCGTAAATATGCATTAACATTCCTGCATATAGCGAAATCAGAAAACGAGAATAGTTGGTACGCTATATCAATACATATCTTCACACTTTGATATTGATCATAAATCTGATGTTGTTCAAAATAACCTACAAGCTACAACAGTTAGTAGTGTTCATACAAAATGTGGAAGTAACATTTGCTCTCAACTTATTTCCCTTTTCCCACGAACATAATAGATAGTTTTTTTCTCTCAAAAAGTTGCAAAAATAAAGATTGGATCGGCATTTTTGTAATCCACATAATACAAACCATAAACCAACTGCAATACATACCCCTGTAAGTTGAAGCCTTTTACAGCACATAGGACGAGGCACACAGCAGTATGAGCACAAGGTTTATGAGAGATTTATTTCGGCACAGCAGGATAAGTTTATCGCGAAACTTATCTTCTCGCTCACACAGATACCTAAAGCATTTCACATATTAAAATTTTACTGCCAAAGACGTTCGCCAAACTTATCATCTAGCTTGTAGAAAATTTTCAATGCTCAACACTGTTCTTATTCGTTTCTTGCATTACATAATCCAAACAAACAGGCAAACTTCGACGCAGAACAGTTTGTGCAAGTTGATTCACAAACACCACCACGAGAAGTCATATGTTCCACGAAGTAAATGAAGAATGTGAGCTAAAGGATGAAAGAAAATATACGAAGCCCACAATTCACAAATGGAACCAAATTAGGGAAACAATTCAGCACAAAATAAATTAACATAGCTATCGTCTCATAGCTTCCGGGAATAAGCAAGGCTTTTCAGCACATGTGTATAATTACTTTGGCAGAAAAACTTACTCCAAAGAAAAATTTTATCTTTTAAAAACTCATATTTTGGCAGAAACAGTTACACGTTCGTGTTTGCTCAGTTGTGCAATGACTTTGAAATTTAGATGGTTCAATCTTCTATGACATAGCCAGTTCTGAGATAGATTTGAGCTACAAAACAACTGGCTTATCGGGTTGATTGTATGTGTTTCCACATCTATTTCATGTTATAATGATATCATCATGTGCATTTTTTTACATCACACGCATGTAAAAAAATTCGACCGAATGCTTAGAGGTTTTAGCATGCGTGTGATGTAAAAAAATGCAAGTGATGATATCATTATAACATGAAATAGATGTTGAAACACATACAATCAACCCGATAAGCCAGTTTGTTTTGTAGCTCAAATCTATCTCAGAACTGGCTATGTCATAGAAGATTGAACCATCTAAATTTCAAAGTCATTGCACAACTGAGCAAACACGAACGTGTAACTGTTTCAGCCAAAATATGAGTTTTTAAAAGATAAAAATTTTTCTTTGCAGCAAGTTTTTTTGCCAAAGTAATTATACACATGTGCTGAAAAGCCTTGCTTATTCCCGGAGACTATGAGACGATAACTACGCTAATTTATTTTGTGCTGAATTGTTTCCCTAATTTGGTTCCACTTGTGAATTGTGGGCTTCGTATATTTTCTTTCATCCTTTAGCTGGCATTCTTCATTTACTTCGTGGAACATATAACTTCTCGTGGTGGTGTTTGTGAATCAACTTGCACAAACTGTTCTGCGTCGAAGTTTGCCTGTTTGTTTGGATTATGTAATGCAAGAAACGAATAAGAACAGTGTTGAGCATTGAAAATTTTCTACAAGCTAGATGATAAGTTTGGCGAACGTCTTTGGCAGTAAAATTTTAATATGTGAAATGCTTTAGGTATCTGTGTGAGCGAGAAGATAAGTTTCGCGATAAACTTATCCTGCTGTGCCGAAATAAATCTCTCATAAACCTGATCAAAATATACAGATAAGTATAGGAGGCTTGCACACTTATGCCATTAACTGACGTCCTATCGGGAATACTTATCCAAAATATACACATAAGTATTCCCGATAAGCCAACTTGTTTTGTAGCTCAAATCTATCTCAGAACTGGCTATGTCATAGAAGATTGAACCATCTAAATTTCAAAGTCATTGCACAACTGAGCAAACACGAACGTGTAACTGTTTCAGCCAAAATATGAGTTTTTAAAAGATAAAAAATTTTCTTTTTGTCAGTTCGGAAAGCAAGTTAGATCATCATTAAAAAATAGATGAAGTAAATCTGAAACGGAATTGAAGTATACTATAAAAAGGAATGTATATTCGCAATAAAAAGGAATTGAGTTATAACTAAATAAAAAGCAAGTTGCTTATCGTGAGCAGTGAAAGTTCCATCAATACCCACTCCACTGACATTGAGTTCCATATTGATCATTTGTGATGCCAAAAAAATTAAGCCCTATAAAAATCAATGCACAAGGACCATCCACAAGAACCGTGAAAACTGGAGACAGGTAAAAGGAGTTGGATTCTATTTCTTCAAGCCTCTCATATAAACAGCATGAGTAAATAATTACATAATTCAAGATTACCCAACCATCCAATCATAAATAATAACCAGAAAAAATAAAGATAAGTGAGCAAAACAATATAAGAGTCTGAGTTGCAAATGTGCGGAAGGGAATGGAGGATAAGAGCATTTAGATTTCACCGATTTCAGATATTTAACAACTTCCTTAAACAATTGGCCAACTTCTTGAATACCCCTACCGCTTAAAATAAAGATACCATTATTTTGAAAGAAAAAAACAACTAAAATATGCTGACCATCATTCGCACTTACAAACAAAAAAATTGATAAATTTGGGGATTGCTGGCGGACAAATTTAATAGTTAAACAAAAAATGAATATATGCTACCTAAAGTGTCCCGAGTCAACACACCGGCATATTAAATTCCAGTATATACAAAGCATAATCAACTAAACATTCAGATTCGGAACAAATTCAATTACAAAGAAATTCCACTCGAAGTGAAGAAATTTGAACAGAAAACCCACGCAAGCAAGCACTGAACAGACCAATTCGGATGCTTAAACCTTATTTAGCGACTCAAAACTAAATTACTCAAAAGCAGGACATCCAAATAAATAAAACCCACAAAAACCCTAATTCATTCCTTCATAATTGAACCGAAAACATCCATAAAAACCCCGGGGAACACACAACATCAAACAGAACAATCCCCTGGAGTAACCAAACCGAAAGCGGGAAGCAGCGTGGGAAAATTGAACGAAACGCAGCGTAACTCACCGTATCAGCGGGAAATGGAGTGTCACAACAGATCCAGAAAGAGGGAAAGAGAGACGGCGCGAGAGAGAACGAAGGTTTTCAAAATGAGCGCTCGCGTGTATATTTAACACGTGTTGACTTCATTTTTTTATTTGTTTATTTTGCATTATTTTCTATAAATCTTTTTCCCCTTTTTCATTGTTTGGTTTTTTAAAGGGAAATTGACCTTCAGTTTTCAGCCGTCGATTTTTTGTTGTGTTCAGTCTTTGAGTACTTTTTTAATATCACATTTCCACAGAAGTGTACCACATTTTCACATGAAGTGTACCACATTTTGTATGACATAGTACCACAATTTTGTGGGTAGGGAGTGAACCCAAAGAAATATTTTGATTGGGGATTTTTCACCAACTTCTCATTTTTTTAAACATAATTTATTTGGATTTCAAATGCCTAAAATAAATATATTTTATTTTGTGCATAGCTATACTCCTGAAGGTCAGTGAATTATTCATCCATTTCACTACTCAGTGGGATCATGAGCTGTTGTACGACCTATTTGAAAATCAAGATGTACAGAAGATTTTGAATATCCATGTACACACAAACATAGGAGAAGACAAACTTATTTGGCACCATGAAAGTAATGGCAAATATACGGTTCGGTCAGGATATAAAAGCGCATAGGAACTATTAGATGTGGGAGAAAGCAATGGGGTCTCCGGGGACTGGAAAAAGCTATGGAACCTGAAAATCCCACCTAAGGTGAAGGTCTTTTTGTGGCGTGCCGCGAGAGATATACTACCAAATCGTGGCAATCTCCAAAAGAAACAAATTATGGTCCCCATCTCTTGTGCAACCTGTGGAAATGAATGGGAGAATTCATGGCACCAATTCATCTTCTGCCCACTGGAAAAAGCTTGCTGGGAAGAGCTTGGTACCTGGAACCAAGTGTTCTCAGTATCCAATGAAGCAGATGGTTTCGTCCAATGGATGTTCAAACTGTTCCAGAAGGTAGATGTTAACACTCTTGAAAATATAGTGAAAGGATCGGTTAATAAGTGAAATGTGTTTAGAAGGGGGGTTGAATAAACACTCACAGATTATGTTCGTTTTTCGAAGGTTGAGTTCAGTTTAATGACAAACTGAAACTAAATATCTCGTAAGTCAATGACAATCAGTTTAACTGAGAAAACAGTTGCGGAAGTAAACTGAATGAAAGATAGAATAACTAAAACAAAAGGTAACTGAAGTAAAAAGCAAGCGATTTGTTTCTGGATGTTCGGATAATAGAATAACTCCTACGTCACCCCTTCTATCACGAAGATAGGATTTCTACTAAAAGACTTTGATCGAATATAATGTTTGTACTGACCCACTTCAGTTTGGTCTTATCAATGCCACAACTAAAACTCTTAGTTACAACAGGCTATTTCAGTTCGTGACTGATCTTAGCACAACTTAATAATATAGCAGATATTACAGTGTGCTAACAAGCTCAAAGATGGTAGCCTTGAATGCTACAGATAAAACTTAGTAAGAGAGTGAGCTTTTGATTTCAGCAGAGTAACAGCTTGAGTAAAATAGTAGTTCTTGTCTATTTTCTTTAGCTGCTCTGTTCGCCTATTTATAGGCTTCTCTTCCAACGGTAACTTGATATAATATTTGAATTTTATATCCGTTGATTTGCCACGTCGATATTCTTCTGAAAATCGTACACTGTAGACTTTGAAATGCGGCGTTCCACTACAAGTTGCAGTCTGCTTGTACTGATGTCGGTTGAACATCCCTTTCATTTGATGACTTGTTAAGGCTGAGCGATTAGCTGATGAAAGTAGCTGATAAGCTTGCGCTGAGTGAATCAACTGATCAGTCAGTTGTCTTCAGGAATCCAGTTAGGTTCAACTGATCAGTCAGTTAACTTCGAAAGTTCAGTTCAGCTGGATTCGGTTGCCTTGATACTTCAGTTGCTTAATACGAATACTTGATCAGTTGGTTCCGTAGATAAATGGTTTGTCAAACAGCCGAAATTAAGTTTCCAACAATTTCCCCCTTTTTGGTGTTTGACAACACTAAGCAAATGATAATTGATCAGTCAGCTTATAAACGTCCTTCAAATCGATTGTAGGTAAAATAATAACTTTCGTGTACAGATTCGTACAATGAAAGAATGAAATAATCTGTATAAGTGATTCCATGTACAAGTAAATGAATGACTGTAGCTTAGGTCTCTATTCCCCCTTTTTGTCAAACGCCCCCATTCTAATAGATAATCTTTTAACATCAGTTGACAGAACTTTAACAGAAGTGGTTACGTCTGATACTGCATTCAGCATAGTGGTTTGCATCAAATCTATCTTTCGGGAAACAGATGTTTCCACGAAGTCAATTCTCTTGCTGATTACATCTTGGGTGACAGAGAGACTTTCAGCTAAGCCTCTATTCTTTCTAATCTCTTCTATAGCAAGGGAAAGAGAGGTCACGGTAGCACTAACAACCTGCAGCTTTTCTGAGTTGAATACTTCTGCATGTTCTAGTTTTAAAGTATGAGCGAGTTGAGTTCGCTGAATCAAGGAAACTTCAGAAAGTATTTTGTGCATATTATTCTGAATGTCTTGAATTTCTTCAAGAACTGCATCAAGATCTCCAGACGACTGAGGAGGTGATTGTCCAGAAGTTCCAGCTTCTTGTTCTTTAGAGACTTGATCAAAGACCACCAAGGTCCTGTCAGATACCACTGTCTCGACCATGGTGTGTTCTGGAACAACTGAGTCAGTAACCTCTACTTGCGCTGGAGGAGGAGAAGAAGGATCCTGAATTGCAACTGAGCTGTCCTGCTGTGGAGGTAAATCTGTAAGACCTTCAGTTGGAGGATCATTAACTGGTGCTTCTTCCTGAGTATCAGCTGATATTTGGGCTGGCTCGTCAGTTTGAATATTTTCTAAATTGAGCAACTGAGCCTCCACATTTTCAGCGATTTCTTTATCTGTGGATGGGGCTGGCACATCAGTTTGATCATCCTGCTGAACGGGCTCTTCAGTGAGGATAAGTGCCTCTACAATTGCTTGATCAGTCGAGTGATCAACTGATTCAGAAATGAGCTCCTCTGGTTGAGATTCCTGTACTACTGACTGAATAATTTCATCAATATTTGCAAGTATTAAGTCAGCTTCTGAGTACAGTGGTGGATCAGCAACAGAGGTTTCAGGCACATCCTGAGCTTGCTCTTTATTTGGTGATGAGGGTCCTTTCTCTTCATCTGAAGTCCCTCCATGAATAACTAATTCCTGATCTTGTTCCCAAAATCGTATTTGTACATGCAGAGAAGTAAGATCTGAATCCAACTGAGTAAGTACAGCTCGATCATTGTAGGCAGTTGGATTCGTCGGAATGTAGTTGGCTTTCAAGTTTTCAACTAATTGAGCCAACTTCTTGGCTCTCATCAAATCAAAGAAATAATCTTTTCTTCCCAAAGCCTGCACAATGGTAGCAGCTTTGACTATCCTTAAAACGATGGCTTCCAATCTGATAAACCTTTTCAGCTGAGACTTCTTCTTCAATTGTTTGGCAAATGTGTGAGTTCTGTATGTGATCCAAGCCTCATAGGTTTTCAGTTGGGATGCTGCATAAGCATTGACATGTTCCCAAATTAGGTCAATGTGGGTCTGAATAGCATTTGTTGGCCTGGGCTCTTCAATCATCTTGCCCTTGCCTTTTTCATCAGAAAGAATATGTGGAATGTTTAGACCCGAGCGAGTCGTTTCCACCAGTTCTTGAATAGTGACCCCTTTGGGTCGAGCCTGAGCAAAAATTGTAGGGCGATTGACAGTTTGTAGAGAAGATACTGCCCTGACAGACTCTCGTTCAGTTGAAAGAGGCAACTGATCTCTTGCTGAAACTTCAGCTGGGATGGCCTTAAGAGGAATAGCCTGAATAGGCTGTTGAGCGTCGGAGGATTTCAGCCTTCAGTTGCTTCCATCGAGACTAAATGCTTTGTTTTCTGAGTTCTAGGCTTTTTGGTGACTTTGGGAGATGGGGTTTTCTCTGTTTCTGAGTCACTGACAATCAGCTTCTTTTTGGAGGACTTCAGCTGTGCCAGAGTTTTTGCCCTTTTTACAGACTTGGGAGTAGCCTGCTGTGCTCCAATCTCCTTTTTGATGTTGACGAATTGATCAGGAGATAGATCCAGTTTGGCTCTGGGCGGCAAAATATTTTTAGCATTGAAAACTTTGAATTTAGATGATCGTTCAGAATCATCAGCCACCAGCCCTTTGAATTTCAGCAAATAGCTCAACTGGACAGTAAACCCTTTGGACTGTTTGGTAGATTGAAGCATGTTCTTCAGTATGTTGAAGGTGAGACGCCTCCAGTTGAGTCTCCGGCATGCCATGATAATGGTAAGGGCCTGAAATTTTTCCAGTGTAAGAGTAGCAAAGGATCCTGCTTTTGCCAATAACCCCTTGGCCACAATGTCAGCCAACAACTGAACCTCATGTTTGAGTTCCTTCTTTGGATCGAAAACTTTGATTTTCCGTCCATCAGCGGAGAGTAGAGTCTACATCTCTTCAATATCTGATGCTTTAACATCAGCAAGGTGTGCCAATCCATCAGACGGCAACAAAAATACCTCACCAAAGGAGTCATCTGATATGGTCAACAACTGACCATTGACAGTAGATGAGATGCTCCCATCCTGATTGATAGATCCACTGGAGTAGAGATCGAAAAGCTCCTTTTGATAGATCTCCTGGGAAGATTGTCCCAAGAAAGTTCGGAGACCTGCTGATTGAAGCTTCTGGAAAACATCCTTGACCTCGGCTTCCTTAATCGATAGGACTGAATCAAAATTGATTGCCATAGCATTCAACATATGCGCTGGGATATGATTTGTCATTTGATCTGAAAAATTTTCTGCGAAAAAGAAGGCGTAAATTTGCTTTTGATCTGAAGAATTTGGATAAGCGTAAGAAGAAGAACTGAAATGGAGCGGGAAAGAGTACTTTTGTACGCGACTGTTCGTATTATTGGACACGTGTCAGTCCATGAAAATTTTGCAGTAAAAAAAACGTGTGTTAGTGTGGTAAAGCCGTGTGTAGAAAGTATGTGGATTATATGAGTCCACGATTCAACTTGTCATTTGCTTAAAGACTGCATTAAATGCTTGATAGACAGTCACGTCACTTAATTTGGAATAAAAAATGGTTAATTGGTTAACGTATGTGAGAAAATTAGTGAAATATCCGACTGAAGGATCAGTTGTAACACTGTGTCCTTTCAGCTGAAGATTGACTAACTTCTGTCTTCTCAGTTAACCTCTTAAAACCAATATTCCCCCTTAATAAATGCATATAAATATTAATCGAACTTAAGCAAGGTTAATTAATTAAAATCCTATGCTTGGAAGATTAATCGTCTGCTGCAGTGACTGAGCCCTTTCATCTTCCTTGACCCTGCGCTATAAATAGAAGTGGCTCAATTAGTATAAAACACATCAGTTACGAATATTCAGCAGATAATATGGCAGATGCAAGTAGCTCAAGACTTCCGGATAGGGCTGAAGAGTTTATGACCGCAGCTGAGGAGAAACAAAAAGTCGATATAGAGGACGAAGTTTTTCAGAAAATTCTTCGTTTTTTAGAGAAGCTGCAGGGACTTCAGTTCTTCTATGAGTGTGGAGAGGCGAACACTCGTAGATTGTTGGCGAAGCTGAACAAATATAGAGAGCGTTTGCACGTCGCCGAGACGGTGAACCTCTTTGAGGATAGTCATCTCTACCAGCTGATGCTCTACAAGGAGAGGACTATTCTGGAGCGAATAGCTGTTTCTGATAGTTTTCTGAAGACTGCAACTGGCGAAGTATCCGGTTGGATGAAAAAATGGAGAGCTTTTGTTGAGGAAGAATACTTTGATGTAATCCGCAACAATTTTTTTAAATGAAGATTTATTTTGTTTCAATGTTGTCTTTTATTTTTCTGCAATGGTTATTCTAAAAAAAATGACTAACTGAATCATAACAACAAACTGACAAGCTAACATCAGTTAAGAATAGCACAAATATATGAACAACTGAGATATAAGCAAGGAGAACTAATTAAGATAAGTCTATTAAACCAAGTATGTTGCGAAAGTGAGAAAACTTAGTCTCGGGTAGTGGTTTGGTGAAGATATCCGATGTTTGCTGCTCAGTTGAGACGTATTCCAGCCTGATGTCCTTCTTCAGGGCATGATCTCTGATGAAGTGATGCCTGACATCGATGTGCTTGGTCCTTGAGTGAAGAACTGGATTATACGTGATAGCGATTGTGCTTGTATTATCGCAAAATATAGGCGATTCCTTGGCGATAACTCCATAGTCTTTCAGTTGTTGCTGAATCCAGAGCAGTTGAGCGCAGCAACTTCCAGCAGCAAGATATTCTGCTTCAGTCGTGGAAGTAGTTATGGATGTTTGCTTCTTGCTGAACCAAGAGATCAGTCTGTCTCCTAGAAACTGACATGATCCACTTGTACTTTTTCGATCAAGCTTACATCCTGCATAATCTGCATCTGAATATCCACTAAATTGAAAGATGAGTCTTTAGAATACCACATCCCAACATTTTGTGTGCCCTTAAGATATTTTAAAATCCTTTTGGCGGCTGAGAAATGTGATTGCTTAGGATTTGCTTGAAATTGAGCACACATGCATACAGCAAATACAATATCAGGACGACTAGCAGTTAGGTACAATAATGAACCTATTAAACCTCTGTATAATGTCGCCTCAACTGATATTCCCCCTTGATCATTGTCTAGTTTGACTGATGAACTCATGGGAGTGCTTGCTGCTGAGCATGATTTCATGCCAAATTTCTTAAGTAGTTCCTTCGTATATTTGGTCTGACTGATAAAGATACCAGTTTCCAGTTGCTTCACTTGCAGCCCAAGAAAAAATGTCAGTTCACCCATCATGCTCATTTCGAATTTGTCCTGCATCAACTTAGCAAACTTCTCGCATAATTTGGGGTTAGTTGACCCAAATATAATACCATCAACGTAAATTTGAACAAGTAGAATATGATCATTCTTAGAAAATTTGAACAAGGTCTTATCAACTGATCATACTGAAAAATCATGATCAGTTAGAAAATTTGAAAGCGTTTCATACCAAGCTCTTGGAGCTTGTTTCAGACTATATAAGGCTTTGTTCAAATGATAGACATGATCAGAAAAAGTATGATTGATGAAACCTGGAGGTTGCTTTACGTAGACTTCTTCCTGCAGCTGACCATTTAAAAATGCGCTCTTCACATCCATCTGGTAGACTTTGAAGTTCTTGAATGATGCATAGGCAAGAAATATTCGGATGGCTTCCAGTCTTGCACCTGGGGCATATGTTTCATCATAGTCAATTCCTTCTTCCTGCCTATATCTTCGTGCTACCAGTCTCGCCTTGTTGCGCACAACTGAACCACCTTCGTTCAGTTTGTTCATGTATACCCATTTTGTACCTATAATAGTTTTTGAAAGTGGTCTTGGAACTAAGTTCCAGACATTGTTATGGGTAAACTGATTCAGCTCCTCTTGCATTGCATTTATCCAGTTTGGATCAGCAAGAGCCTCATCAGTTTTCTTTGGTTCAAATTGTGATACGAAAGCTGAATGAATAAATAAATTAAGCATCTGATTTCTTGTTCTTACCGGATCAGATGGATTACCTATCACCAATTCTGGAGGGTGTGATTTCTTCCATCTGAGTTCAGTGGTTGTTGTATCCAAGTTGGTAACTGCTTCTGTATCAGTTGGAGCTTCATCAGTTGGCAGTTGAATATTCTCAATAGACTCCTCCAACTGAACATCAGGAATAGCTTCATGTTCAACTGGTTGTTCTAATACTTCTGGCTCTGGTGTTTGGAGGTTGTTGTGATTGATATGATTGTCTTCTTCATCTTCATCCTCCAGACTGATCTCTGTAAGTCTATCAATTAGCTCAACTGGATCAGTTGGCTTATCAGTTAGAGCGTTTTCCTCAAAAACAACATGGATAGATTCTTCCACATTCAAAGAATTTTTATTGAAAACTCTATACGCTTTGCTAACTGAAGAATATCTAAGAAATATTCCCTCTGCAGATTTTGCATCAAAGGTTTTTAAATGATTTTTACCATTATCGAGAATAAAACATCTGCAGCCGAATATTTTAAAGTAGGAGATCACACTTTTTCTTCCATGCCAGATCTCATATGGTGTTTTCATATGATTCTTATTAATCACCGATCTGCTCTGAGTATAGCACGCAGTGTTTACTGCCTCTGCCCAAAACTTTTGAGAAATGCCTGAATCAGCAAGCATTGTTCTAGCAGCTTCTTTAAGCGTCCGGTTTCTCCTTTCAGCTACACCATTTTGCTGAGGAGTTCTAGCTGCTGAGAGCTCATGCTTAATTTCAACATTTTCTAAAAAATTTGAAAGAATTTGATTGATGAATTCAGTTCCTCGATCAGATCTGATTCTATCAATTCCAACTGATTTTTCATTTAATAATCTTTTGAAAAGCTTTATCAGTTGTGCAGCAGTTTGGTCTTTGGATTTGAGAAAAATAACCCAAGTAAATCTTGAAAAATCATCCACAATCACCAAGGTGTATTTCATTCCCTCTAAGCTCATGATTGGTATTGGACCAAAAAGCTCCATATGTAACAGTTCTAAGCATCGGGAAGAAGATTTACGGCCCTTGTTTTTAGAAGAAGATTTTACTTGTTTACCAAACTGACATGCTGAACAGATTTTATCTTTGACAAAGTCCATTTTGGGCAAACCAGTTACAAGATCGTGGTTACTCAGATATGCAATGGATTTAAAGTTCAGGTGGTTCAATCTCTTATGCCACAACCAGTTTTTGGAAATTTTTGAAGCAAAGAAACATATTGGTGCATAAGGTTGATTATTCCAACTGACTTTGTAAGTATTTCCACATCGTTTGCCAGTTAGAATAACCTTATCAGTTGAGTCTTTGACTGAACAAGAGTGTTTGTCAAACTGAACTGAGAATCAGTTATCGCATAACTGACTGATACTAATCAGATTATACTTGAGATTCTCAACTAATAAAACATCATTAATCGTAAAGTTACCATGAATAAGCTTACCCTTACCCACAGTTTTACCTTTGGAATTATCTCCAAAACTGATGTTTGGTCCAGTGTACTAGTTCAGTTGAGATAATAGATCTGCATTTCCCGTCATGTGTCGTGAGCATCCACTATCAAAGTACCAGATTGATTCCTCAATTATACCTGTTATCTACAATCACACACAAGATATAATCTTTGGTACCCTTTTCTATTTGGGTCCTAAACTGATTAGTCCTTTAGGAACCCAGACTTGGATTAGTCTGACTGACTGTCTAGTTGCTGTATTCCAGATGGTCTTTCTCGATTTGTGTGTGTTTGGTGTGTAGTGTGCAGATGATACAACATGTGATTTAGCTTTGTTCGACTGATTGTTCAGCCGATATCTTTTCTGATCCGGCTTGCTGTTATAGTAATTGGAGTAGCCATTTGAATATTTCCTGCTGAATCTTTTTGATAACTGACTGTGTGAGTCAGTTGAAACTTTTGGGCTATAACCAATACCATATCTTCTAGCCTTGTTCATACTTTCAGTAGGCTGTTCAACCAGTTTACTTGGCTTAGCTTGTTCTTGTACCATAACTGATTTGACAAAGTGAATGTATTTCTCTTTATCCATATTCAATTTTGGTCGAGTATCATTGAGAATCATTTCATCTTGGGTGCTGAACCCTAAACCAGTTTTATCAGTAACTGATTTATGTGAGTTCTGTATTTCAGTTAATGCAACAGATGATTTGTTCCAAGCCTGTATGAGTTCAGTTTGCTTCTCAAGCGTCAACTTTTGAATCATTGATTGATTCCTGCTCTTTTCAGCATTGAGCTCAGCAATCTCCCTTTTCAGACTCAACACATCAACCGATTCATCAGTTTTAGTTTTATTGTCTATGGAATCAGTTTGCTTTGCTCTGGCCTTTTCAAACGATAAGGCAAGCTTATGATACTCATTAACCATATCATGAAGAGTTGAAATAAGTTCATCTCTAGTGAAATCAGTTGAGCTGAAGTCAAATACATGTTGACTGCTTGACTCCTCTTCTGTATCACCAGCCATTAGACACTTCACTTCCTCTTCACCATCACTGGAACTGCATGAGGTTTCTGGTTCTGACTCCTCGCTGTCAGTTTCTGCCCATTTAGATTTGCTTTCTTCAGCTAGGAGTACCTCATGCTTCTTCTTGGAAAACTTCTTATCATCCTTGGATCTCTTTCTATGCTCATATGACTTCTTTTTTCTTTCAGTCGAGCCCGGACTGTCCTTCTTGGGTTTTGGACAGTCAGCAATGAAGTGACCGAGTTTGCCACAGTTGTAGCAGCCATTTGATTCCTCTTTAGAATTATTTATCTGATAATTCTTCTGGAAGTTCCCTTGATTTCTTCTCATGAATCTTCCGAATTTTTTAATAAACAATGACATAGCATCATTGCTCAATTGATCAGCAGAATTCTCGACTGAACCAGTTGGTTCTGTTCTGACAGCAGCTAATACAGTTGTGACTGCTGGAGTGGAAGGCTCTCCTTCTCGAGTTTGAAGCTCCAACTCATAGGCTTTCAGATCAGCGAATAGATCATGAAGCTCAACTCTGTTCAGATTCTTGGATTCCCTCATTGCCATGGTCTTTATGTCCCACTCCTTGGGAAGACCTGTGATTACCTTTAATGCAACTTCTTTGTTGGTATATACTTTCCAAGTGAATTGAGTTCATTGATGATGCAGCTGACTCTTTCATCATGCTCATGCATCGATTCTCCAGTTCTCATCTTGATGTTGTCAAACTTCTGCACAGCAACAGAAAGTTTATTCTCTTTGTTTTGTTCGTTTCCTTCACACAGCTGGATCAACTTTTCCCAAATCTCTTCAGCTGTCTTACACATCTTGATCTTGCTGAAGGTGACTTTGTCCAGTGTCTTGTACAGTATATCCTTTGCCACATTATCCAGATTTGCTTTTCTTTTGTCTTCTGCTGTCCATTCATCTCTGGACTTTTCAATGCGGTGAGGTGCCCCTTCAGTAATAGCCACTGCTGTATTGGCTTTCAGAATATTCATCGGTCTGTCAGTGATAACGTACCACATGTCATCATCATGTGCAGCTAAGTGAGCCTGCATTCTTATTTTCCAATCATCGAAGTCCTATCTGGAAAACATAGGGATCTTGTTGAAAGAAGACATAATGATCAGTTTGAGAGTGTAGATATTCTGAGACGAGATATAACTGTGCTCTGATACCACTTGAAAGGATCGGTTAATAAGTGAAATGTGTTTAGAAGGGGGGTTGAATAAACACTCACAGATTATGTTCGTTTTTCGAAGGTTGAGTTCACTTTAATGACAAACTGAAACTAAATATCTCGTAAGTCAATGACAATCAGTTTAACTGAGAAAACAGTTGCGAAAGTAAACTGAATGAACGATAGAATAACTAAAACAAAAGGTAACTGAAGTAAAAAGCACGCTATTTGTTTCTGGATGTTCGGATAATGGAATAACTCCTACGTCAACCCTTCTATCACGAAGATAGGATTTCTACTAAAAGATTTTGATCGAATACAATGTTTGTACTGAACCCCTTCAGTTTGGTCTTATCAATGCCACAACTGAAACTCTTAGTTACAACAGGTTATTTCAGTTCGTGACCAATCTTAGCACAACTTAATAATATAGCAGAGATTACAGTGTACGAACAAGCTCAAAGATGGTAGCCTTGAATGCTACAGATAAAACTTAGTAAGAGAGTGAGCTTTTGATTTCAGCAGAGTAACAGCTTGAGTAAAATAGTAGTTCTTGTGTATTTTCTTTAGCTACTCTGTTCGCCTATTTATAGGCTTCTCTTCCAACGGTAACTTGATATAATATTTGAATTTTATATCCGTTGATTTGCCACGTCGATATTCTTCTGAAAATCGTACACTGTAGACTCTGAAATGCGGAGTTCCACTACAAGTTGCAGTCTGCTTGTACTGATGGCGGTTGAACATCCCTTTCATTTGATGACGTGTTAAGGCTGAGCGATCAACTGATGAAAGTAGCTGATAAGCTTGCGTTGAGTGAATCAACTGATCAGTTTCTAACTGATCAGTCAGTTGTCTTCAGGAATCCAGTTAGGTCCAACTGATCAGTTTCTAACTGATCAGTCAGTTAACTTCGAAAGTTCAGTTCAGCTGGATTCGGTTGCCTTGATACTTCACGTGATACTTCAGTTGCTTAATATGAATACTTGATCAGTTGGTTCTGTAGATAAATGGTTTGTCAAACAGCCGAAATTAAGTTTCCAACATATAGCAATGGTTTTATGAGGCATATGGAGGGCTCGAAACGACAAGCTTTGGAACAAAATTGTTATACCAGTTGAATCAGTGTTTAGCTCAGCGTTACAACTCTTGACGGATTGGAGAGCGGTGCGTAGAATCGAAGGAACTCAGGATAGAACAAACATGCAGGATGGGGAGAGAGCAACCTGGAAAAAACCACAAGCTCATGCACTAAAATGCAACATCGATGCATCGGTACAGAATGGCTCAAGGAACATTGGGGTGGGAATGGTCCTTCGAGGCTCAGATGGACTATTTATTTCAGCAAAAACAAAAATGCTTCTCTGGAAGTGTAGGAATTAAAGATGCCGAAGCAATGGCATTCAAGGAAGCACTCAGCTGGATAGAAAGCATGAATGTTCAAGAGGTAATCTTTGAGTCAGATTCTAAAATAGTTGTTGAGGCAATAAGCTCGGAAACAGAAGATAACTCAGAATTTGGTGCAATTATCTCAGAGTGTCGTGAAGTGATTCGTCAAAAACCGTCGTTCAGTGTCTGTTTCACACGTAGACAAGCAAACAAGGTTGCCCACAATCTTGCTAGGGCATCTTGTTTCCATGCTCGTCCATCGATCTGGAATACCCCTCCAGATTTTATCATTGATGTTTTGAATGAAGACCGTAATTCTCTCGATTCTTAATAAAATTTAGGAATTTCGTTCAAAAAAAAAAACATTTGCATAACATTTTTGAAAATAAATTTACTACATTATTATATATTGAATATTGATCCAATCCCAGTAATTTTGAACTTTCATAATATAATGTAAAATGTTTAAAAGATAATCCGGTGCATATATTTTGTCAAACATTACAATTTTAATAGGGAAAAAAATCTATTTCAAAAAATAAAATGAAATATATATTTAATTTTTTATTTAACTTATAATATGTCGAGCTAGTAATGAAACATACCTATAAAATCATGCGTATAAAACAATATTGATCAAACTAAAAATCAACCAAGTTGATAGATTGGCTCATGATAGAAGTTTGCAAAGTCCCCTATAGTACAGGATGGTTGGGACGATGTCGGGATTGTACATTTGCTTGAAGATCTTATGAATGCGAGCAATATCATCGCCCACTTGAAGTATATATTTACAATATCTGACTTCTCTATTATATTATCCAATACTCTCGCTAGTAACATATGAACAACTTAATTTTCACACAATATACATTAATGAATTGGGATTATTTTTTTGGTTGAAGTTGTCTTGTTTGGTTGTTATCCGACTTTTCATCTTTCAAGCTTTTTATATTGTTTAGTTTTAGTAATAATATTTTGAGGATTTTTTCTTCATGAAAATTATACGTCGTGATTGTACATTATCATGACTCAAATATCTATTTACTTAAAAATTTTATTTGAATTTTTTTTAGGACTTGTCAAAATAAACCAAAGATAAAATAATTAACTCAAAATTGATTCTTATTAGTCTTTTGGTTGAAGTGACATAATCATCTATTGGACGGGAGATAGACTAAAGTATAAACCTCAGAGTGGGTCTCATGTGAAACCGTTTTATGGATCTCAATCTATAAGACGATTCAATCCTACCGATATTCACAATAAAAAGTAATATTCTTAACATAAAAAGTAATATTTTTTCATGGATGGCCCAAATAAGATATATGTCTTACAAATACGACTCGTAAGACCGTTTCACACAAGTTTTTGTCTAAACATTAATGACAACAAGTCCCCTACCCATATTGTAATAATAATATTAAAAAAAAATTATTGCTTGACGTATACATCGACACACAGACTTTTAGCTCTTTTGGTTGAATTTTTAGCTTTCTTCAATTAAAAAATTGCAAGTAGAAATCAATAGTAAATTCAAAAATATGTTTGATAACAAAAAAATCTGAAATCCTATGCAATTTGTTTCGAAGTGTAATTAGCATAAGAAAAATATGTATAATCAGTGCATTGCTTGATGAGAGTGTTGGGGAATTACACCGAAACGATGCCGATCACGATGATAATAGTACCCAAAAATGCGGAATAAAATAATCAACAAGAACACAAAGATTTACGTTGTTCACCCAATATAGGCTACGTCCACGGAGTACTGCAACTTTTATAACTAGAAGAAATATTACAACAAGTATATACACCAATACACTCAATATCTCACGATCCCAACCTGAGTATACCGAGAAAATAATTTCTCTAACTCACACAAGAGAATTCCCGCACTCAAGAAAAAATACACTCTTTTTTCTATGCACTCTCTTTTTATCAAAGCTGAAAAGCTTTTGATTTTGGGATACAATAATTGAAGGAATTGAGCTCTATTTATAACTAATTCCTTCTTTCAGTTTTTAAAATTTTTCGATGTGGGATACGTTTTTTTTATTATTTAATTTAATATGGGTCTCATCCCATTAAATTCTTACCTAACAGAGAGAACGAGAGAAAAAAATGATAGTATTTTATGAAAAACTTCAGAATTTAATTTTGGAGTTTTTTTATCGAGATATTATGGAAAAATTGTAGGGATTATAATAATTTTGAAAGATAGAAATGAAGATGTGAGGAAGATCAGTTTAACCCCGAATTTTATATTATATTAAAAAATAATTGATATCGGTGAAAATTGATTACCTGAAATGAAATGATGGGACTGAGTTAGTCCACCAAATCAAGAGATCAAATATTTGAATGGTCTCCTGCTCCATATGTCTAGCTAATAGATCTAAGATTCAGTAGGTAAAATCTTCGAGGTTGTCACCTGATTCACGAACAAATGTTATAAGCATTGTGTGTTACCTGATTAAAACCCTCTGACGCTCAAGTCAGCGATCACCCCCAAAATATAATAAAAAGTATTGAGCTTTATGGAGCTAAAATTCATTTCCCTTGAATGGAAAAAATGAATGGTACTTACAAATTGAGATGGACTTGAAATGCAAATTAACCACTTTTTAGAGCTAAATATTAGCAATTAGGTTGTTTACATTTCTTTTGATCAATTTTGATGTAATTATCCCAAAATTAATACTTAATTAACTAAAACATGATACTCATCAATAGTATTATGTGACAATTTTTTCCTAAAAAATACTATATTTTAATATTATAAATATATATATATATATATATTTATGTGACAATTTATATATATATATAATCGTGACCAATAAAAAGTAGTATTTAATAATTTTATATTAAAAAAATATAAAAGAAATGTAATTTTTTCGTTCGAAAATGGGCGATTGTATCTGTTTTATCAAAAAATTCCAAATCACTATATTATTTTATTAAAACGGATCGAGATTTCGAATATATTTAATGTCGAACAT
>NC_133321.1:13898878-13937834 GCF_012295235.1 Primulina huaijiensis
TTCGGGTATTTTGTAGTCCAGTGGTACCGAAGGTCCTCTGTTGATAAGATATGCTGCAGTGTTAACAGCATCAGCCCAGAATGATTTTGGCAATCCAGAATGCAATCTCATGCTCCTTGCGCGTTCATTCAAGGTCCTGTTCATCCTTTTAGCTACACCATTCTGTTGAGGTATACCAGGAATGGTTTTCTCCATCTTGATCCCGTTCGGTGCACAATATTTCTTGAACTCATCATCTTCATATTCTCCACCATTGTCAGACCGTAAGCACTTCACCTTCAAGTTGGTCTCATTTTCCACCATGGCTTTCCACCTTTTAAAGGTCTCGTAAACAACAGATTTATTTTTCAGAAAATAAACCCAAACTTTTCTACACGAATCGTCAATGAATGTGACATAGTATCTCGAGCCTCCAAGAGATGTCACAGGAGATGGTCCCCATACATCAATATGAACCACCTCAATCGTATGACACCTAAAACCTGTCGGTCAATGAGCTCCCAATCATCATCCTCTNTCTTAACATAAAAAGTAATATTTTTTCATGGATGGCCCAAATAAGATATATGTCTTACAAATACGACTCGTAAGACCGTTTCACACAAGTTTTTGTCTAAACATTAATGACAACAAGTCCCCTACCCATATTGTAATAATAATATTAAAAAAAAATTATTGCTTGACGTATACATCGACACACAGACTTTTAGCTCTTTTGGTTGAATTTTTAGCTTTCTTCAATTAAAAAATTGCAAGTAGAAATCAATAGTAAATTCAAAAATATGTTTGATAACAAAAAAATCTGAAATCCTATGCAATTTGTTTCGAAGTGTAATTAGCATAAGAAAAATATGTATAATCAGTGCATTGCTTGATGAGAGTGTTGGGGAATTACACCGAAACGATGCCGATCACGATGATAATAGTACCCAAAAATGCGGAATAAAATAATCAACAAGAACACAAAGATTTACGTTGTTCACCCAATATAGGCTACGTCCACGGAGTACTGCAACTTTTATAACTAGAAGAAATATTACAACAAGTATATACACCAATACACTCAATATCTCACGATCCCAACCTGAGTATACCGAGAAAATAATTTCTCTAACTCACATAAGAGAATTCCCGCACTCAAGAAAAAATACACTCTTTTTTCTATGCACTCTCTTTTTATCAAAGCTGAAAAGCTTTTGATTTTGGGATACAATAATTGAAGGAATTGAGCTCTATTTATAACTAATTCCTTCTTTCAGTTTTTAAAATTTTTCGATGTGGGATACGTTTTTTTTATTATTTAATTTAATATGGGTCTCATCCCATTAAATTCTTACCTAACAGAGAGAACGAGAGAAAAAAATGATAGTATTTTATGAAAAACTTCAGAATTTAATTTTGGAGTTTTTTTATCGAGATATTATGGAAAAATTGTAGGGATTATAATAATTTTGAAAGATAGAAATGAAGATGTGAGGAAGATCAGTTTAACCCCGAATTTTATATTATATTAAAAAATAGTTGATATCGGTGAAAATTGATTACCTGAAATGAAATGATGGGACTGAGTTAGTCCACCAAATCAAGAGATCAAATATTTGAATGGTCTCCTGCTCCATATGTCTAGCTAATAGATCTAAGATTCAGTAGGTAAAATCTTCGAGGTTGTCACCTGATTCACGAACAAATGTTATAAGCATTGTGTGTTACCTGATTAAAACCCTCTGACGCTCAAGTCAGCGATCACCCCCAAAATATAATAAAAAGTATTGAGCTTTATGGAGCTAAAATTCATTTCCCTTGAATGGAAAAAATGAATGGTACTTACAAATTGAGATGGACTTGAAATGCAAATTAACCACTTTTTAGAGCTAAATATTAGCAATTAGGTTGTTTACATTTCTTTTGATCAATTTTGATGTAATTATCCCAAAATTAATACTTAATTAACTAAAACATGATACTCATCAATAGTATTATGTGACAATTTTTTCCTAAAAAATACTATATTTTAATATTATAAATATATATATATATATATATTTATGTGACAATTTATATATATATATAATCGTGACCAATAAAAAGTAGTATTTAATAATTTTATATTAAAAAAATATAAAAGAAATGTAATTTTTTCGTTCGAAAATGGGCGATTGTATCTGTTTTATCAAAAAATTCCAAATCACTATATTATTTTATTAAAACGGATCGAGATTTCGAATATATTTAATGTCGAACATCAACATGACTTTGAAGCTCCGAAAAGAAAGAAAATAAGGTAAAGGCAGCAGCATCCTCGCTCCATGCTATCATTTCAAAATCAAATATCATTGCCTTTGACAGAGAAACTTTTTCCTAGTAGATTTACTTGTGTCCCTAAATCAATCTCCTTTTTTTTGGGATGTTTAGCATATTAGTTGGGACAATATACAAGGTTAAATGAATCTTGTGTATCAAAACTCATATGAAAGGAAAAATTGATCACCCAAATATCTCATTTCGATTTCTAATGTATTCTAAATTTCGAATAATTCAACTTATGCGTATAATTCGACGATGATACGACAAGATAGTAGAATGCATAAAAAAAATCCAAAACAGAGCTGTAAACGAGAAAAAAAAATTATTGAAATTCATGATTATAATAAGAAAGAAACTATTTTTTTTAAATAATCTTTATGGGATTTTAAAATGGCAAATTTGTGGCTCAAAAAATGCCCCCGAGATGAATGACATCAAGCATTCAAAGTTTTTTGGTTTTCTGTGATATATCATAAATCACAAATAAGATTTCAATAATTTTAAATATTATTATTCTTATTATATATTTATTGTTTAAAATAAATAAGTACATGGTTTAATTGGTAATAAATAATTTGTTAGCAAGAGAAAATGGCACTTAGTACAAGAAGACTTTTAAGGAGAAAAATTAAATTAATGGGAAAAATATTTGAAAGAGAACAAAATGACCGTTGGCCCAATCGCGGAGCCAAGTGAGCTTTGATCCAACGGCCATGACTTACTAGCCGTTGGTTTCAAATATGTACGTGCGGACATATATCCGCTGTTTACGTTCTCCCCAAATCTCCTCTTCTGATTCAAAGGAGATAAAAAAGAGTTCACGCACATAATTTGAACCGAGGGACTTTTTAATCTACCGATTTCCTATTGATTAGATGGGATTTTCTTCATAGTCTCTCGCTGAATCTTTGAGATTCCCGGAGGAGTTCTGTAACTGGATTTGTGACTAGTTCTTTGGGAATTTCTTACTTTGAAGGTTCGAGAAAAATTATTGATAAGACATAATTTTGATTTTATGATCTGGGTTCTTTTTAAATCTGTTCTTGAATCTTGGGTGATTGTTACTGATCCAATTTTCCAATTTTTTCAGATGAAATTTCAATGGGTTTTTTATTTCTTTGATGGGTTCATGATTGAATTTATAAATCTGCAGAAACTGTATTTAAAAGAGAAATCGAGATGGGTGGAGCGGATGAGAATTTTCCGGGTATAATCAGGCCCTCAAACATTCAAGGTAGTTTGAATATTCAAACAGCATAGCTCAAATTCAAAAACTTAAACCATTACTTAATTCTTGTTTATTCTCTTTTTTATTCACTTGAGAAGGCATTGGAGTCTTTGATCTTGTTTTCCATTAAACCCTAATCATATAGGGTTAATTGATCAAAATAACCTTTTTATGATGACTAGGAGTTGGGCCAAATAGGAGGGCGTTGAGTGCAATCAATAAGAATATCATAAGAGATCCTACTTATCCTTGTGCTGTACACAAAAGAGGCGTTTTGACAGAGTATGGTTTTCACAAAACTTAATTTTGTTTAGTTTATTTATGTTTTTTAATAGATATTTGAATTCCATTGTTGATCTAATCTTCAATTCTTTATGTTGTTAGGAAAAATGTTGCTGAAAATAAGAATCCTGTTATTCCATTGCATCGTCCCGTCACTAGGTTTGTGATATCTCCTCTTGTACTTTTTCTTTTGGTCAGAGTATGAGTCTTTCTCGGGTTTAAGAAAAGGAGAGAGCTTGAATAGTGTAACTTAATTCTACAAAAAAAAACCCTCGGAAAATTTATTCAATGCAAAGGTTTGATCATCAAAAACATTATTATGCTAATAATTAGCTATAGGAATTTGTTTTCTAATTCATATTCTTGGTTCTTGTTCAGAATGTTTTCTGCACAATTGGCTGGAAAAGATCATCATCCATCAGCTGAGGTATGATTTCATATAATTAACAAGAATTGAATCAAGTCCCATTAAGTTAGATTTTAGCTGTTCCCCAGTTGATTGAACTGTGTTTTATTTTAGGAAATCAGGCCAACAATTCAACCAGATGTGAGTATCAATCAATCAAAGGACTACACTATTATTGATGAAGTGGACCAAACACTGGTGGATGATGATGATGTGCCAATGTATGTGCAGCACACAGAAGCGATGCTGGAAGAAATATATGAGATGGTAATGATTTCTTTTTATTTTGGTACTTGCTATCAGTAAATTCGATTATTCTCATGTTCTAAATTGAATTTAGGATGCGGAAATTGAAATGGGAGACATTGATGAAGAGGAGACGATGGTTGACATAGACAGCTGTGATAAGAAGAATCCACTTGCCGTTGCTGAGTATATTGATGATATATATGCTTATTACAAGAAGACAGAGGTGAAATATCTCTCCATTTGTTTGAAATTAATGATATTTTTAATATCAATCAAGTGAACTCGACAAGAAATTGTGTGGTGAAATTATCTCTATTGGATTGTTGGTGGAGCTAGAAGTGTTCCGTACAGGGTAGCAAAACTGAGATTCAAAAAATCTTAAGGGGCGAGATTATATTTATGTACATATATAATTTAAAATTTGTATTGGACCATAGCAAACTTTTAAGAAAGAGAAGCGGCAGCTCAGACCTAAGCTCCTTTCCGGCTCCGATTGTTTGAAAAACACTACTATTTTCTAATATCAATCAAGCTAAATCAACAAGAAAATGTGTGATAGAATCTTAAGTTCTCTCCTGTTATGAAAAGGTATTGTTCGTTTCTATGCTATAATCTATGGCATACATCAGGCCATTGTTTCTTGCATTGATGGTGGACCTGGTAGTCTATTTTACTTGTGTGGTCAACTAATGTATATCTCTTTCTTCTATCGTTTGTCTTGTTCTTTCGATCCTGTGATTTTGATTACAGAGCTTAAGCTGTGTCCCATCAAACTACATGGAAAACCAATCTGATATTAATGAAAGAATGAGAGGCATTCTAATTGACTGGCTGATTGAGGTAATAAACTGAATTCTTATATGCTCCAAGTTTTGTGTCCTTGTTCAAAAATAAGAAGAAAGTACTAGTATTATCAACATTTTACCTTGTATAAATAGGTGCATTACAAGTTTGAACTGATGGAGGAGACGCTGTACCTAACTGTCAATCTCATCGATAGATTTTTAGCATTACAGTCGGTTGTGAGAAAGAAACTGCAGCTTGTTGGAGTGACTGCCATGCTCCTTGCTTGCAAATACGAAGAAGTTTCTGTTCCTGTTGTGGAGGATCTTGTACTGATATCTGACAGAGCTTACTGCAGAAAAGAAGTTCTCGATATGGTATAATACTACCTCTACAAAAACAGAACCAGGATTTTGGTTTAAAAGGGCGATGAATCTTTTCATTTGAAGTTGCTCATGAAAAATGGTTTGCATTTTAATTGGCTACAGGAGAAACTGATGGTCAATACCTTAAAATTTAATCTCTCTGTGCCAACACCGTATGTTTTCATGAGACGCTTTTTAAAAGCTGCTAAATCCGACAAAATGGTTGGTTGATTCTAATTTAAGTTTGGAATTCCGAAGTCCACAACTCAAATAATTTCATGGTCACCGACTTGTAACGTTTCTTTTTTCGAACTTGAACTAGTTGGAGTTACTATCCTTCTTCACAATCGAACTCTGCCTCGTTGAGAGTGAGATGCTGAAGTTCCCACCATCTTTATTAGCTGCTGCTGCTATCTACACTGCTCAATGTGCTCTCAACGGTTTTAGTCAATGGAGCAAGACACTCGAAAAACATACAAGCTACCTGGAAAACCAGCTTCTGTAAGTACAAACTGCAACACGCTACATTTTTTCTGAGTAAAAGTCTTATCTTTAACACTCATTTGGTTGGTGGATGTGTTTTTAGGGAATGTGCAAACCTTATGGCGACTTTTCATAAGAATGCCGGAACTGGTAAACTTACTGGTGTACACAAGAAGTACAGTACTTCGAAATATGGCTACGCTGCAAAGAGTAAACCTGCTGTTTTTCTTATAGATGCAGTAGAACCTTAGTGTAAGCTTCGGAATGCAGTAAGGGCTGCAACATTTGAGCAACATAAGTTGCATCTGGTTTGGTTCAAGAGAGTTCTGTTTGATTTCTCTGCATTTATATCCCATATAAATTCTCTCCTGTTTTTGAAGAATATCAATGCTCTTTCTGATACTCTTAAACTTTCATTCCTCAATTTTTTGATGTGTTCTAAATTGTTTCTGATTAGCCTAATTATTTATTTATAAAGTTGGTGTACCAGCAGAAACGAACTGAGTCGAAAGTCTCGCTGAGGCGCTATGTTTGTGACTCGATTTTGTGATCTTATTCAAGTTATAATAAAAATATCAGTAACAACATTCACTAAAAAGCATGCAAGTCTATTAAAATTCTACAAGGAAGATGAAAAGTATTTAGTGTCACTCCAAACCATCAATGAAAGAAACTGTTTGCTTTATTGAAATATAAGAAACACATTGAAAGCTTTCTCACTGATGTTTTAGAAAAGAAAAGTCGTACATATATAGTTTCCAACCAGCTATATATTTACACAAATCGACCAAAAATAACACTAAGTATTCAACCAAAATATGATCATTCATCGTCCAAAGTTCTTGCATCCGGTACTTCTCGACTCAGCTTCACTTCATCCTTCTCAGAACTAATATTTCTGTGCAATGTCTCGCCTATATCTGCTGCCTCAACAGAACTTGTTGAGGTATCGTTTTCACTTGAGCTCTCTTCGACTCTACAGTAAGCCTTCATAAAGAAGTTAATTTATCAATACAACTGTCGATAGGTCTATGTTAGATACGAACCTACAGGGTCTCAGTCCACTACTAAATATTGACTCTAATTGAGGCTCTGAGAAATAAAGCAAATTTTTTATGAACTGATAAAACTTGACACAAAACTGAATATGGATAATTATTTTGCCTTCACACTGAATAATAGCAAAACTAATATCTACCACATGGAGGGCATTCTAGGCGGCATAGTTTAAATATATCAAAGAGACCAAGTGGTGGAGTAAATGCAATGCAACAATACCCGAACAAGTTGGTCATTCATGTACGACTTAAAATAATGAGTTCTCCAAGACTCATAAACTAACTTAAATCTGATCATTAAAATTCTTAGCGAAAAGTAGGTCCATGAGGCAGTAATATGAAGCATACATACCACACATGTACGAGGAGGAGAAAGCACTTTGAAGGAATTGGGACGGTTATTGAAATTTGTTTCAGGAACACCAGGTATACCTTCAGGCATGGTGAAGTGGTCTACATCGTGGCCTATCTGTCATAATAAAATATGCTGACGTCAAGACAATGGAAAGAAATGATAGCATGTTATGTGAAGCATGTGCTGCATAAAGTGTTGAGTGTGTTCCATCAAATGTTCCCTCAGTTGATGAGCTCTGTCATAGCACCGGAAATTACAACCTAATAAACATCACCTACTCCAGGAAAAACCAGATTTTGCACCTTGTGTGTAAACAACCAGTTCCTTACCCTTCCAGATCCACCGAATTCCCAAGCATCACTGTCCAAGGCTACTCTATATTTTCCTGGCAAGTCACAACCAACTTTGTACCTGCACATCAATGGAATTGGAAGTTTCATGAAAAAACTAGAATCAACTTAAAATTTTGTGATCAACATTCACTTTCAAATTGTGTAAAAGATCATAATAAATAAGGAAGATCAATAGCTTCTAAAAAGGTCTACATACCCCTCGTAAGTATTTTCTGGGTGGAAGTTGAACACAAACACCAGCTCTCCCCGTTCAAAAACAATGACCTGTAATAAATGATCAAGTGAAATCAATAGAATCCTATAAAGCTTTGAAAGGTACTGACCATTCTTTTTACCTTTTTATCCTCATTTACATCGCTCACGATCTGTTTTCCCGATGAAAGGAACATAAACTTTTCATCTAGCAAATTCATGGCTCTATCGAAAGCATTCATAAACTGCATTTCACATGACAAGCGCAAAAAATGTTAGGAATAGATAAACACATTTGTGTCACAGTTAGGATGGAACAAATCTTTTGTTTTGGTGCAGGGATTAATAATGTCAACTATATCAAGCTCTGGGTTAGACCAAACTTAATACACAGAGAACAGATAAAATGTTGTATATGTAGTAAAATTTTGAAGTGTGGATGATAAACAATAGTTATAAGATACAGATGTTCCCAGTGATCAAACTATAGTAACCACATATCCCTGGCAAACATATTTAAATGGACCTTGAATCTAAGATGATCTGTATCGACGAGGTCCCATTGACGTCTGCACTTATCATAACACCAACCATTGCCTTCTCTTGGAAAATCAATCCAGTCTGGGTGGCCAAACTACAAATCATTTAGTTTTGTTATAAAATTGGAAAAGGTACCTGCAAAGTTGTCGAACTAAAAAATATATTTGGCTTTTCTACATGTCAATGACCTGCTTCTTTTAAAATTAGCTTCAAGTCATTTTAACGTTTTGAGGTCAGCAAAGAAGTGACAGATGTGGTTTTTCTGTATCTTAATGAGCTACTTCTTTAATAGTTAGCTTTAAGCCATTTTAGCAATGCCATGTAGCTAAAGTCCATCAAACACTAAGAAAATCTGGCAAAGATACGACCTACTGCTACTAACAGCTATCTTATCTGCATGCAACCAAGCGATTCCAGGCTGCAGAAGCTGCAAGCTTACCTCATTGCCCATGAAATTAAGGTAGCCCTCTCCTCCTAATGCCATTGTTATAAAATGAATCATCTGCAAATAAAAAACAGTCAACGATGTTGATCAACATCACTACATCAGCCGCAAAGACCCGGCCCGAACCGTCAGATGCAATGAGTGAATTCAAATGGGAAAAAAGACCTTGTGAAGTGCAATGCCTCGCTCAATTACTGGAGAGGCCTCCGTCAAACAGGACATACCAGAATACATTTCTTTGTCCATCAGGAAAAATGCAATAGTTTTATCTCCCACAATAGCCTAATAATCATGGCACAAAAGCAAAAAACAAAAAGGTAATCACTGGGTCTCTTGAGACAGATGAAAATTGCGGACGATGCAGTTCAGTAATCCCACCCCAATTTAGAAAGGCCAAAACTTGTGCACTCCACAACTTACAGCAGACATATTAAACGAAGTTAAAAAAATAATCAATATAATCAATAAACATGTAAAAACAAGAGAACAAATCAACCTACAAGTGATAAGATCCATTAAATGGATATGAAAATATGATCAACCTTATATCATAGTTCATAAAATGGATCACAAGTCCAAAGTCCACAGGACCAACCCCAGAAAAGTAAGTTGTATAAACCTGATCATGGCTCTCAGCATACGCTATGCACTTCTCAGTGTATCTTCTATTCGTTAAACTACAACTTATTTCGGCCATTGACCATTCTTCATCCTTCTTATTCTTCAAGTACTCAATCCATTTATCAGGAATGGCCATTGCTAGGCGGTAATCAAAACCAATACCTCCCTCAGAAACTGGCCGACCAAGTCCAGGCATCCCAGAAACATCTTCAGCAATCACAGTTGCATTGGGTAAGACACCGTGTATCAGATCATTGGCCAACATCAAATATACTACAGCATCAACATCTGTGGTCTCACTAAAGTACTCATTATAGTTCCCAGTGAATGCCATGTTTATTCCATGATGATGATACAACATTGAGGTTACTCCATCGAACCGAAAACCATCAAACCTGAACTCATCAAGCCACCACCTCAAATTGGACAAAAGGAAACGAAGAACTTCCCAATTTGCATAGTTGAATAGTCTACTGTCCCACAATTTATGGTACCCTCGATCTCCAGTGTGAAAGTAGGAATCTTGAGAGCTTTGACCAACATCGAAACCATTAAGGCCATCCGTGACATTGTTACTTGCATGGCTGTGAACAACATCCATCAGCACCTGTAGACCTAAGCTGTGTGCTTTATCAATCAAATACTTCAGGTCCTCTGGGGTCCCAGATCTACTACTCACAGCAAAAAAGTTTGTTACATGATATCCAAATGATGCATAATAGGAATGTTCCATTACAGCCATCAACTGCACCGTATTATAATTGTTTGCTTGAATGCGAGGTAATACAAAATCTGCAAACTCCCGGTATGTGTTTACACGTGGTTCTGAACTACTCATTCCAACGTGTGCTTCGTATATTCGTGATGCCTTGGGTTTAGGTGGACGAGAGTGATTAAACTCATATCTGCAAGGATATCCATGATTTTTATCAATGTTAAACCATGTTAAACGCCACCCTTCTTCTATGCTGAATGTTTCCAACTCATGCATAACTTTTCTTACGGAAAAACAATAGTGTGTGAAAGAACATACAAGAGCTCATAAAAAATATCGACTGTTGTACGCTTCCATTTTCTAATCTTTATATTATATTAAAAAAAAAAAGTTGGAATACCTTTCTGAAGGTGGTGGGTTCCAGTACACCCCATCATAAGGTGCAGCGAATCTTGTAGGGTCCTGAGTGGCATATTTTATCCAAGCAGGGATGCGCTCAACCCAGACTCCATTCCCATGCTTAAATCTGAACTTGACTCTTGAATTATGTGGAATGGCTGGATTCCCACCAACATCAGGAATTCTGATAGTCCATACACCATATGGATTCTTTTCCATTTTGTGTCCAGAACCATTCCACCCATTAAAGTCACCTACAACTTCTGCTTCCCTGAGTTATAAATGAGTTAATTGTGAGGCAAACAACAGATGTGAAGAATAAATCAAACAACTCAAGAAATAGCATTCCTGAGGTAAAATTGAAAGAAAAATAAAGTAATACGAAATTAAACAGAAACTTTTACATCCAAGAGCTGAAGAGACTCACTGTGCGGCAGGTGCCCATTCACGGTACACAATGCAACCTTCTTCCCAGTTGAATCCAAATTTTAAATAACCTGAATTCAAGTATTGAAATTAACGTTATCCTCAGCTGAAGGATCTGGTATATGAGATTTTTTGTTTGATAAAAAAATACGATGGCGTGAAATTAATGGAGACAAAAAACTCATAAAGCAGTTTTGAACTTTTACATTCAAATATTCCCACACAAAGGCTAAAATAGCTTTCTCTTATTCCATATTTACCTACTGAAAATTCATCAAGGCTTCCCTCATGTTTTTCAATTAGCCTTTTCTGATCAACATATCTTTTCATTCTGTACCGAAAATGATCTTTATAATGTTCCAAGCCAGTATCCAAACTAAAGAGTCCAAAGTTTTTAGCAGCGTCCCCCATATTTGCTGTTTCATAACTGTCACTGGTCAAAACTGCCGAGACAGATGCACTGCACACCTGGTAAAAATAATTCAAAACTACTTTATCGTTAATATATAGACATATAGATCTACAACTACTGAAGATGAAAATGGACGAGCTATCTCAAATCGAAATAGTATACCGATCGTACAATCATAACCTAAGTGTATCATTTTTATTAAATCCATATTCTAAAAGATGCTCAACACCAGGCTCCACTCTTGTTTCTGAGAACTGAAAATTAATGAATAAAAAAAGAGCAAAAGACAATATGACTTAGGGGAATTAGTTATTGTGGAAATCATTGGGGAAACGTACACACTTCATCAGATCAATGAACGTACATCACCATAAATTTTTGTGGGAAAGCCGGTATCAATAATGGTTTTGTTACATTAAATTCCAGCACTAGAAAATAAGAATATACACCACAACATACTTTTCCACGAGCAATAATACTTTTTGGGATTAAGATTCTGCAGTTCGCTACATAGTTTTGAGGTCTAAGGTTGTCTCCTCTTGGTTGTTGTGATGAGCTGGAGCTGCCACTAACTGACACCTGTCAAAGGTATTGTACAAGAAGTTCGCCGTAATATTCATAACTAATGGAATAAAATAATAATTGAAGGCTTCTCCAGTAAAACAGAAGAACAGACTCGTGTTCTTTTTTCTTGTTTAGTTAAAATTGCATATATAAGCATAATAAAATCTAAAAAATCAAAGTAAATACACACTGTAAATATAACAGTTTAACTTGAGTGAGTCAGCAAGTAAGTGAAAACACAAAGCAAATTTTTTGTCCCAGCATCTCATGTCGTAAACATACTACGCTTTCTTGCTGGACCTTTTTTTGGGACTATATACTTTTTCAAGCTGAACTAGATATCCAATTGTAAGATACACAGAACTGAAGCTTTTCTCGCTAAATTAGAAAAGTGGATAGGCCAATCAAAAAGTTCAACAGCATATGAAAGATACTCGATTAGCCCTTTAAACCATACATCACATAAACTTTTCAAACTTGATATACTTGCTTCATTCATACATAAAGAAGTCTCCAAATAATTCAGTGTACATCTATTTTACCACTACTATCATGATTTTTGTAAATTTTATTAAGCTCACGAAAATTGTTAGCATAATCATGAAGTCACATCCAGTGAAAATGTGAAATGGAAATACAAAAAATAAAATAACTAGATCCATCAGATTTAATCTGGACTAAAAGTTTGTTTTTGAATATCTAAAGTCTACACATCAATCAAAACAATTACCTTGTATTAACTAACCATCAGTTTGTCTGTTTAGCATGTTTTCAATTCGCTTAAATACTCATAATGAGCTAAAAATTACAACTTGCTAAAAATAATTGAGTGAAAAAATAAGTTTTGTTTTTCATCGGTTCTTGTATCATATTCATTAAATACTATTCTCACTTGAGCTATATCAATCATACCAATGTTTATTAGAAGTTCTCATTTTAATCGAAATTGTTTTTTTCTTTCATTCAAAACTAATTCACAAAAAAAAAAAAAAAACTACCTCAACAAAATTTTCCATCTTCTTAACTTCGGTCCCACTCAAACTTATAGTCTCGAAGAATTACTTTGGAAAATTTCAGAAGAAAAAATAATCTCCGAAACGATCAAATAAAGTCAATCGCAAACAAAAATTCGATTAAATGATTACAAGAAATTGAAAGAATAATCAAAATAATGATCGATTACCGCTAATGAATCATCACTTGAGAACCATGGAACAGGCGCAGAGAGAAGATTGCACGAACTGTACATTTTCGTTTTTCACCTGGAATTCGAGCTCGGTTACAAAGTTTAGAGAAGGAAAGAGGGGAAAAGATAGGACGAATAGGAACATTCCACGTTACAAGCCACTCTCTCTCCACTCCTTTTCCGGTGGGGAGATGAGGTAACAGCCAACAGGGAGCGGAGGAACTCTAATTTTATTATTTTGATCATAAGAATACAAATCTAAATTAATCAAAATAAAAACTTTTCACAAACTCAACCAATAAACTCCACTCCAAACTCCGTCTCAAATGTATAAAATTCGACCCAAGTATAAAAACCTGACTCAAATATAAAAAAAACCCGACTCAAATATGAAAAACTCGACCCAAATTTTCAAAATACGAAAAAACTCGATCTATATATAATATTAATTTTTTTATTTATGTAACTATTCAATCAAACATGACATAGTGTAATCATAAAGTTTTGTTTTGTGAAAATCATGTGATTTCGATGTGGATTGAATCAATGTTATTTTTTTATTTAATTTTGACAAAAATATGTCCTTTCAATTTCAAGTCACCTCTTTTTTTTTATTTCAAATAAAAAAAAGTAAAACGAAATAAATGAGTGGGGTAGGACCATAGCAATACCGATGGCAATTTACTTGATTGCCCTTATCTTTAATTTTAGCATGTATTATTTTTAAAAAACTAAGCACGTATTAATTAAAACAATAAACCTGAAAATATTTTGGAGAGCAATATATTCTAAAAATTACAAGCGCCTGATTTTGAAAGTAATATATTTAAGGTTATAATTTTAAGAGTAGGTCTCTTGTGAGACGGTCTCACGAATTTTTATATGTGAGACAGTTCAACCCTACCGATATTCACAGAAAAAATAATACTCTTAGCATAAAAAGTAATATTTTTTCATGGATGACCTAAATAAGAGATCTGTCTCACAAAATGCGACTCGTGAAACCGTCTTACACAAGTTTTTGCTTAATTTTAATTACCCCGATTTTTAGTATGGTAAGCAGAAAAATTCTAAAGTTATATATAAATGACAATTATTAATTAGTGAAATATATGCTGTGATTATTATAAAAGCATGGCCTTAAGGGTAAACATGTCTTATTGTAAAAGCAATTGTCGTTTCGTGAATGTGATTTTAGAGCACAAAATTATATATATATTTTAAAAAAAAAAAAAGAAGAAGAAGACGAATTTGTGGGGCCAAAGAAATAGGGCATGTTTGGATTTTGGTGTTTTTTGTTCGCTTGTGGATCTGAATTGACTAAAAGTTTGAAGGAAGGAGTAAGCTTTCCGAATTAACGAGAGTGATTTTTTTTTTTCAATAATATAATATATAATGATATAGTGTAAAATCTTCATAATTTATTGTAAGATATTCTTTCGAAAATGAATTTTAATCTAGAGATGATATGTTAGTGTGTGTTGTGAATATTCTAGACATACTTCAAGTATTATTATATTTTTAAATTCGTTCGAATGAAAATATTTATGTTGTGATGGAATGGAACAATATATGAATTTAAGTAATAACAACGTTGTGGAGGAGGACGTGAGTATTAAAACATATTCTAGAGTCGATAACAATTTGGTTAATTCTTTCATTCTGATTCGTTAACACACAGATAAATGCGCATAAGATTCATGGTTTGCTATCTTTTTTCACCATGAAATAGTCATTATAAAACAAGTTAAGATGCTGGAAACCATAATTTATCTAAGAGTGTCCAAACTTTAGTTCTGCTATGCTCATTATTATATGCAGCATGATTCTTGTGTTAGTTGAATTGGTGTATGCATCAAATGGAGATCCCTTTAATGAAAACAAACAAAAAACTAACATATCAACATGAAAGAAAAATCATCAAATTTCAACAACAGAATTTCTACTAACATTAAATTGTTTTCAAACCAAATTCTTCCTTACTAGAAACTGCAAGCTCACACACATTCATATCTTTTGATATATTTCAAAAGGTATCTAAATTAATGAAATGAAAACAAATATAAGCGAAACCATGTAAGAACAGAAGATCCCAAAAGCCACACATTAAAGTGTCAGTACTAAAGCTTTCTAGCCCCAACTTTTCTTGTAGTAATCCCAACTGATTTCTCAAAGCTTGCTATAGGCAATGGAGGTTTCTTGTTCTCTTTTCTGGTACTACTCCTTAACGAATACCTTGGTGTTGGCGCCTCCCTACGCTCCACCAGCGGCGTGGTGTGTGCCGCCATTGCCAAGGCCTTTCTCCGGCTGTCGAATTTGTTAGCTGACGCCCTTGTCTTTTCTGATTCAACTCGAACACCAAGATCATAAGAAGGCTTCTTGTCACAAGTATACTCCTCCATTTCACATTTCTTTCTCTTTAGTCTCTCGTTTCTTCTGGCAGAGTATACTTCATAAAATCTTCCCCTCTCAAACAATGGGCTGGTTTTCGGGCCGAAAGCACTGCATTCGGTTGAACTATTGTCAATGGTTTTCAGTTCTTGTTGAACCATCTTGGCCAACGTACTTAATTCGCAAGAAATTGTGTGGTATTCGGGCCGAAGCTCGGATTGCTCCGCGTCCCAAGAGCGATTTGGTAACTTGGATTTCTTCAATGAACCTGTATACTCAAATTAAGAGGAAATGTGAGATAACAATTTTCAATTTTCGTATAAAGAGCCAATTGGAAACAAGAAACGTAATCATGAAAAAAGGCTCTGACAATCAAAATCAAGAAAGTATCAATTTTTTTTAGTAAATGCAATTTCGTCAAAGAACCTGTTTTGCTCCATCGATCTCAAGAAACAACAAATTTTGACCAGGAAGCCACAACAATCAAAACAAAAACAAACATTAAACACAATCTTTTAAGTCGAAGCCCATTTTCATTATACTGCGGCTGCGTTGCTAAATCTTACAAAATTAAACATGATGAATCTCAAAGCTTATTGAAAAAAACAAAGCAATCCCACAAACATGAATACACGGAAAAAGATCAGTTCGCCATGGAATCATGAAAAATACCTGGTGGGGTGCGAATGATATTATCAGTAAGCGAGGGCTGAAGGGCAGCGCCACGCCGTGGCCGGAGCCGAATGGGAGATTTGGCTAGAGGGGGTTTGCCTTTGGATCTTAACATCATCTTGAGGGATTTTGGGACTGAGTAGGGCAAAAGGGGTTTATTTCATTTGAAAATCTTTGAATTGTCAAATAGAGGAGCCTCTCCTCTCCAACGGTCAGATTCAAATTAAAAGGGCTTTTAATTCAGTTATATTATATTATTTTATTTTAAGTAAGATTCTATTATTTACTAAAAAATATAAAAATAATTACGTATTTATTTTGAGAAAATCAATTGTGATATGTTTGCTAATTGATTTTTTTTCCTCCAACCGCTTTATTTATGTGTTGCACGATTTTCATATGGTTCATTATATCCAATAAGTGAATGTCATTTCGACCGTACTAACATAAATGCTCACAATGAGTGTATAAAATATCCAGTCTCATCTAATTTTTGTCAAAAGTTGAGAGCAACTTTTAGAAATGGACACAAATATATCAGACGTAAAGTTATTTTATAGAAGACAAAAACTTGTGTGAGACGGTCTCACGGTTCGTATTTTGTGAGACGAATATCTTATTTGGGTCATCCATGAAAAAGTATTACTTTTTATTGTGAATATCGGTAGGATTGATCCGTCTCACAGATAAAGATTCGTAACCCTGTCTCACAAGACACCTACTCTTTATAAAAATAAATGGTTTGATATAAAATGTCTATATTTGCCAGAGAATTGGGAGTCAGTGACATCTAAAAACATATGCTCTTAGATAAAAATTTTCATTGTTTTTTTTTAGTTTTCAAACATTTAGTCTTCTAAGATATAACCAAGTACAACATATTAGCTAATCACACACATTTGACGTTTGTAATTTTAGAAAAACTAGAAAATGAAGTAGTTTTTTAATTATTATTTTAAAATTGAAATCTTTAGAAAAACTAGAGAATGAAGTAGTTTATTATTATTATTTTAAAATTGAAAATTTTCGATTTTTGAAATTAAAATGTTAAAGACGGAAGATATGATGGAAAGATAAATGTTATCCACATTATAATAAATATGCAGTAAACATTTTTTATGTACCCTGACTTCATTTTTGCTTCTTGTTCCTCCACCACTGGAGTCTCATCTTTTGTTTCAGATTCTTTTCACCGTTCATGGATTATCTTTTGACTATATTCAAGTCTAGCTCGAGCCCAAATCTTTAGAAGTCCGGATCTCGAATCTGAATAAGGTTTTTTAGATCCAAGAACAACATAATTTTAACATCAGATGGAAAAGGGAATGGTGAAATGTTCAGCAAACTATGTTCCACTGAGTCCCATAAGTTTCTTGGAAAGATTTACAGCAATCTACAGAGACAGATTATCTGTTGTTTATGGAGATTTGAGGTTCACATGGAAGCAAATTTCTCCATCTCCACTGGCCATGTTGAAAGGGGATCGATTAAGGTGTCCGGATGCGCAACGGAAGTTTCAAAAATTTGTTTCAACAAGAACAATAAAAAACGGAACACCTCAATGCTATAGTGTGTAGCAAATACGAAAAACACAAAATATCATACATAGGGTGTTTTAAGAAAATACCTATCAATCTTAAAAGATTGATGTTGGCTCCAACTTAGTTGTCAAACAACTAAGCTCTTCAATGGCAAGACCCTCTACAAGCTTTCCTTGTTCTTGGAATCCTTCCTTCAAATTAGGTCAACCACCAACAAGCTAAATCCACTCTGATTTTGCACTAGAAAAATTAGAGCATTTTTCATTTGAGAAGAGAGTGTTCCCCCAACAATTGAAGAAAGAAAAATGAAGGAGAATGAGTGAGTAGGTTTCGGCCATGGTGAGAGTAAAAATGAGGTTGGAAGACTTTTCTTGGTCCTTGAAAAAGTGATAAAGTGCATAAGCATGTCATGCATTGTTTAATGAAAAAGTTGTCTCCAACCTTTCAACTCCCTTGCATGCTTTTCTACTTGGGCTTGTAACAATTACAAGGCCCATGAACTTTTATTTAAATGTCTCAAACACATTTGAGACCATTTAAACTTTACTTGATTTTACTCAAGTCTACTAGTTTAATAATTATTTCTAATTGGACTCTACAAGGCCCAATGTTGTTTAATTAATTCAACACTTGAATTAATTTAATTACTTAGACTCTACTAGGCCCACTGGTGTTTAATTAATTCAACACTTGAATTAATTTAATTAAGTTCATAATAATGTTTATGAAAATCACAATTTTCAAATACATTATTTGTTTTGTCAACTTTTAATTTAGGAACACTTCCTCAAATTAAAAGTTACATTCTCTTTATAGAAGTCGTACTTCTATTTTTATTGACGCTTATAAACTCCTTTATAAGTTGTACAACACATTGAACTATNTAAACGCCTAGCAGCATCGCTTACATGATTCCCTAGGTATCAAATGATAGTGCCTGCAAGAACCATTCAATTATGGTTAGCGTACAGTACGGTCCCTTCAACTCATATATCCCGACTGATTCGACAACCATTGGTATATCGAGAGTTGTCAATGAATCGATACTATGTGTCATGTCGTAGTTGCATCGATGATGTAATCTATGAAACCCCTTTCATAATTACCACCATACTCTGATCAGAGATTTCATACTACATACACATAAGATATCCATACCCGAAGGTAAGCGGTGAATCCCCGACTACAATGCATCGACTCCTATATGTTTCGACAGAACACCCAACCTTGCCACCTGATGATCCCATGAGAGTCGGTAAACAATTCAAAGTGAAGCGCTAGCATATAGAGTCTCAATGTTGTCCCGGGTCATAAAGACTAATGGTGTACAACCATAAACTAGGAAGTTTCCACTCGATAAGTGAGAACCACTTGGAAAGTCCTAAATGGAGGGTTGTTCAGTGAACTCTATGAGTTTCATGATACTTATCATATGAGCATCTCATATTCTTTCTACTATTTATATATTCAAGGACTTTATCTATGCAACTCGCGACACGATCTTCGTAATGCCGAGGTGCGTTAGAAATATTGTCAAAGAAAGGCATCAACCGACCTTGTTTAATCTTGATTCAGGAATCATACGACTAAGTTTCTCATACAAATGACAAGATTCATATGCCTGAAACGTTAGAATACAAGTCTTTCTTGCTGACAGGGCGCTTGATTTTGAAATAGTGAGGCCTAATGACGAGTGTGACCCCATCTCTTTGCACTACAATTCAGGCACGAAATCAAATCCAAAAAGCGTTGTTTGTAGTCATCGAGGAGCATATCTCAATTCTTTAGCTGCTGCTTTACTTAATGAGATGAAATATATGCCAGTTTATCTGTGGACAGTCCCGATGTTTCACTGCAATGGCTGGTCCCTTACGTGGGCCGTGGCGGCTCAAGGTGGTACAAATATTTACCTCCGAAGTGTCACTGCAAAGGAAACATTTGACAGCATAGCAATGTTAGAGAAAATATGGTATGGAATCTATCAAACTAGAAATTGTATCGGTTTTGAGGCGTGAAACCACTTTCTTTAAGGTAATATTTGCCCCCACTATCAAGTTGCTGTTGGAAATAATAGGCAAATTACCCCAGTATACAACAAAGCTCTTAGAGATAAAAGCATCACTCTTTTATCTCTCCCAAAGAATGGATATTGAAACAGATGATTATTATTTGATAAGAAGAATTGAATTATTGTGTTTTGTTCAATCCATCGGCTCTCATTATTATAGGCAAATTCTTTAACCAACACAACCCTTAGTAAAAGTTGCTTTCTCATTAATGTTGGGTCACATATCAAACCATCACACCTGTTGGTAAAAGACATCTATCAATTTCCAGAGGACATGTCCCATGCCTATTAATAATTAAGATGACTAAATAATTGATAAAATAGCTATCAATTCTATTATCATTATTATTTCCTTTAATAACCTTTACATCAATATTACAACCTATATTAAAATCTAACAATCCCCTACTTAGGTTGTAATGCTGATTAACTTATCAAACAAATATACAAGTGAACTAATCGAAGAAGGTATCTTTCGATTTAAACCTGTTTTTATTATAGATATTTCAAAATTATAATGGAATCACTGGTAGCTCAAACTTTAAACCAAGATTCTTCAATATAATAATTGGAAATATTGCACACATACACTTTTCCTGTTTCAAAACATTCACCGTTAATTTAGCACCATTTAATGGCCTTGTGCTACAATCATGTCTTCATGAACATATACAAGAATATATTTCCATTCTTGCTAGAAGCGGCACCACTCCTGTATGTTCATATAGGTGAAGTTTAATAATATTTTATCTTGTTCACATCTGAACAACTAAACTTCATTAAGAGCATAAACCACTCATCCTCCTTAATACCAAACACTAAAATTATCCTTAGTGCTTGAACATGTCACTTATCAGTAACTTGTTATTACCCATTAAACCTTTAATATTGTGGAAATAATAGGAAAGGTTGGGTTCCTGGTGACAATCAAAATGATTTTAGACCCATTCCTACTGCAGTATTTTTAATCATATCCCTCGAGAGTGCTTTAGTGAATGGATCTGCCAGATTATTATTAGACTTTACATAAACAACGATAATTATACCTTCCGATATTAGTTGTCTAATATATTCATGTCTCAGGCTAATATGTCTAGAATTTCCATTATATATTTTATTAAATGCTCTAGACATAGTAGATTGGCTGTCACAATGCAATAAAATTGCCGGCATTGGTTTTGGCTATAACTCTATATCCAACAATAAATTTCTGAGCCATTCGGCTTCTTTACACGCAGCTGCTAATGCAATAAATTCTGATTCCATTGTCGAATGAGTTATACATGTTTGTTTCTTAGAAGCCCATGAGATGGCTCCTCCACCTAAAGTAAATATCCAGCCAGAAGTTGATTTATTATCACTTATACTCGTTATCCAACTTGCGTCAGTGTAGCCTTCAAGAACAACTGGAAAATTATTATAGAATAAACCAAAGGATTTTGTCCTTTTGAGATAACCCAGCACCCTAGCAATAGCTTTCCAATGTTCTACACTAGGATTACATGTATATCTGAAAAGTTTGCCAACTGTAAAAGCTATGTCATGTCTAGTGCAATGCATATCATACATTAAACTACCAATTGCACTTGCATAATCAATTTGACTCACGGATCTTCCAAAATTTTCAGATAGTTTACAATAAACATCAAATGGGGTGTTTGCTTCTTTAATACCCAAATGACTAAATTTTTGAAGCACTTTCTCAATGCAGTGAGATTGACATAAGGCATAACCCTTGTTGTGTTTCTTCACTTTGATGCCTAACATAGTATCTACCTCACTCAAATCTTTCATTTTGAATTGAGATGTTAAATACTTCTTAGTTTCATTTATTCCTTGTATATTTGTACTAACAATTAACATGTCATCTACGTATAGACAAATTATAACTCCATGATCCTTTGAGAATTTTGTGTAAATACACTTATCAGCATTATTATGATGAAATCCATGTGATAAGATAATTGAGTCAAATTTCCCATGCCATTGTTTAGGAGCTTGTTTTAATACATACAAAGATTTGACTAATTTGCAAACTTTCTTTTCATTTCCTGGCAACACAAATCTTCAGGTTGTTCCATGTATACTTCTTCTTCCAGATCTCCGTTTAAGAAGGCTGTTTTAACATTCATTTGGTATGTATATAGATTATATATTGATGCTAAAGCAAAAATTATTCTAACGGATGAAATTCGTGCAACTGGTGCATATGTATCAAAATAATCTATTCCTTCTTTTTGTTTAAATCTTTTTGCCACTAGTCTCTCTTTAAATGTATGTATAGATCTATCAATATTCAATTTCTTTCTAAAAACCCATTTACAATCAATAGGCTTAGAACCATAAGATAGATCTACCAACACCCATGTATTATTAGATAAAATAGAATCTATTTCATCATTAACCGCTTCTTTCCAGAAAGCAGAATCTCTAGAGTTCATTGCCTCTTGAAATGTTTTTGGATCTTCCTCCACATGTAATAAAATTGGTATTTTGTTTAGTAACATATCTTTATTCCCTTCTACTAAGAATACTATGGCTTGTGAAGATATAAAATCAGAACCAAAATTCTTTTCTTTCTTAGCCCTCTTACTTTTCCTTATTTCACCAAGAATTTCAATAGTTTTCCTTTTATTATTGTTAGAGCTATTAACTATACTTGTATCCATTGTTGTAAAATATTTATCAAGTCTTGGTTCTGGACACTCATTAGAATCATTAAGAAATTTATTCTCAATAAATTCTACATCCCTAGACTCCACAATTACGTTTGAGTCTAAATCCAAAATCATATATGCCTTGGAATTTTCTGCATATCCAACAAAGATACCTTTTAAGGCTCTTGGTCCTAATTTAGTCCTTTTGGGATCTAGTATTTTATAATAGGCTATGCATCCCCACACCCTCAAATAGTTTAAATTTGGTTGTCTTCCTTTCCATAACTCATATGGAGAAACTTTAAATTTCTTTGAGGGTATTCTATTATGCACATGACAGGCTGTGAGTAAAGCTTCACCCCACAAGTTCATTGGCAATTTTGCATGCAGTAACATTGAATTAACCATATCAACTAATGTTTTATTCTTCCTTTCAGCCAACTCATTTTGTTGTGGGGTATATGGAGCACTACTTTGATGAACAATTCCATACTCTTCACAAAATATAGTAAATTCATTAGAAAAATATTCACCACCCCTGTCACTCCTTAATATTTTAATTTTCATTTTTTTTATTTTCGACCATAGATTTGTAATTTTTAAACATGTCGAAAGCTTGATCTTTTGTTTTCATTAAATACACTTTTGTATATCTTGAACGGTCGTCTATGAAAGTTATAAAGTATCTATTTCCCCCTCTTGTCAAATTTCCATTCAATTCACAAATGTCAGAATGCACAAGATCAAGAATTTCATTATTTCTTTCACCTTTTGGAAATGGTTTCTTAGTCATCTTAGCTTGAATGCATATCTCACAGATTTTAGAATTATTATCAATCTTATTAATTAAACCACGATTTGACATAAACTTTAAATATCTAAAATTTACATGCCCTAAGCGATTATACCATAAAATAGAGGATGACTCAATCATGTAAGCAGAACAATCAATCTTATTATCATTGTTATTGTTACAAATAAGACTGAGCTTGAACATATTATCACAAGAATATCCTTTTCCAACAAATACACCATTCTTGGATATTATTAACTTTTCACCCTCAAGAGCAACCTTCATACCCTTTTTGCATAGGATATTTGCAGACACTAGATTCTTTCTAACATCTGGAACATGAAGCACATTTGTAAGAATTAATATCTTTCCTGAAGTGAATTGTAGTTCCACTGTCCCTTTCCCATGAACCTTTGATGTGTCATGATTTCCCATCAACACATTTTCTTCATTGACAACATCTTTATATTCCACAAATTGAGACTTATCATTGCATACATGAATAGTTGCCCCGGAATCAAACCACCAATCACGAGATTTCATCATTGTTGTCATATTCAATTCTGATATCATGCTAATTCGCATTTTGTGAAACCATAGCAACAATTTCATTATTTCCTTGTTCAACAAGATTTGCTCTTTTGGCAACATCATTGTTCCCAAATTTCAATTTCTTTCGGAATCTACAGTCTCGTTTAAAATGTCATTTCTTTCCACAAAAATAGCAACTCTTATTTGTTTTTTCAGTGCTGATAATTGCATCAAGCTTCCTCTTGTTCTTTCCAACAGTATAATTCTTGGTGTTAGTTCTAGTGCTAGACTCAATATTATTCACATTAGTACCAATTTTTGAAGCGACTTTATCATCACGATTTCGAGTTTCTTCTTCGATTCTTATATGCTTCAAAAGTTGGTCTAATGTTAGATCTTCAGAAGTGTGCAATAGTTTCTTTCCATAACTATTCCAAAATAGTGGCAATTTTGCAATTACCGCAGCCACTTGTAATTGTTCGGACACTTCTATTTTCAAATCCTTGAGTTTAGACACTAGAACTTGCAGTTCATCAACTTGATTCATAACAGATTTATTATCATGCATGTGAAATTCCAGATACTTCATACAAATAAATCTATCGGTACCTTGCTTTTCCGAAGTATACTTTGCCTCAAGAGCATTCCATATTTCCTTAGGAGATTGGATGGATCTGAACAGATCATAGAGACAATCAGATATTGAATTTAGAATATGTCCTCTGCAACGAATTTCATCATCTTCTCTCTTCTTGCGTGCAGCCTTGATAGCGTCTGAATCGTCATCTTTTGGTGTAGGTAAATCAGGAGGATTTGAAACAAGAATATAAAATACTCCCAATTCAGTGAGAAGAAAAATTAATTTGTCCTTCCAGCGAGTAAAATTCAAACCGTCAAAACGCTCCAATCTGTATACTTCTTGATTGATGATATTGTTGTAGATCGGTTCAGGCTTAGAAGATTCCATTAAAATATTACCTTAAACTTGTTAGAGAAAATATGGTATGGAATCTATCAAACCAGAAATTGTATCGGCTTTGAGGCGTGAAACCACTTTCTTTAAGGTAACATTTGCCCCCACTATCAAGTTGTTGTTGGAAATAACAGGCAAATTAACTCAAGATACAACAAAGCCCTTAAAGATAAAAGCATCACTCTTTTATCTCTCCCAAAGAATGGATATTGAAACAGATGATTATTATTTGATAAGAAGAATTGAATTATTGTGTTTTGTTCAATCCATCGGCTCTCATTATTATAGGCAAATTCTTTAACCAACACAACCCATAGTAAAAGTTGTTTTCTCATTAATGTTGAGTCACATATCAAACCATCACAACTGTTGGTAAAAGACATCTATCAATTTCCAGAGGACATGTCCCATGCCTATTAATAATTAAGATGACTAAATAATTGATAAAATAGCTATCAATTCTATTATCATTATTATTTCCTTTAATAACCTTTACATCAATATCACAACCTATATTAAAATCTAACAAGCATCACACCATGTGTCACACATGCTAGGTACACCGACTGTGCTGAACATGATCGTGAATTCACTGGAAAACGAGCGAATACGAGATAAGGTGACAGTGATGACTGGCGGTGCGCCATCCCCTCCTCATGTACTCTTTAAGATGGAAGAATTGGGGTGCAAAATACGCCATTCGTATGGTTTGACAGAAACTTATGGTCCTGCAACAATCTGCGCCTGGAAAACGGAGTGGGACTCGTTACCCCCACACGAGCAAAAATCAAGTCTCGACAAGGGCTGCAGCATCTTGGAATGGAAGAGTTTGATGTCAAGAATCCTGATACAATGATGAGTGTGCCACTTGATGGAAAAACAATGGGAGAGGTCATGTTTAGAGGGAACACTGCAGTGATGAACGGTTACTTGAAAGACGGAAAGACAGACTCGTGAAGCTTTTAAAGGAGGTTGGTTTAGGAGTGGGGATCTTGGAGTGAAGCATCCTGATGGCTATATCGAGCTAAAGGATCGATCGAAGGATATTATAATCTCCGGAGGAGAGAATATAAGGATGATGGAAGTGGAATCAATTATTTTCAGTCATCCATCGGTTCTTGAGGCTGCTGTTGTGGGGAGACCTGATGATCATTGGGGAGAGACACCTTGTGCCTAACTTAAGGATGGCTGCGAGGCGACGGCAGGTGACATTATCAAGTTCTGTCGGGATCGTTTGCCGCGTTATATGGCTCCAAAGATAGTAATTTTTCAAGATATGCCTAAAACTTCAACAGGGAAGACACACAAGTTTGTTCTCAGGCGAAAGGCTGAAGATTTGGGCAATCTTTTAATCTTTTACAAGGTAGCAAATTTTAGCATTCATCCAAAAATCTCACCGAGTATGGAGAAATAATGGTTTTATTTCATCTCTCTGTTGTATCAGGATTTGTGTGAAAACTCTGTTGTTGTATGATGTAAGTTTGGTTCCGGGATGTTTCCATCTTTGCCTGCAATATTTTTTCCGACTAACATCACTACACGATTTTATGTAGTCATAGCCGTTGGATTGGTAAGAGGCCCACCCCTAGCTTTGCCGAATCAAAAGTGGGATACAGCACACACAGGATGGAGCATACCCACCCACTACCCATATCACATCGATTGCTATTGTTCATATTATTTATTGTTTATATACTTGCATTTCTTGGATATGCTCGTTCTATTTGCATTCGCTTTTCAATTTATTATATTTATTGATTAAAGAAACAAGTGAACGTTTTCAACGATTGATCTTTCCGTAAGAGTCGATCATTTATAGCACGACATGGTTTTCAAAACACACAGATGGCCATATATAACCAAATGTAATGTTGAAAAATTTACACTGCTCCGTTTTAGGCAGTCCAGGACCATACAAAAAGCAAAGCAAATCGAAATCATGTTAACATTTAGAATGATCACACAAAGTGCAGTTAGGGAATACTAGCATCCGATAGGAGCGGAGTTCCTGTTAATTGAAGACTAGCAAGTTTCAATACCTTTTTACATCCATCCTTTGGTCCAAAGGGTTATCAAAACGAAGAGTTCGGATTCCAGAGACGTTACGAACCCCCTCTACATCTTTGAAGCATTCTGTAGCCTTTTGTATTCATATCTCAACTGGCCGAATAGAATAGAATGGGACAGAACAGAAAGTGTATGAAAAAGCCACCATAATTTTGGAGAGGAGAGTTCAGAATGTGATATTACATCCCAGTTCTTTGGCAGCAGCATCGACAAAATGAATAGGCAAGCCACTTGCGATTCGGCTATGTGCTTCCCACGTCAAACATTTCTCAACATCAGACAGCCAACTGGTGTCACCTGTGTTTAAGTATTGATGACAATGGCCCTTGTGGATGCCATTAATACCCACTTGTTTAATACTAGAACCAGCATTTAGAATAGCACGAAGAACTGATATGCTAAGAGCCCGAACGTGAGCACTAGGATGAGAAACACAGCGAACTGTAGCAGGCAGGCGACACTGCATTTCACAACCAATATTTGAAATGATGTAATTTTTAAGAATCAGATGCAAGCCAAGTAGGGATTCTATGGGTGGTGACTAATAGCATTCAAGCACGATGTGCGATAAAATTTCTAATATGTATGTACGCATGCGGGCGTGTATTAGGAGAGATTGCTGAATGGGCCTAGGCAGATTTCGATCTTGGAAAAATGAAATCAGCATTGTTCAATGGACATGTGTTTTTAGTAAAAAAATTAAAAGTCGTTAATAAAAAATAAAAAAAAATTGAGCATGGTCGTCTTTAAACTACATGGAATATTATAGCGAATAATATGTAGAGGAATTCTTTTACCAGAAACATCTGTGTACAAGTAATATCAATGATGTTGGAGAATTTTAATACCTTCAACAGGTTCGTGAGGCCATCAACCACCGAAGATCCTGATTCTCCCCATTCAAGCACAGGTTGAACTGCTCGGGCTGTAACTTCCAACAGCTTTTGCATAATTTGAGGTGCAAGCAAGTTAATACTTATTAAAAAACAAGGATCCCTCAATAAAAGCAAAACAGAAAAATTAAAAATCTCTCTAATAAAATAAGAAAATGTTACCTCCAGCTGTGGTAAAGTGCATGCTTCTCCATCAACAAGCATACCATCTGTCGCACGAAGAAGGACGTCTGATGCACTAGCCAGAATTACTAATGATTCTGGGGCCTCATGGTTTCTCATTAGCTCAACAATCACTTTCACAATTCTCTGATTAATCCTCCACATCTTTTGGCCAAGGTCATCGTCTTTTGTAATCCAAGGCTTCAATTCTCGCTCCGCCTGACAAAAAAGCACATACATGAAAGTTAATACACCAACCAAATACAACATTTCAGACAAAAGTATACCTGAAATTAAATTGTGGTTCAGACTCACATAACAGCTTAATGAAGTCTTTGACCAGAAAGTAACTTGCAATTAAATATAGAAGTTCACAAAGGGGACAAGATTTTTCAAAGTAAAATTCAAGAATAACAAAATCTTGACCTGAAGAACAACAGCCGCTGTAGCTTTAGCAGGGGATGCTAATACAACATTGCAAAGCGCATCAACAACCTGCATAATTGTATGTAAAACATAAGGTCGTTTACCTGTGAAAGATTAGAGCCTTTCAAAGCATGTGGTTACCAAAGAATGTAAAATTCGGGAAAATATTCAAGAAAATTACATGCATATAAATCATATGAGCAGACATCACATGTTTACTAAATTTTAAGAGGATAGAAAAATAAGATGTCAAGTTAAAATAATTATGATTTTTCTTCCTTTACACTAAAGTTTCTGAAATAGAGCATGGCCAAGAAAAACTGTCTTACACAGGTAAACTTGAGCTCATAAGGGCTGCCATTCAAGGGATAGAATGTTTTTGGCTTCAGATTCTCCCCATCCCTTTTGGTATCATTGACAAAATTTACTCGGTTATGTAGGACATTCTTGTGGACAAGTAACCATCCACTGATTCCTTGGTTATTTTGTGTATCAAAAGATAATGTGGGAATGGGATTACGGGATTTGAGGTCGTGGAATAATGATCTACTTGCCAAAACATTGTGGAACATTCACAAAAAGAAAGATTCCTCGTAGATCAAATGGATAAATCAAGTTTTTCTTCGGGAGAGAAATATATGGGGCATATGGGTACGTAAGACCGACTCTAATCTTGTTAAGAAGATCTTATCGATCCGTGATGAGATCCTGGCTCATGGCTCGTGGATGACTATGGCGCTGATGAGTGGTTGGTTTAACGGTAAGAATGATATGTACAAAGGATTTAATGCTCTTCTATATCTCATTGGCATTCTCAATGTATTTGTACCCATATTTTTTTACCTCAATGATATGACTGATTTACGTCAAAAAAAAAAGTCTGTTGGCAGGACAGTTTTAGCTACAAATTCACACAAGAGGTTTTATCTTGCTGATTTTTCATAACAAGATTTTAGCTACGAATTTAATAACAATAACGGATTTCAGCTCATTCATTTTTCACAGGAAAGCTTTAGCTAAGAATTTTAAAAGTGAAAGGAGGGTTTTAGCAACTTCAAAGCAACACGAGGAAACTTTTTACAAACCACCCCACATTTAACAACGTACATGATGGTATCTAGTCACTGGGTAAGACTGGAAAATCATTTAGCTGAGTTGTAATGAGAAAAATATCTAAAACTTCCTCATGGACCAAAATCAATCCTCCCCCTAAATGATGTAAACCTGTAGCACATGCCTATGCCTCCACTTGAGAGTACGAGGAATGCAAAATTTAAAACAATTAATTCAAAGTTTAACAGAACTATATATAAGTCTAACAAAAACAAGGTCCGTCCACATTCATCTGTTCTTGCGCTGATCATCAAATTGAGCAATGATTTTCAGAAAAAAAACTTGTTGTACGGACAACAAAATCAATCAAACCTATTTCCACACTATTTAATGATCCAAAAGATGTCACTGCAGAATATTCACAATTTTTTTAGAAAATATTCACAATTTAATTATGACTGTAGTAGACGCGTTCTGGGATGTTCCTGCACATTTTATGATCGCTGGCTCTATAGAACAAATCATATGCACGATGGCCATGATTCTAACCTCTAGTATGCTGCAAAGCATAAAAGATCATAAAGACATGTGAAAGAATGAATCTATCATATTACCTGTCTCCATCCTTGCTGTGCAGATGTGCTTACAGCACTGGGTTGGGTTTCTGGTGATACAATCAATTTGTGCAAGAGCAATGAAACAACAGAAAAACATAACTCCTGTTTTTCTGTGAGGACAGACCTAAGAAGAACTTTTGCGTTGCAGTTAAATCCTATATGCCTGTCCATTGTCAAAAAGTTGGCCAAATCTGAAGCATCTGAGGGGAAAGTTGCTATTCCTTTCCCAATAATACATTTTTCCGCCTCAATGGAATCATTTTCCACACAATTGAGAGAAGTCTTCGAACAATTTTCACAAGGCAATGTAGATGGATGAACTGATTCTGTGGGAAAACAGGAGGCACATGTATTAGAACTATTTCCAGGTAAACATGAAGGCATTTCCTTTGACAATGGCACATGGAGTAGGTGTGCTTCCAATGGCTCTGCTTTATCTACGATGGATGCAACAGCTTTGCCATGAATATCAATTAGATTGAAAAGTGAAGAAGCCCTGGTGTAAATTTCATTGTCCCACTTGCATCTCATCAAGATGGAAAGAGCTCTCATGCAAGCCTTTGATCGTCTGAACACATCAGAAACATGTGCTGCGACCATAGCAGCAGCGACTATTTCAATTGAACTGTAACTCCACGATGCTCCAATAGCAGAAGGCTTCAAAGAAAATAGTGCCTCCAGGATTGCTAATATTCGGCAAGTATGATAAACCGCTGATTCGGTACCATTCCTTAACTCATTAGAAGGGTCATTCACTTTTGCAGGCTTAGGTACACTACCATTATTTAGGGAATCCAAGTGATTACCTCCTTTTGAGATGAAAGTGAAGAGCTGAAGTTCGCAGGATAACGCACAAATGGCGGCAATAACATAAGAATCAAATGTTGCAACAGGCCCTTGTTTCTTTCCCTGTTTACTGCCTGATCCTCTCTGGTTTCTATTGGCTCCCCGTAACTCTTCACTTGCTGTTCCAGGAAAAGAATTCGGACCTTTAGGTTGCTTGCTACCATTGGACTGTGCTTCATGACTGACACAGACTGTTAACACGACAAAAAGAAGGCGAGAGGAAAGTTCTACTGATGCGCATGAATCTAAGAATAGTGAGTGGACCATCGTCCGGAGCTCGGCCACAGCAAGGTTTTTGGATGCAGATCCAAAAACATATTGATTTATTCTCATCCGTTCTCTAGAGTGCTCAGGTGGAAATGTCCTCTGAAGAATTGCTTCGACAGTAGCAACAAAAATCTTCATCAGACAGGTTTCAGATGGACTTCCACGAGGAAGATACTCGAGGACTTTAAGAAGAGGAATGTATAAGCTCCATGATAATACAGGGGGCTGCAAAGGTGTTGCAACAACGATTTCAGGAAGATCGACCACAGAGGAACTCAAAGGAATCAAACCATAAGCAGCTTCCCATATTGTGCATATTCTCCATTCGACCTCTGGACCATGTGCGCAAAGCATGGATGCAATCCCTTGGGCGGTAGCTTCTACAGTAGCTTCTGCTGCAGGCACTTCCCTTTGCTGAAAATAAGTTGCAGATGCTAGTTAAACGGAATGAGTCATAGCAAGGAGAGTATTCAGAGACTAGTGCAGATGAAATACCTGCTTTCGATCTGATGAAATGTTACAACCTAAAGATTTGTGTTTTTCTTTACCATCAACTTGACTCAAGGGAGGAAAGAGTAAAGCCGGTTGGGAAAGTATACGAAAAAGCAAAGCAGCTGCAGCATCTGCAGAAACCCCGGCTCTCATAGACATTGCAATCCCTATTGCACGCAAGAAATGCAATTGCATCCAGTTTCTAGGAAGCTTCATCAATAAACAAAAACAATCAGGATTTCCAAAGGGAATTCGATACAGGCATCACGTAAAAGATAGAAATATAACTAATTGACTAAATATGTTTTGCATTAGTATAATGTTTTGTAGCCTTGTGCTTTATATCTGAGGTAAAGCATTGTCAGGAATTCAAAATGCAAGTGACCAATAACAAAGAGAACAGGTCTTTGTAGGAAATCTGCAAAGACAACTAAAGTCTAAAACGGATCGCACAGATAAATTCACAACAGCAAGGAAGGTCAATGCAATGCAGTTACTAACGTTATCACAAGATATCATATTGCATCAACCTACAAGTTTAAAACTAAAATGATAAGAATATGAATAACAATATCCATGGAAAATAGTTTAAAAATAAAGGGGAAAGGGATTAAGGGTAATTATTTTTAATACAAGAGAGTGAAAATGCTCTATTTGACTCCTTAACATCACAATAACAAATATTATAAAGGTCCATTAATTAAATATCACCCTAACAAACAAAATCACATCCAGTCCTCAAATGTCGGGTGAGGAGTGCATGGAATAGATGTATTAATTGACCTTGCACATTAAAAAAATAGACGTATTAATGACCCCACACATTAAAAAAAGTGCACTCAATGAAAAACATTGCTTTTCTGGTCTTGCCACTAAATGTAAACTAGGGCACTGAAGTCATGACTTGATAAATTAAATCAGAGTTGTCCAATAGATTATACACATTATAGAAAATTTCTTCCATGAAACGCATGCCATGCCTTGCTAGCATCCCCAGGAAAATCAATGCATCAGCTGAAGTTAAACGAGACTTGATCACCTTTTAAACATTTGATATCAATCTAAATATGACGAAACTATTACTAAAGAATAAGTCATTTGTGATACCTATAGGTAAGGCAGTATAATTGATAATTGAAATATTGACACTAAAAATAGATAACTGTGTCGACAAATTATATGAGGAGATTTCATAAATTCATAAAGGTCCATTTTTTTGAAAAAGTCGGGCAGAAAATAATAATTTTCCACAAAGAGTTACTGAAAATGAGAGTAGCAGCAGCAAAATGGAAAAAAAAAAAAGAAACTTTCAAGAGTATTATGATATGCATGAGGGCATCAAGCTCTGTGGAGACCAGTAACTTAAAAGGTGTTTCTTTCTTCAGGATTTATTCTGTTTCTTTTACCATAATATTTTTCATCATTTGCATGTAAGTATAGCTTACCCTCATGCCTGAGGCATAATCTTCTGCTGCACGAAGAAGCTCCACTAATTGTACAGCAGCATCAAGTGCATCTGGAGCCCAGGATGGCGGAGCTTCAAGCAGACCAAGAAGTAGCCTCTGTGTGGCACTTGGAGTAGCGATTGCATAATATCTAAGCCAAATGAAAAAAAATCAACACAATGATTGAACATTTTATAGCTTAGGTAAAACCATGTCAAAAAACTACCGATGAAATAGGCGTGCATAGGGCTCAAGAGCAGGTAGACCAGCCACAAGATGCTCATCCATAGGTGTTGTTGGAGGAGGAAGTAAGAGTGCAGGAACAGCTGCTGCCGTCAGAGTAGCAGTCTCGTAACGAGCTACTTCCTCATCGCATACACTGAGTATAACTCCAGCACCATTAGCAACAGCCCATCTTGGAGTTGATGGCATAAGTTGAGGATGCTTTCCAGATCCACGAGAAGCTGAGATATGATAATTAAATAATTGTCGTCCTCATCGCAAAGCTAAAAATTATTCTAAGTTGTGATAGAAACTCAAAGATTTTAGAGGAAAGAAAGCTCACCAAATAAAATTAGCATCACATAACTTTGTTTCATGGAAACTCTAGCGGTGAAAATATAAGATTCCGGATTAAGGGAAAAGTTCTAAGATTTGGTTGCAACGTCCCATCACTAATAATTTTAATCAGCGTTGAAATCAAAAGATTTTCATACAATTAGGACCTGCTGAAATGACAACTGTCATGAAATCAACACACGAAGACTAGTTACGATAATAAACCTATCCTCAAATCTTCATTGGAGTTTGTGATTAATATCTAAACAACTCAGATCAACAAGTTTTATCCATAATTATCACATATAATCTCGTACTTCCACTAGTGTAATTATATTTTGATGGAAAATATATCATCGTTTTGTAACATTTTGGTTTATTTAGTTGGATTATCATTTCGTATTAGTGTGGTGCCCCTTGTACCTTGAAACGACAAACTCAGGTTGCTCAATTAGATCAAGAACAATTGCACCTCTTGTACCTTGATATCATTTCGTATTAGTATGGTGCCCCTTTCATCACACATTTTTATGCAATAGAATGAGCCAAACCATGGGAAGCAAACAAATTCTAAAAACATGAAGCACCGAATCATTGTGGAAGAGGTTTTTTTTGCGATCAAGTGGAAAGTAGTGTGTAAGTATTTTTTTAAAACATATTTAGTCTGCAATATCAGCAATCAAGTGGAAAGGAGTGTGACTAAGTAGTTTTTTAACCTATTTAGTCTACTATTGTTAAGTGGTGGCAATCATTAGTGAATAAGTTCATTGAATAGTTATACAAGTTAGTTAATCGAGGGAACAGTTGTTAGCATATCTTTGCTAAGGCACAAGTTTTGATAAAATATTATAAGTTGAGACTGAATTCATAGTATTTGTCCAAATTTGAAACACAACATTCTTTACTTCAATGTAAGGGGGGAACTCGGAAAATATATATTTTTTATTTCATTATAAGAATAGGCATCTTAACCTAATAATAAAATATAAATATATATATTTTTACATCCACGCATGAAAAGTAACACTCACCCAAATTCCTCAGTTTCCACCCATTTGCCCATAGACCCGTGTCATCAATCAAGTGTTGTTCAAAAATAGTTGATTCAGATATATATAGATTTTTCTTCTACATTACAGTTTGTGGAATGAGAAAATTTAATTCTCAAATAACGTAAGTCATTCTAGCTAATTTCATACCAAAAGTAGTTTTTGGTCCCCCTATCTTTTTCTTTAGTCTACTTTCTACATCACTTCCCACATTTTCATGGATATCTCCAACGATTGATTTTCAATGTGCTAAAACCAGTTTAGACATCTGATCCTAATTTATTCTAGAGGCGTTATGCGGCCGCATTTTACTACTGTAAGAAAATAAATGTCTTCAATTCGAAATGTAAGTTAGATAAACTTAATTAATAAGATGATGATAATAATAATAATAATAACAATAATAATAATAATAATAATAATAATAATAATCAACAACATTGAATATTTTAGATTGGATCACTTTCTTATGGTAATGGATATAATAGCCAATATTCAATGGAGTTAAAATTTTCAAAAATTGGGAACACAATACTCTAATTTCAGAACATAAATAAAACGACCAATAAGACTATAGTTCAATTCCCATGACACTAAATCATATGCACATTAAGCTCATGTGTACACAGAATAATCTTGATGCCAAGAATATTTTATTGTGTATGCTTTCTGGAGAATAACACGCATGTCACATAAGTAAGATGTATATTGCTGAATAGATAAGTTGACTGACCTGTAGAAGGTGGTTTCAGTTCTCCAGCTGCATATTTTCCCATCACTCCTCCACACCTGCACACGTCATTAGGAAAAGAAGAGGTGGCTTAGATGCCAACTGTTTTAACTTCAAATTTGTATACAAGAACTGGATATGGCACAGCTACTAAACATTGTGCCGCTGTACTAAACACTCTATGGCATTGGCAAATTTTATATATATATATACATATATATATATATATAGCAAACCATTGGCAACGAAAATGAACTTAAGTTATATTAGTAGTGGTTTGTATTTTTTTGGCAATTTCTGTTAATCCTCATGAGGCAGAAAGACCTTCTTGGATACATATAATGTGTCTCGCATTATCGCAAAATTCCCAATTTGAAATCATGTTTGAAACTCTTAATTTAATAACTCATTTCAGAACTTTAGAAGTAATTTTTTGGAGTGCCACAGAGCCAAGCATTGACCGTCTGTGTGACCACAGATATTAGTATCCAGTATACCTTTGTTTTGGCCATGATTGGGGCCAGGACCTGCCCACAGACCCATTCTGTTGTTAGCATATCGCATTGTTGGAGTACACATGGACATGTGCATGTCCGTGCGCTAGGCAGTAAACCTAGGGGGAGTCCGCACAGACTATGTCACAAAATTGCTATGGATCTGAGGTAGCATTTGAGAGTTGTATATGTCTTGTAGCACATGGACCCATGCATGGGGTGGTGCGCATTCAGGAAAAGGCTGGTGAGCTTCTGGCACGGACCCAACCACAGAGAGACAATGGGGTCTGTGGTAGTGTCTATAGATGTTTTTCAGAAACTTTTCAAAAAGCTACATTTTGGTAGATGTCTATAGATGCTTTTAAGAAATTTTCAAAAAGCTACATTTTGGTAGATGTGTTACATAGACTGCTGACGTTATGTTTCTAAGATGTAAGCTTTGAAACTTCTCATACCACCGATCTATATACAAATTTGTGCTCCTCAATGCAAAAGCTCCGTAGTGACATAAGTTTTTTGCTTGATTCCTTGACTTCCATATGGAAGTTAACTTATTTATGGCTTCATAAGCCCTTGGTTAATTTGTGCAACTTTTTAAAAACCATTTTACTGAAGATTTACATAAGAAAAAAGTGTTTTTGATTGAGTTATGGTTTGGTTCTTTACGATTTTTAGTTGTTTGTTGTTTCTTGAGTTTCGATGAGACTTTAAAGCACAACTGAGGTTTGTTTGCTGCAGTATGACTAGATATGATAAATAGTTAAGTTGACATTCTCTTTGGAAGTTTTGAAAAGAGAACAAATCTCGCCCTGCTTTGATAAATGACCTCTCCTTAAGCTTGAGCTTGTGAATGTTGTTGGGTAATTGATTGATGTTGGTTGTTTAGAGAGATCCCTTGCACCATACCAATCATTCTAGTAGGTCATTTGATACAATAATGTATGTTACAATTGTGTAACATACAACACTTGTATTGGATGTTATACACCTACATAACATTATGTCCTTGCATGAACGCATGACATTATGTTCTTATGTTAACTCATTGATTGCACTTTATGAAACTAATCAGTGCATAAATTCAAAATATGTTTTGTTAACGCACACCTTTTATTTATGTCGATACATGGTAGCATTTTACACGTCGAGCCTCGATCTTTATTTAACCTTATACGTCTCTTGGATAAAGGAGTATTAGGGCTTTTATGTAGTTGTGACTGGGGATTTTATGTAGTTGTGACTGACCTGTGACCTAGATATTTATCGAAAGGCACGGTCGATACAAGAACCCTGCAGCAGAGATCGGAAGATGCAAGTGGTATGTTTATTGTGAAGTGTTGGTAATTGCATTGACTTAAAAATTATGCTATTGGCTGCAACAACTAGTCACATATCAAGGCAAAGCCTGCCGGGGGCAAATGAATAAATTTAAAATCCATAAACCTTGTGGTTCAAAACATAAAATGGAAGTTACCACCCTAATATGTGAACATGAATATGCGTCACTACGTCAACAACTTTGTGTGTACATACATTCTGGATACTATAATCTAACATCATTTCATGATAGTATAGAGTTTTCACCCACTTACCAGCGAAAATAATCACTTCTAATGCCAAGGGGGGCTGCAAGCAATATATCTGTTATCCAGGGAGATAATGGTCTCAGTGGTTTTCTCTCCGAATATATGGGAGGCAAAGAACGTTCTCTATTACTAGCTGAAGCATCGTTTCCACTGGTACTTCTATCAGCTTCATTTTCCTGACGATCAATCTTGAAAATGGGTCTGTTGTAGTGAGTCAAAATTCTTAATATCTCCCCACATGCAAGAGCCCACTGCTCGGAATAATCGTTCTACAATTAAAGATTCAATCAATTCAGTCAAGTGTCTTTTAGACAAATCAAATGCGCTTGAAGTGTTGAACTGACAACATAAAAGAGGAGAAACATGCTCCAAAAACATAAGCCCCAAGTACGATATACGTGAAGAAAATCAAAACAAGCTTTAAATAGAGATAAGAGTCTGAATACCTCACTGTTGGGATGCAACAGGGAAATGAAAGAGGCAAATGGGGGACCAGTCCTGTCGTATTCCAGAGTATTATCAAGAACACATGAAATAATGGGAAGAATAACAGCGTGACCATGCTCTGGATGATGAAGAACGAATGTGGCTGGAAAACAAACACAGAAGTTATCATGCAGCACAATCTAGCCTGGAAGAAGTATACATTGGGATAATCACAGTCACAATCAATTGTACTACTAGAAACAGAAAGTACCCAAAACATCGTCAAAGAGTCTATTCTCCTTGGATGGATATTGGCTACGGATAAGCTGCAAAACCAGGATATGTTACAAGTTAGAAATATGTGTATCGATATATGCATTTTTGACAGTTCACTAAACACCATGGCAAAGGTTCTAAGTGCCGCAGAAACAACATTCCTTGCACAATTGATCCATCGGAAAAAATCTCACTCGCAGTAATAGGGGAAAGAAAATACATACCTCTTCTATATCATCAGGAAATTGTTCTGATGTGAACTGGCCAAAGTACTCAACATATGCAGTAGTTTGGGCCTGCAATAAGTACAAATGGAGTTTAGTGATTACGAGATTGGCAATAGGCTAGCATGCATTATTTAAAGCCCAAGAACATAGAACAGAGAAGTGAGAATAACTGGAAAATTAAGAAATCAATTATGTCGCATATATCCAGTAGAACTATAAATGTCACCTGTTATCTTAAGGAGACAGTAAGTTATGGAGAATAATGCCTATATTTGGACACAACAATCACAAGATATCATCCACAGGGAAATCACACCTTTCGTTGTTCTGCATCTTGTGGTGGAGGCCAA
>NC_133321.1:13937934-13946699 GCF_012295235.1 Primulina huaijiensis
TATTACTTTTTATGCTAAGAGCATTACTTTTTATTGTAAATATCGGTAGGGTTGATCTATCTCACAGATAAAGATTCGTGAGATCGTCTCACCAGAGACCTACTCAAAGATTTGTATAGTAAAAAGATTCGAACACGTTCACAAATTTTTCGAATTATTGCTGGAGAAAAAAAATACTTCACAAGCTGAAAATATATTTATTGAGTAGGTATCCTATAATATAGTTTCACGGATATATTCGCAAGACGGCTCGACCTAATTTATACTTGATGTGAAAAATAATACCGTTGACATAAAAATTTATATTTTTCGTAGGTCGGGTCTCCGTCTCGCGAAATTAATCAGTGATACGGTTTTATAAGAGTTTTTGTGATATTTATGCCGTGAATTATCAAACAAAATAATTCAGGTTGATCAAATTGGGCTCGAAAAAATTCGAGCATATTCAAGTTTAACTCGAATATTAACTCACATATTTTTCGATTCGACGTGATTTGTTCACGTTCCTGGTTTAATACATTGGATTATGTGTTTTTAGGAAAAAAAATTTACAAATCGGCCATGGTCATATCTTAAAGTGTCCATTTAAAATTTTTCTTAAAAAAATTAGTATTTTGTGAATTATGTTATTTGGTGCAAAATTATTTAAGTATTTATAAACATATTACCCAGGATTTGAAAAGTTTATTAAATAATAATGTGTCTAGAAAGGAGAGAAATCATTAAATATCTTTGAATTAAATTAAATCAAGGCAGCGGCATTAGCTTTAGACTTCGCCAAGCTCAAGAAACTGTTGCACAAAGAGAAAGGAACTTAATCATAACTCCATAGAAACTGCGATGAAAGCATGCAGAATGGGAAAAAAATGGTCGCAGTAATGGATTACAAGGCTGAGCTAGCTCCATAGGTCGACTATCATTGTCCGCCACCACCTCCAACCGCCGTATACGGCGGAGTTGAGAGGATAATAATGTCAGGTGAAAGCTGACGCCGTTCTATGAAGATACACGTATTTGCTGCGTTGAATTTGATTCCACACTACCAGATCGTGTAAATTTGAAGGCCTCTCTCACATGCAATATCCCGAAAAGTGAGCTGTCGCCACCCTCCGCCGCAGCCGATTTTAACCATCAATTATCAGGAAGTTTACTTACTTTCCTGAATGTAATGGAGAACGTAACATGTCCTGTTTTCTTCGTTCTTTACTTCTGGTTTCTCTTGAGTACCACAAAAACTCTGAAAGTTAATTCCTTGTCTTCCGATGGAGAAGCCCTTCTCTCCCTACTATCAGAAACTGACTCTTTTTACAGAAGTTCATCGCCTGTTCTCTCTTCTTGGAACCCTTCAAGCCCAACACCATGTTCATGGCAGGGGATAACTTGTTCACCTCAAGAAAGAGTTATTTCCGTTTCCATACCCAATACGTTTCTCAACCTATCCTCAATCCCGTCGCAACTCTCTTCACTTTCCTCTCTTCAACTCCTCAATCTCTCTTCCACAAATATTTCCGGCCCAATCCCTGCTTCCTTTGGTTCATTGTCTCAGCTTCGCCTTTTGGACTTGTCTTCAAACTCTGTTCCTGGCCCTGTTCCACCAGAACTAGGCAAACTCACTGACATTCAGTTCATTTTCTTGAATTCGAATAGAATATCTGGTTCCATCCCACAGCAACTTGCCAATCTTTCTTCCCTTCAAGTCCTTTGTCTTCAAGATAATCTCCTTAACGGGTCGATTCCTTCGGAGTTAGGCTCTTTGCTTTCCCTGCAGCAGCTTAGAATCGGTGGCAATCCTTATCTAAGCGGTGAAATTCCACTCCAACTTGGTTTCTTGACCAATCTTACAATATTTGGTGCTGCTGCAACTGGACTCTCTGGTGCTATTCCGCACACATTTGGCAACCTGATTAATCTTGAAACGTTGGCTCTTTATGATACTGAGGTGTCTGGTTCAATTCCCCCTGAAGTAGGCTCTTGTTTAGAGTTGAGAAACCTTTTTCTTCACATGAACAAGCTCACTGGTCCAATCCCTCCTCAGATCGGTCAGCTCCAAAAGCTAACTAGCATGCTTTTGTGGGGCAACTCGCTGTCTGGTTCAATCCCGGACGACCTTTCCAATTGCTCCTCACTTGTTGTTCTTGATGTTTCCGCCAATAATTTGTCTGGTGAAATCCCGGGTTATTTTGGGAAGCTAACTGTCCTTGAACAGCTACATTTGTCCGAAAATGCACTAACCGGTGTAATCCCAGTTCAGCTGAGCAACTGCACGAGTATAACCAATCTTCAGCTGGATAAGAACCAACTATCCGGTACAATTCCAGCCGAAATTGGTAGGTTGAAGTACTTGCAGAGTTTTTTCTTGTGGGGGAATTCAGTGTCAGGAATGATCCCCCCAGAGTTTGGCAACTGTACCGAGCTTTATTCCCTTGATCTCTCGCATAACAAGCTAACTGGATTGATCCCAGAAGAGATATTCAACTTAAAGAAGCTGAGCAAGCTTTTGCTGCTAGGAAATACCTTATCCGGGGGCTTGCCACGCAGTGTAGCTAAATGCCAATCTCTTGTGAGATTAAGGCTCGGCGAGAACCAACTTTCAGGTGAGATTCCTAAAGAAATTGGACAGTTGCAAAATCTTGTGTTTCTTGATTTGTACACAAACCATTTTTCGGGTAGCTTGCCTGCCGAAATAGCCAATATTACGGTTCTCGAGCTTCTGGATGTGCACGATAACTACATAACTGGAAATGTATCACCTCAGTCAGGAGCCCTCATCAACTTAGAGCAGCTTGATCTCAGTAGAAATAGTTTCACCGGTGAGATTCCATGGAGTTTTGGCAACTTTAGCTATTTGAATAAACTTATCCTAAACAATAACCATTTCACTGGAGCAATTCCAAAGTCCATCAAAAACTTGAGAAAAATAACCCTTCTTGATCTGAGTTTTAATAACTTTTCTGGTCCTGTCCCCACTGAGATTGGTTATTTGACAAGCTTGAGCATAAGTTTGAACTTGGGATCAAACCATTTCACTGGTGAAATTCCGGAAACAATATCTGGTTTAACACAGTTGCAATCTCTAGACCTCTCTAGTAATATGTTATATGGGAGAATCACAGTTCTTAGTTTTTTAACCAGTCTCACATTCATGAATGTTTCATTTAACAACTTCTCTGGCCCGATCCCTGTCACGCCCTTCTTCCGAACTTTAACCCCTAATTCTTTCCTCGAAAATCGGCTTTGTGAATCTCTTGATGGCTTGACTTGTTCGTCACATCAAACAAGAAGAGATGGATTAAAGTCCGCCAAAACCATAACTGTGGTAGCTGTGATTCTGGCTTCTCTGATAATGGCAGCTGTAGGAATATGGATTCTAGTAACGCGGAATGACAAATTCATGATCGAGAAATCTGGCATACCATGTTCTTCTAGAGAAGAAGATTTCGCATATCCATGGACCTTTATTCCATTTCAGAAGCTCAACTTCACTATTGAGAACATCTTGAGTTGCCTGAGAGATGAAAATATTATCGGAAAAGGTTTTTCGGGGGCCGTTTACAAGGCTGAGATGCCAAATGGCGAGTTGTTTGCTGTCAAAAAGCTGTGGAAAACAAAGAAAGACGAAGAAACAATAGACTCTTTTGCTGCAGAGATTCAAATTCTTGGTCACATAAGGCATCGGAATATAGTAAAACTATTGGGATATTGCTCGAATAAAAGTGTGAAACTTCTACTCTATAACTACGTCCCGAATGGTAATCTCCAACAGCTTCTTCAAAATAATCGGAACTTGGACTGGGAAATTCGGTACAAGATTGCACTTGGATCAGCTCAAGGTCTTGCTTATCTTCATCACGATTGCCTGCCTGCAATTCTTCATAGAGATGTGAAATGTAACAACATACTCCTAGATTCCAAGTATGAGGCTTATTTGGCTGATTTTGGACTTGCAAAACTAATGAACTCTTCGAATTATCATCAGGCTGTGTCCCGAGTGGCGGGATCGTATGGATACATAGCGCCAGGCAAGTGATGCTTTTAGTACAGAACCACTCATTTTTCGAATGCTTAGTCCCTTGCTAGTTTTCATTAAAATAATTCTCTATATTTTTTTACAGAATACGGATATGCAATAAACATAACCGAAAAAAGCGATGTCTACAGCTATGGCGTAGTTTTGCTAGAGATCTTAAGTGGGCGTAGCGCGGTTGAGCCTCATGTTGGTGATGGAATGCACATCGTGGATTGGGTGAAGAAGAAGATGGGAAGCTTTGAACCGGCTGTCACAGTACTCGATTCCAAGCTCCAGGCATTGCCCGACCAAATGGTGCAAGAAATGCTACAGACGCTTGGGATCGCAATGTTTTGCGTTAATTCATCGCCTTCCGAGAGGCCGACAATGAAGGAAGTGGTGGCACTTCTGATGGAAGTCAAGAGCCCACTTGAAGAATGTGGGAAAAGTACTTCTCAGCCTTTAATGAAACATGGAAGATAATTGATTCCTTTTCTAGATGTTGTTTCTTGTTTGTTGCAATAGGTTTTGCTTGGTGATTGTTTTTTCATGCAATTGTTATGCAGAAGAGAAAGATGGAAACTTTGCTCCTTAAATGGGACAAAATCTTTTGCAATTTACTTGTATAGTTTTAGTGGCTTCATTCTTCAATGTTAATTTAATGGAGAAATTTAAACATTAGAGGATCAGTGAAACTTACAGTTTCTGAAGAATTATGTGTAGCTTATTTTGGTTCTTGAGGGTATATTCAGAACATCAATGATAGCTAGACTTGGTCATACAAAAAGTGTGAAATATTTTGGCCATAACATTGACATATTATATACCCCTATTTGCTAGAGGTATATTGCTTTTCAACTTCGATCAACTATTGAAAATACATATGAAAGGTGATTTTCTTAATTAAATAATTGACCGAGTTTATTTTACAAATTTTCTCTACTTACCTTCTCTTTCTTTTCCAACAAAAAAAAAACACAATATTTACTCAAGTCTAGATAACAACGATCTTGTTGCCATTTTTTTCTTTCAATTTGTTCCCAATTCAAATATCTCTAATTTTGAGAATATTAAATATTTTCTTTATCTTAATTGCACAAAAAAATTTGGACTCTCCACGCCTGATATCAATGAAAGAAGGCAATTGGTCTTTAATTTGACTCAAATGAGAACATTTCCAATATTTGGTTTGTCTTTTGTGTTTTTATGAGCGATGAATAATTAAGAGCTTAAAGATTTCCTAAAATATCAAAAGTAAAAAAAAAAAACATAAAAAATATTAATGTTTAAAATTAAAATTCAAACATCTTGGGATTAATCGATTTCTTTACAGGCGATCTTCCACAATCCGATCCACTCAAGAGAAATTATGCTATCATCGTGTTGCTAGAATTCCTTAAAATCTTTGGCTGATAGCTTAGAATGCTGGGAAAGATATAAAAATTTGAAGATTTCTTTAAATTTGATTCTTATTTGAATTCTAAAATATTTTCATGGATTATGAAACACTTGAAATAAACCCAATTTATTTTTGTAATAAGCACGACATGCTCATAATTACTACACACATATCTCAATTTTCATTTTCATTTTCGTGATATCAAAAAATAAAAACCTCACTCAATTTTCATGTCAAATCAAACAATAACTTATTAATTATTTAATTACATTTTCTCTATACTTAAATAGTTTTAATTAATACAATATTGTTTTCTATAAAAAAAATTCATAGATATAATGAGTTTTTATAAATCAAGTTTCAAATGCACAATTACAAGATTTTTTTTTAATCTTAATCTGGGGGTAGGGAATACTTGAACTTGAGTCAATACATGGAGAATTTCGGTGAGACCATTGGACCAAGCCTTCGGTCTCGAAATTACAAGACTTCGAAGAAAGTAAATGTAATATACGTACACAGACACTCCTAAATAGATTAAATGTATAGCATCCATGGAAATATGAAATCATAACTTTTAATGAATTTGGAATCAAAACTCATTTTCTCTTTTGTTCATTGATAGTTGTCTCACATCGGTTGAATAAAATTCATATAAGTTGCATATATGGACTTGCACAATCTTTCCCCTAACTCAATCTTAACATGATACCAAAGTTCAAGTTACATTATTACATGTTGGACCGACTATAATTGGTCCAACATCCATGATAGCCACCTTCAATTAATTAATCTAGTTTAATATTGTCGATCTAGTTTAATATGAGAATTATTGGGTATTAGAGCAACTCCAACCCTTANCTCTTGAAACTTAAATATTAATTTAAATTTTTTAAAATTTTTTTTAAAAATTAAATAGATATTAAATTAAATAATTATTTTATTTATATAAAATAATTAATCGATTTTCTAATAAATAATGAAATAATATAATTATATTTATTATGTATAATTGTGTAATGGAATTACAAATAGTTATTATTGAATTAAAATTATTATTATAAGAATATTCTGAGAATATTCTTTTTTAGTGTAGAATGTAGTGTAGATAGGTTGGAGATGAATTTAGTGTTACATTATTGTAGTACAGAATATAGTGCAGAATGTAGTATAGGTCGGAGATGGTCTTAATACTCTGATTAGGACTCCTACACAGGAACCGCGAAACTTTGGATTAACACCCGCAACAAATATATTATTTTGAATCCGCGCTTCCCGGGAATATAAATAGCTCCAAATTCAATTCTTTTCTTCACACACTTCACATACTGATAATCGGTCGAGATAATTTTTCACACATTTCAAACTGGATGAAGAGAAAAACATGGGGAAGCGATTGCGAAGAGCGAGATCGATTTGCTGTTGTGCCTCTCCTAGATTATATGTCCACGTTTCTCGTCAATCGAACGTCAACTGGTTAATATACTTGCTCCATTTACGTATTTGGAATTCAGACATGGATTAAACGAGTGTTGATTTTTAGATACGATAGTTTGTTTTTGAATTGCGGTAGCTCTGTTCTGCTTTCAGTGAATTGGAGGATCTGGATTTGGATTTATGCGAGGTTTGTGCGTTGTGAAATGATTGGATTGGTTAGCTGAAGCGAAGGATTTAAGCTTTGAAACATAGCTAATTTGAAGTATGTTTTGGATTTGTATTTTTGAGCTTCTGCGCTAATGATTGCGGAATGATTTAGGAGGGAAGAAGTTGCGTCGGCTGAACCATGCATTTCACTTCGAATTGAAATTTGTGTGTTTTGTGATTCGATGTTTGTGAATCTGCTTTACATTTTGTATTCAATGCCTCGTTCGGCGTTTTCTAAGGAAATTATTCAGTTTATGGATTATAATTGTATTTGGTGATATGCGAGTATGATTTTTGCCTGAAATTGTTTGAGCATCACATTGAAATCTTGTCACCTGTGTATTCAGATCCTATGGTGATCAGCTTATTATCATTTTGCTTCAGATTAGATTTTAATCACATGTTTTAGAAATAATTAGCGCATGGTTGTTTCGAAATTGATGATGTTTACGATCTGTAACGAAGGCAACTTTTTAATTCTCTCTTTTCTTGATGAAAGAGTTCGTTTTCCTCTAAATTTAAAGAAATTTCCATCAGTTAACGTTTTGACTTGATGCAAAAAGGTATGATGTGGATATATGGACTGAAATTGCCAAGTTTATGGATGGGAGATCTCTGGTAATGCTAGCAGTGACCTGCAAGTGGTTCAATTATCGTACCATAATGGAGGATAGTATCTGGAAATTCTCATGTTTGCGTGATCTTCAGGTGCCTGATCCTGGAAATGTCAACTTCAAATGGATCAAACTTTACACTACAGCTTTCGGTAAATTTAATTCAGCCGGCACTCTTCCATAAAATTTTTCAACAATATCATGCATGCAGTCAGAGAATTCATGAGTAATTTCTGCAGACGGAAGCCACTCGTACATGTTCTGCCAACAGGAGAAGCATATTGGTAAGTGCTATTTCTGCTTGTAGATTCAACTTCTTTATTTTCTCAAACGCGTGCAACTAATTATGGACCCCCCTTACTGCATTAGATTGCTGATTTACGAAATGGGATGGAAATCTCTGTTTAGTTTATGCTATCATACAAAAAAATCACATGAACTTATTCATCCTTCTGTTTGCTACGCAGGGAGTATATCTCCGAAAGAATAGAACAAACCTAGTGCTCTGGCATGGCATTTATTTTGAATTCAACGCCAATAATACGTGCTGAAACTAATGCTTTTTTTGAATTTGTTTGGCGGGATGGATAGATTGTAAGAAATATGACACATGTTAAAAGAAGTAGCGTGTACTAATTGAAATTGGCGACGGCCAAGAAAATTTAGATGCGTACACGACTCTCCTTCTGAATCTCGGCTCCCGCAATAACTCATCGATGGTATGAGAAACGCCTATAAATAGAGCGATTGAGGTCCCTAAGCATACACACTTCATAAGAAATATACACNGTTTCTTCTTTTAACATTCAGACTCCCGATTTTCTCGTTGATGGTATGAGATGCCTATAAATAGAGACGATTGAGGTCCCTAAGCACACACACTTCATAAGAAATATACACCATCTACAGAGAGCGTGAAGTGCTTCGAAGGCTTCAACCGAGAAGAAAAGCAGAGAATTCAAAGTTTTCAATGGCTGGAGGTAATTCTCGATTAAGCTTCCGCATATTATATATCATGTTTATAAATACGTAGAAACATGATTTTGAGAATAATATCTAACATTTGGTATCAGAGCCGTGATACTTCTGCCTTGAAAATATT
>NC_133321.1:13947109-13975047 GCF_012295235.1 Primulina huaijiensis
AAGAATTTATTTATTATTTAAATAAAATTAATAATAAATAAATAAATAATGATTAATGTGTTATTAAGTTATATGTATAATTCGGTATACATATAGTATTTGGTTAAATAATTTGTACATATTAAAAATAATTTCAAGTTCGACATAATTTCTAATACATGTTTAGAAATTATTTTTACATGTTTTATATAATGTCAAATATTATGGATAAGGTTTTGATGTGTACATGCAAATTTAATATTATACTTGCATTTATTTTTGAAGTTTTTTTTAAAATACAAATTGTATTGAAAATTATTTTGGTAAATCAATATTCACATTATGTTCATATTAAATTATATTGAGTTGTTTATAATTTGAAATGAACATATCAAGTAAGATGTGAATATAATATTATAAAATATTTCAGATGTTCACAAATGAACAAATAATCCTCACTTTATCACTACTCTGATAAAAGAGAAAAACTGATGAGGAGCCCACATTTTCACGTAAATGTGATCCTCACTTTATCATTACTCTGATTGAAGAGAAAAACTGATGGGGAACATATTTGTTCATATTAAGTAAAAATGTGAATATAAAGTTATTTAATGAAAAGTTTTGGCTTATAAAGATTCACATAAATGTGGATAATTAAAGTGAATAATAATTATAAGGTGACGTGAGAAAACATGATCTGGGGGAGTTCTTCATAGATCGGTTTAAACTGCCTTGATTAGCCACTGGTCTCCCTGAGGAACGTTGCTCTGACTAGGAGTTAGGTATTTAAAGGGCCTTAGCACTACCTATCTTTCCTGGGAGCACTCTTGGAAAATGTTGATTATGTTACTAAATAATTATTATATAAAGTATTAAAGTAAAGCCAAAATTTTGTCCGGTGAACCGTATAATTTTAAATAATTGAGGAATAGCCACAGCATCCTTAATTATGGAAAATTATGCATTAAGTGGATTTGGATCACATAATGGACAACAATTGTAATTAATTATATAAACATAATAAATTTTACCCCACAGGGATTTTTATTATATTTATATAACTAATTAGGTTAAAATATCAAATTATATTTTTCTTAATTTACCCACAGGAGTTAAGGAAAATACAATTTGATAGTTTTATCATAAAGTTACAGAAAAATCTTATTGAATTAAAATTTTAGCCCACAGGCAAATTTTATGTCACTAGATTTTTTAAAACATGAATTACATTGGTAAAACATGATATTGTCTCAAAATTTTAAGCATATGATATTTTGTGCAGTTATGCAACCTGCGAGTTTTTCTGATATGAAATGTGACATTCCCGAACTAAAGGGCGACAACTATAAAATATGGAAAGAAAGAATTCTTCTTCAATTAGGGTGGATGGATATTGATTATGCTATACGGAAAGACGAACCATCTGCTATTACTGAAAACAGCATTTCGGATGATGTTGATCTTTATGAAAAATGGGAGCGATCTAATCGACTCTGCGTAATGTTCATAAAGACCAAAATCTCTGCTGGCATGCGTGGTTCTGTCGACCAGCATAATAATGTCAAAGAATTACTGAAGGCTATTGATGAACAATTTCAGTCTTCAGATAAGGCACTAGCAAGCACCTTAATTATGGAATTCTCTTCATTAAGGCTCACCAGTGTGAGAGGTGTGCGATAGCACATAATGAAAATGCGGGACATAGCGGCTCGGCTCAAGACACTTGAAGTGGAAATGTCTGAGACTTTTCTTGTGCACTATATTTTATGCACTCTTCCACATCAATATGGACCCTTCAAAATTTCTTACAACACACATAAGGATAAATTGTCAATTAATGAATTAATGACCATGTGTGTTCAGGAGGAAGGAAGATTGTTGATGGAAACAAGTGATAATGTCTTTATGACTATACAAGGAAAATTTAAGAAGCAAGCAAAAGTCAAGGGAAAAGGGAAATGAATAATTCCACATCAACCTGACATTAAGAAAGAATCCAAGTGTTTCTTCTGTAAGAAGACGGGACACATGAAGAAGGATTGTAAGAAATTTAAGGACTAGCTTGAAAAAAAAAATTATTCCTACTTCATTTGTCTGTTATGAATCTAATATAGTTAATATGATTTATAACACATGGTGGATTGATTCTGGTTTTACAATCCATGTTACAAATACCTTGCAGGGTATGCAAAACCTAAGGAAGCCAATAGAAAATGAACGGAGCATCTATTCAGGAAACAAGATGTCTTCGTATGTGGAGGCTATTGGGACTTGCTGCCTAGTGTTGAATAGTGGTTATATTTTAAAATTGGAAAAGACATTTTATGTTCCTAGTTTTTCTAGGAATTTAATTTTATTTTCAAAACTTGTACCACTTGGTTATTCATTTCAGTTTTTGGATAAATCAATAAATTTGTTTTATAAATCAAATCTTATTAGAAATGGTACAATGGTTGATGGTCTTTTCTCTATTTATTTACAAAATAATAACACCACTATGCATGTTCAAGGAGATATTAAAATATGTGTTATAAATGAAGATTTCTCTATATTATGGCATCGGAGATTGGGACACATCTCCATAGAGAGAATTAAAAGATTAGTAAATGATGGAGTACTCAGTACTTTAGATTTTACTGATTTTGAGACTTGTGTGGACTGTATTAAGGAAAAGCAGACCAATAAGTCTAAAAAAGGTGCCAAGAGGAGTACAGAAATATTAGAAATCATACATTCAGTTATTTGTTGTCCAGATATGGACATGCAAAGTCTGAAATATTTCATCTCCTTCATTGATGATTATTCACGATACATGTATATCTACATGCTTCATAATAAAAACGAAGCACTAGAAGCCTTTAAGGTTTTTAAGGCTGAAGTGGAGAAGTAATGTGGAAAACATATTAAGATCGTGAGAACTGATAGAGGTGGAGAATATTACGGTAGATACACTGAGAATGGACAAGCACCTGGTCCGTTTGCGAAGTTTCTTCAAGAACATGAGATTGTTGCCCAATATACTATGCCTGGTTCTCTGGACCAAAATGGCGTAGCTGAGAGGAGAAACCAAACATTATTGGGCATGGTGAGGAGTATGTTTCTTAGCTCTAAACTTCTTAAATCCTTGTGGACTGAAGCTCTTAAAACAGCTGTGTATATATTAAAACGAGTTCCAACTAAGGCTGTCCCAAAGACGCCATTTGAGTTATTAAAAGGTTGGAAACCGAGTTTGCAACATATACGCGTCTGGGGTTGTCTTTCTGAAATAAGAGTTTACAACTCACATGAAAAGAAACTGGACCCAAGAACTATAAGTGGATATTTCATTGGGTATGCCGAAAAATCCAAAGGGTACAGATTCTATTGTCCATCTCATAACTCTAGAATTGTAAAATCAAGAAATTCAAAATTTCTTGAAAATGACTTGATTAGTGGGAGTGATCATGACATAGTTTTTGAGAATGATCACATTAGTGCACACCCCTCAAGACCAAATGGGTGTTAGACAACCAGTTACTGAAGTTCCACAAATCGCTGATGAAAATCCAGTAGATCAAGTTGTTAATGAAGAACAACAAGAAATTGTTGATCAACCAAACAACCTTAGGAGATCTACTAGACTAAAAAGATCAGCTATATCTAGTGATTATGTTGTGTATTTACAAGAATCGGATATTAACATCGGAGCCGAAAATGATCCTGAAACGTTTCACAAGCCATGAATTGTAATGAATCAAAACTATTGTTTAATGCTATGAAAGAAGAGATGAATTCTATGGCAGTTAATGGAGTCTGGGATCTTGTTCAGTTGCCCGATGGTGTAAAAGCCATTGGATGTAAATGGGTCTTTAAAACAAAGAAAGACTCATTAGGCAACATTGAAAGATATAAAGCAAGACTCGTTGCTAAAGGATTCACTCAGCAGGAAGGAATCGATTATAAGGAGATTTTTTCTCCTGTATCTAAGAAAGATTCTCTCCGTATCATTCTAGCATTAGTTGCACATTTTGACTTAGATTTGCAACAAATGGATGTGAAAACAGCTTTTCTTAATGGAGAACTAGAGGAAGAGGTTTATATGAAACAACCTGAAGGATTCTTCTCTAGTAATGGTGAGCAATTGGTTTGTAAGCTTAAGAAATCTATATATGGATTGAAACAAGCTTTCCGTCAATGGTATTTAAAATTTCATGATGTTATCTCTTCATTCGGATTCGTTGAGAACCTCATGGATCAATGTATATACCAAAAGGTCAGTGGGAGCAAGATATGTTTCCTTATTCTATATGTGGATGATATATTACTTGCAACCAATGATAAGAGTTTGTTATATGAGGTGAAACAATTCCTCTTTAAAAACTTTGATATGAAGGATATGAGCGATGCATCTTATGTCATTGACATTAAGATACATAGAGACAGAATTCGAGGTATTATAGGTCTGTCTCAAGAAACCTATATCAACAAAGTTTTAGAGAGATATCGGATGAAAGATTGTTCACCAAGTATAGCTCCCGTTGTGAAAGGCGATAAATTCAATTTGAGCCAATGCCCAAAGAATGATCTAGAGCGGGAACAAATGAAAAATATTCCTTATGCTTCTGCTGTCGGAAGCTTAATGTATGCTCAGGTTTGCACTAGACCTGACATTGCATTTGTTGTTGGGATGTTAGGAAGATATCAGAGTAATCCAGGTTTAGATCACTGGAAAGCTGCAAAGAAAGTCATGAGGTACCTTCAAGGGACCAAAGATTATATTCTTATGTTCAGACGAACTGAGAATTTGGAAGTAATTGGCTACTCTGATTCAAACTACGCTGGCTGCATTGATTCAAGAAAATCCAATTCAGGATATATTTTTATGCTAGCTGGTGGAGCTGTATCTTGGAGAAGTGCAAAGCAGACATTGACTGCTACTTCTACTATGGAAGCTGAGTTCGTATCTTGTTTTGAGGCGACCTCACATGGTGTATGGTTGAAGAGTTTCATTTCGAGGCTTAGAATCATGGATTCTATATCTAGGCTATTAAGAATATATTGTGATAATTCAGCTGCTGTTTTTATGGCTAAAAATAACAAAAGTGGTAGTCGAAGGAAGCACATCGACATTAAGTATTTAGCCATACGAGAACGTGTTAAAGATAAGAAGTTACTTATCGAGCACATTAGTACTGAATTGATGATTGCGGATCCTTTGACTAAAGGCATGCCACCATTGAAATTCAAGGATCATACTGAAAAAATGGGACTTGGTTCTTTTATGTAATTTTGTTGTAAGAACAAATTTAATGAAACTATGATGTGATATTTTCTCATATTTGTTGTGTACACATTCATTAATTTGAGAAATATCAATAAAGTTGGACCTCGTATAAACATAAGGTTTATTCATTAAGTTATACAGTTTGAGATACATAATGCATTGTCATACTTGGAAGATAATACTCGCTTCTAGAGGAACTATCGCCATGATTCATGTATTCTGTTTTCTCCTATGGTAAATGAGATATATGTGTTAAGTGGGAGAATGTAAGAAATATGACACATGTTAAAAGAAGTAGCGTGTACAAATTGAAATTGGCGACGACCAAGAAAATTTACATGCGTACACGACTCTCCTTCTGAATCTCAGCTCCCGCAATAACTCATCGATGGGATGAGAAACGCCTATAAATAGAGCGATTGAGGTCCCTAAGCATACACACTTCATAAGAAATATACGCCATCTACAGAGAGCGTGAAGTGCTTAGAAGGCTTCAACCGAGAAGAAAAGCAGAGAATTTCAAAGTTATCAATGGCTGGAGGTAATTCTCGTTAAGCTTTCGCATATTATATATCATGTTTATAAATACGTAGAAACATGATTTTGAGAATAATATCTAACATAGATTGGATGCGAATTGGAGCATTATCACTTGATTCACATGCTGCACTTTTGACTGAGAGCCTGGCAGGGCCAATAAGAATTCCAGAAGAAGTGACGACACAAAAAATGTTGCAGATGACTGGTTGTTGCGTATTAAACTCAATAAAAACTGGAATCTGGATTGCTGGTAACCAATTACCGTTTCCCACCTGTGGCGCCCCAAACCTCGCCACGTAATCATACAACATGTGACGTCATATGCATAAAAATTTTCTTTTCAACGACGTAATAATATAATGCATATACGACAAAATAGTGCAATCACCACACTATCTACGTCAATGCAGCAGAAACAGTATAATAAACACACACATACAACTCAAGTAAGACAATAAACTATACTGTCTCTATCTACTATCAACTACAGGACTGTTTGACTAGACACACTCAGTCCTTCACCACTATCCTGTCTCACAGCATAGTCCTGTAACCTGTCCAACAGAAACAGCTCCTAAAGGGTGATCATACACAACAATCATCATCGTAATACATAACAGTTATATTATCAACAATATAAAATATAACTGGAATGATAACAGAAATACTCCCTTTGCTGTCTCTGGACAATCAAACCACCAACGATATCAACGTCATAACTCCCATACTACTGCAACAACAACATCGACGATACGTCGCACCCCAACACCGGCGACAGCAATATCGTCGAACGAATAACATCAACGATACGTTGCACCCCTACTCTGGCGATAGCAATATCGTTGAACGAATAACATCGACGATACGTCGCACCCCAACACCGGCGACAGCAATATTGTCGAACGAACAACATCGACGTGACGTCTCACAACAAACGACAGCCAACAATATCAACAATAATAAACAACAACAAATATAATATCAAATCACCCAATTCCGATGATTTCCCATCGTTCAACACAATAGTATTTATCAATACTAAACAATAACAACGTATGTTTGTACCCCAACACGTACCTGATAATCGAGTATATATAAAATCTGGCTATTTCTTTGATCCCGATGCTTGTGATGTATCTCGAATCGAAGACCTCGTGTCAACGATCCCAAAACTGAAGTCGGTTCGTCGATTGGATAAACCGATAAGTCACACGATCGAAAAGAAAATTGAAACTCTATTCTTTTTTTTCTCTTCTCACCTCACTGCTAAAACTCTCTGTGAAATGAGATTCACCGTGCAAAATTTTCACATTTATCTACTTTTTTTTAAATATTATATTATATTATATTAATAAATTAATATAATATAATATAATATATAATATTTAACATCTTAACACCGGTATATCCCTTTGGATCAATCAAACGATCACATTTTCCAAAACTCAAAACATAAAACTTCTATATCTTTGAGTTTTCTATGTTATATCCAAATCTCAAATCATTTGGACTTCATATGAGCAAGATATGTCACTAATTATCATTTTGTCCTTAAAATTAATTCATTATTTTTCAACTTATTTACGAAAATACTATCAAAATAAATTGAATATTTTTCAACTTATTTACAAAAATGACATCAATACTATTTTATAGTTGTAATATTTACTTCATGCATTACATTTCTACCCCCCTCAAATGAATTTCGATTCCGAAATTAATCAACAACAGTAATAACATGCATAAATAAAGATACATCATACCATCAGAATAAGTAGGGGTAGAGCTCCCTCATATGCCGCTCTGTTTACCGAGTGGTCTCTTCGACACCTTGATGCTCCCACTGAACCTTCACCATCGGTATAAGTTTACTACGAAGCTTCCGTTCAGATCGATCCAAAATACAAACTGGTCTCTCAACATAAGACACTTCAGGATCTAACTGAACATCAGAAATATCCAACACATGTGAAGGATCCGGCTCATACTTCCGCAACATCGACACATGAAATACATCATGAATATCAGATAAGGATGGAGGTAGAGCCAATCGATAAGCCAAAGTGCCTATCCGTTGCAATATCTCATACGGGCCAACATATCTCGGTGCCAAATTTCCTTTCATATCAAATCGTACTGTACCACGAAAAGGAGACACTTTCAAAAATACTCGATCGCCCTGCTGAAACTCCAAGGGTCTTCGTCTTTTATTTGCATAGGCGGCCTATCTATCTTGAGCTGCTTTCAATCGCTGCTGTATCAACTTTACTTTCTGTTCCATCTCAAGAATCATCTCAGGACCCGTGACTACAGCTCGATCAACATCATCCCAGTATAAAAGAGATCTACAACGTCTCCCATACAATGCTTCAAATGGAGCCATCTGAATACTACTTTGATAACTATTGTTATACGCAAGCTCCACCAATGGAATAGATGAATGCCAAACAGATTTAAAAGCCATAACATAAGCACGCAACATATCCTCCAGCGTCTGAATAGTACGCTCAGTCTGACCATCTGTCTGGGGATGATAAGCTGTACTCAATTTCAACTCTGTTCCCATCGCAGTCTGCAATCCTTCCCAAAAATAAGAAGTAAATCGAGGATCTCTATCAGATATAATAGACACTGGAATCCCATGCAACCGTACGATCTCTCGTATATACAACTGTGCCATCGTCAAATATGTACTATTCATGCTATAGGGTATAAAATGTGCAACTTTCGTCAATCGATCAACAATCACCCAAACAGCATCAATAGTTCCAGTGCTCTTTGGCAAATGAGTCACAAACTCCATCGAAATGTGCTCCCATTTCCAAGTCGGCACTTCTAAACTCCACAATTCACCTCCTGGCCTTCTCATCTCAGCTTTGATCTGTTGAAAATTGAGACATCGACGTACAAAATCAATCACATCACGTTTCATTCCCTTCCACCAAAACTGAGAGCGTAGATCCTTATACATCTTCTTGCCACGAGGGTGGATAGAATACCGACTACAATGTGCACGTCGCAACAGGCCCTGGCGCAACTCAGAAGTATCAGGAACTACACATCTATCGTTCATCCTCAAACTGCCATCATCAGTCACTCTAAAATGAGTCTTTTGTTTCCGAGAAACTAACTCCTTCCATCGCTGAACTCTCTCATCTGTCATCTGTGCATCACGAATACAACCATATATATCAGGTTCAGCTAATAAGGTAGATACATCATCTGCAGTACAACTCACTTTAGGACTCAATGCATCAGCGGTAAGATTGGCTCGACCAGGATGATATTCAATCTCACAATCATAATCCTTCAGCAAATCTAGCCATCGTCTCTGTCTCATATTCAATTCTGTCTGTGTAAACAGAAATCTCAAGCTCTTATGATCAGTATAAATCGTAAACGAGGTACCATATAAATAGTGTCGCCATATCTTCAAGGCAAAGATAATGGCTGACAACTCCAAATCATGCACATGGTACCTTGTTTCATGTGGTTTCAGCTGTCTCGAGGCATATGCTACAACATGTCGATCCTGCTTCAAAACACATCCCAAACCATGTAATGATGCATCAGTATAAACAACAAACCTTTCGTTTTCTGTTGGGAATGATAACACCGGTGCGGTCGTCAGTCGGTGCTTCAACTCCTGAAAACTCCTCTCACATGCTTCAGACCACTGAAATCGCACACCTTTCTGAGTCAACTGTGTCAAAGGTCTAGCAATCTTTGAAAATCCCTCGATAAATCAACGATAATAACCTGCTAAACCCAAGAAACTACGGATCTCTGGTACAGATGTAGGTGCAGACCACTGTAACACGGCTTCGACCTTCGGTGGATCAACAGAAATCCCATCTCTTGATATAACATGACCCAAAAAGACCACTTGATCCAACTAAAACTCACACTTACTGAGTTTGGCATACAACTGTCTATCTCGCAGTACATGTAATACTGAACATAAATGCCCTGCATGCTCAGCCTCACTCCTGGAATAGAACAATATATTATCAATAAACACAATAACAAATCGATCGAGATAAGGCTGAAATATCCTATTCATCAAACTCATGAACACAGCTGGAGCATTCGTCAACCCAAACAGCATAACCAAAAACTCATAATGCCCATATCTGGTCCTGAATGCTGTCTTCTGAATATCCTCCTCTCTAGCTCGTATCTGATGATATCATGACCTCAAATCAATCTTCGAATATACAGAGGTTCCCTGCAATTGATCAAACAAATCATCAATACGAAGGAGGGGATATTTATTCTTAATCGTTACCTTATTTAGCTGTCGATAGTCAATACAAAGCCGCATCGTTCCATCTTTGTTCTTACAAATAGGACCGGTGCACCCCAAGGCGATACACTGGGGCGAATGTATCCCTTGTCCAGCAAGTCTTGTAACTGGACTTTCAACTCTTTTAACTCTGTTGGTGCCATTCTGTAAGGAGCACGAGAAATAGGGGAAGTACCTGGCATCAACTCAATCCCAAACTCCACCTCACGGACTGGTGGGAAGCCTGGAATCTTATTAGGAAATACATCAGCAAACTCAGCAATTACATGTATATCATCTATTCCCACCTCCTTCTTCTTCTCTGTCACAGCTACAGCATAAATAAGATAACTTTCATGTCCATGCTCCAATACCCGAGACATCCGGATAGTAGATACCAACGGAACACGGGGACGAGAACTCTTCCCATAAAATGTCCATCGCACTTACTCATCGGTATAAAAATATACTACCCGCTGATAACAATCAACAGTCGCACAATATCTCCTCAACACATTAATTCCCACAATACAATCAAAATCAGTCATCTCTAGAATAATCATATCAGATCTCAACTCATAGCCCTCATAAGAAATAATATCATCTAATATCATCGATACAACTTATATATCAACTCCAGAGGGTGTCGAAACAGAAAGAGGCATAGACAATGGAGACGAGCGCATATGATGCTCAACCACAAACCTCTTCGATATAAATGTATGCGAGGCACCTGTATCAACAAGAATATAAGCAGGATAAGAACATAAATAACACTTACCCGCTATCATCTCCTCTCGTGCCTCCTCTGCTGCTCTCGTGGCAACGCATACATCTGTACCTGAGGCGGACCAGCTCCCTGCCTACGTGGCTGTCCTCCAGAAGGTCGTGGTGTAAACTGCTGAGGCTGTCGTCCTCCTCTCTCTGAGGATCTACCTCTATCACCCCTGGGCTCTCGCTGTCCCTCACGGCTAGGACACTGTCTCGCTATATGGCCAACACCGCCACACTCAAAACAGATGATCTCGGTCTGTGTACACTGTCTAATCAGGTGAGGTCCCCCACAACAAAAACATCTCACTGCTCTGGACTCCCCTCTCTGCCCCTGAACAGACTGAGAACTGCTCCCACGACTCTCAATACGTCGTGAATCAAATCGGCGCTTCCCAGATGATGCTGCTGAAGAAGATGAACCCTTCTGATATTTAAAAGATTGTCCCTGCGGTCGCAATGACTCCCTAGTCGGCTCTGATAATCGTCTCTGAGCCCCATACTCCTGCATAACCAACTCAGCCATCTTAGCCCTTGTCACTGCATCCTCAAATGATATCGGGTTATTTGATTGCACACGATCAAATAACTCTAACTTCAACCCTTTCAAGAAGTGCCTCATCCTCGCATGAACATTCATAGCAACATGTGGCACATATTTCAGCAATGCAGAATATCGAGTCTCATACCAGCAACAGACATACTACCCTGTCTCAAATCTTCAAATTCTTTCTCTTTCTTTTGCCTGGCTGTTATAGAAAAATATTTATCAAGAAAACGAGACCGAAACACAGCCCAATCAACAGTACGGCCCTGAGCTCTCAATCCGGCCTCAGTCGTCTGCCACCAGAATAATACATTCCGAGAAAGCTGAAATGTAGCCAATCGTAACCAAGCAGATCTAGCACACGGTGCAGTCACAAATATCTGCTCTATCCTCTCAATCCACTCCTATGCTCGCTCGCCAGTCTCAGAGCTATCAAATCTCGGCGGAAGATAACTGCTGAACTGTGCCAAAGTCAACTCACCAGGCAATAAAGGCTGATCTGCAGGTGCCTGTCCCATAGGAGGAGGTGGCAATGGATTCATCTGTCCAAACCCACTGTCAACCTCGTCTGTTTCCTCGTGTGGATGTACCTGTTCTCTAGCTGCCAGCACTGGAAATCAAATTGTAAATCATAACATTTAACAATTACAATCCAGTAATCATCATCACACCTTTCGCACAAAAGCATACGCAACTAAAGAACAATCAATCATACCAAGAAATCATCAAAAACAAGTCAAATGCACAGACACACGCAGATAATATCGCCATCCAACTCCCTCATCACAAACCCAACTGCTAACCATTCCAGACATCTAACATATGCTCTGATACCACCAATTGTGGCGTCCCAAACCTCGCCACGTAATCATACAACAGCCCCCAAAGGGTGAGCATACACAACAATCATCATCGAAATACATAACAGTTATATTATCAACAATATAAAATATAACTGGAATGATAACAGAAATACTCCTTTTGCTGTCTCTGGACAATCAAACCACCAACGATATCAACGTCATAACTCCCATACTACTGCAACAACAACATCGACGATACGTCGCACCCCAACACCGGCGACAGCAATATTGTCGAACGAACAACATCGACGTGACGTCTCAAAACAAACGACAGCCAACAATATCAACAATAATAAACAACAACAAATATAATATCAAATCACCCAATTCCGATGATTTCCCATCGTTCAACACAATAGTATTTATCAATACTAAACAATAACAACGTATGTTTGTACCCCAACACGTACCTGATAATCGAGTATATATAAAATCTGGCTATTTCTTTGATCCCGATCCTTGTGATGTATCTCGAATCGAAGACCTCGTGTCAACGATCCCAAAACTGAAGTCGGTTCGTCGATTGGATAAACCGATAAGTCACACGATCGAAAAGAAAATTGAAACTCTATTCTTTTTTTTCTCTTCTCACCTCACTGCTAAAACTCTCTGTGAAATGAGATTCACCGTGCAAAATTTTCACATTTATCTACTTTTTTTTAAATATTATATTATATTATATTAATAAATTAATATAATATAATATAATATATAATATTTAACATCTTAACACCAGTATATCCCTTTGGATCAATCAAACGATCACATTTTCCAAAAATCAAAACATAAAACTTCTATATCTTTGAGTTTTCTATGTTATATCCAAATCTCAAATCATTTAAACTTCATATGAGCACGATATGTCATTAATTACCATTTTGTCCTTAAAATTAATTCATTATTTTTAAACATATTTACGAAAAAACCATCAAAATAAAGTGAATATTTTTCAACTTATTTACAAAAATATCATCAATACTATTTTATAGTTGTAATATTTACTTCAAGCATTACACACCTATCATATTATTATGCCATGTTTCACGTTTCAAGACTTAACCGCCTTCGTTTCAAAATGCAATCATGTTTGAAGACTTGCAGCTTGTTCGATGCCCCATCTGCGACCTCGATGCATGTGATGGTAAGCAGCAAACTAAACCAGTATTTTCTCTATAACTAGCGTATCATCAGATTTTCTTTGAACTTTCTGGAACCTAAAAAACTATACAAAGACAACCAGGGTCCTACGAAAGCACTACAGATTTTATATTCCTAAATTTTGTTGAAGTTTGATTCTGACATACAGATGAATGAAATATCTCAATAGAACTGTTTTAGTTTTCTTTTAATACATTAAATGTGAAGTGGAAGCTTACCATTGATGCATTTTGTGTGATTAAAGAAGGTTGAAAATGCTGTATGGATCAACACATCGACATTAAGAAATTGTGATGCTTTTATTCAGGAACAATGCAAGTCTTGGATGCAAGAAATATCGAGCTGTTCCTGAATGAGGGATATCTAGAAGGGAGTTGGGACTATGAATTAATAGGATCCCATGACATAAACAAGCAAGCTGATGCAGCCTCTGGAGGGATCTTTGACATTGAGCACATCAAGGATCAGTCAACCTCTGGTATGTCTTCAATGTTCCTTTGGAACTAATTATGATGCTATGCACCAGAAGTTCAATTGAATATGAAAACTAGTACTTTGAAATAAAGACACATCAATTCAAAGTTATTTTTTCCATTCGAAAATGACAGCATTCTCAACTGCAGATATTATAAATCTGGACTAACATTGAACTCATTTCAGATATTCTTAACACTAAGTTATGGGTGGGAAAACGCACGGACTGGCAGCCAAAATCTATGGTAACCCTCCATTCAGTTGCAGTAAACACCAACTTACAACAGAATGATGGTAAGCTTGAAATCTAACTTTTTTAAAATTTTGAATGAAAATTCCCTTTAAATTTGAATAATGAAAAAAAAATTGCAATTTTAGTTTTAGTATCGAATATGGTAATGAAAAAGAGGCTTTCCAAAAAAGAAAAATTGAAGAGAAGCAAGACCTAAATATGTACATGGTTTAGCCAATTCAAGTTTAAGCGTATTACTTTAGTTTCACTTCCTGATGATTAATTATAATTCAAAACAGGACTTCAGATTAAATTCCAAGCTATGAAGGCTGGAAAAAATGGGGAAATTGTTTCAATTCGCATATCTCAGCAGCTGCTCTAATTCCTGACTGAAATAGAGTAAGAAATTTCATCCATTTTTGACATGTCACATGTGTTACCTGATTAATTCGTAGTAGAGGAATAAAAATGTCTATCATTAAACACAAACATATACTCAAATGTTAGAAGACATTCAGCAATATTTTTTTAGGTACTAGAAAAGTGCTTATAGGTGTATAGATATATGCATCTTTAACTCAGAATGCATTAATATACCTAACATATACCATACAACAAGCAGAGGAGTGCTTTAGAGTAAAATATGTCCACATAATAAACTAGTGCAGAATATATGGATTTGCCCAGTTTTTTTTTTTTTTGGTGTATGTTTCTCTTTTCCCGAAATGTCATTCCATCTAATGATAATATAAATACCAATGTATTTTAATTTCTTATATATTATTATTTTCTAAAATAATCGTTATTTTCATAATGATGTAATAAGTTAAAATTACTAAAAGTATTCATTATTATAATAATGACATGGATTAACATTTGAAATTTAAAACTATCAACATCTTATTAACATTATCAATTTCAATATATGCAACAAGTGTGTGGACTGTGGTATAAAAGTAACTTATATTGCCTGCCTGTCTTTGATGTATGACCAAAATGATTTAAAAAATAAAAATAAATTGTTACAAAGATTTAGATTAAATGCTTTTCGCATGCAAAATATATGTTTCTAAGAATGCTCAAATGTTTCTTTGGAGTGCTTTAAATATAATTATTCTAAAATGATTTTGTTGAAAATTAAGTACTAGATAATTTATTAGTTACCTTTCTAAGACAAAATATAAATCTCTATAACATTGAATTGAAATGAATTCTCTATTATATTCATATAATAAAAATCAAGTTCAAATGTAAAAAATGCAATAACAATTATTTTTTAATTAAATTGATTTCATGCTAAGTGTCACAGATAATTTTATTTAAAAAAGCATATCATATTACAAAATATAATTTATTATACATCATTTACATATATTTATATTGCAATTCACAAATATTTTCTCATAATCCCATTTTAGGTCTGAAAAATCAAAATCGTGTAATTTGCCTACACCTCGATGATAAAATTCTGAAATCAAATATATGAAAATCAAGTGATTAATACAAGGAAATTTTTATATCGTAATGTAAGTGAAAAATATGAATTGAATTCGTGTACTGAATTTAAGAAATAAAACTATAAAGGCTGGCTAGTATTTGTTTTATTATTATAATTTGGAAGATATCAAACATTCGAAATTAGTAAATTTTGAGTAGATAAGATTAAATTTATCGAATCGAACATACATATGGAATAAATTTTGAAAATTTAATGGATACGTGGCCAAATTTATTAATTAGAGCATCTAACTATGTAGGTAGAGAAATAATATAGGTAAGTTGATGTCATGCGTATGGTTACATATTATTTTTATATTCCAAATTATCATAAATGTATTTTTGAAATTAAAGTACATTTGAGATAGTTTTGTAATCTCAAAAATAATTTATAATGGTGTGTGTAACCCCCTCGTATATATAACATAACTAATGTAGGTATGTATTTGCAATTGTAACCCAAAGGGGCTCCAAATTTGCTGATCGGGACATAAATATATGATTACATTTGAAATTTTAAGTAGAAAATGACCAAAATNTACACTAGGGCGAATGTATCCCTTGTCCAGCAAGTCTTGTAACTGGACTTTCAACTCTTTTAACTCTGTTGGTGCCATTCTGTAAGGAGCACGAGAAATAGGGGAAGTACCTGGCATCAACTCAATCCCAAACTCCACCTCACGGACTGGTGGGAAGCCTGGAATCTTATTAGGAAATACATCAGCAAACTCAGCAATTACATGTATATCATCTATTCCCACCTCCTTCTTCTTCTCTGTCACAGCTACAGCATAAATAAGATAACTTTCATGTCCATGCTCCAATAACCGAGACATCCGGATAGTAGATACCAACGGAACACGGGGACGAGAACTCTTCCCATAAAATGTCCATCGCTCTTTCTCATCGGTATAAAAATATACTACCCGCTGATAACAATCAACAGTCGCACAATATCTCCTCAACACATTAATTCCCACAATACAATCAAAATCAGTCATCTCTAGAATAATCATATCAGATCTCAACTCATAGCCCTCATAAGAAATAATATCATCTAATATCATCCATACAACTAATATAGCAACTCCAGAGGGTGTCGAAACAGAAAGAGGCATAGACAATGGAGACGAGCGCATATGATGCTCAACCACAAACCTCTTCGATATAAATGTATGCGAGGCACCTGTATCAACAAGAATATAAGCAGGATAAGAACATAAATAACACTTACCCGCTATCATCTCCTCTCGTGCCTCCTCTGCTGCTCTCGTGTCAACGCATACATCTGTACCTGAGGCGGACCAGCTCCCTGCCTACGTGGCTGTCCTCCAGAAGGTCGTGGTGTAAACTGCTGAGGCTGTCGTCCTCCTCTCTCTGAGGATCTACCTCTATCACCCCTGGGCTCTCGCTGTCCCTCACGGCTAGGACACTGTCTCGCTATATGGCCAACACCGCCACACTCAAAACAGATGATCTCGGTCTGTGTACACTGTCTAATCAGGTGAGGTCCCCCACAACAAAAACATCTCACTGCTCTGGCCTCCCCTCTCTGCCCCTGAACAGACTGAGAACTGCTCCCACGACTCTCAATACGTCGTGAATCAAATCGGCGCTTCCCAGATGATGCTGCTGAAGAAGATGAACCCTTCTGATATTTAAAAGATTGTCCCTGCGGTCGCAATGACTCCCTAGTCGGCTCTGATAATCGTCTCTGAGCCCCATACTCCTGCATAACCACCTCAGCCATCTTAGCCCTTGTCACTGCATCCTCAAATGATATCGGGTTATTTGATTGCACACGATCAAATAACTAACTTCAACCCTTTCAAGAAGTGCCTCATCTTCGCATGAACATTCANAAAAAAAAAAAAAAAAAAAAAAAAAAACAATTTGGCCCTATTTTAGTAAATTATCATGGAAAATTGATATAACATTAAATTTAAAATTTTATAATAAATAAATACATGATTAAGGAAACTTGGATTCAGACCCTGACATCAATATGACTTAATTTCAAAAAACTTAGTTTAAGCTCTCTAATCTCATATGTTTTTATCATTTTAGTTTCATAATATTTTTTAGTCCAAATAGGTACATATTGTTGAAATTATAACATAAATTTATGAACTTCGAGTATCAATAAATTTTAATCGAGTATATTACTTATGTCATATAAGACTGGCATAAAAACTAAAACAATAAATATAGGTACAAATCATTGAAATTATAACACAAATTTACAAATTTTAAGTATCAACCGCTCAAATTAGATATATAATCATAATTTTTGAGTATGAAATATTAACATTTTTTGGGACCATAAAGTTTCAATGAGATACAAATACTTGCATTTTAAATAGCAAGTGACTTAAATTAAACATCAATCAACTTAAATTGAATATGTGTAATATAATATTTGGATTTTTAAATTCCTAAAGTTGAAATGAAAATCATGTCAGATAATGAAGTTAAAATTAAGTTTTTCTGATACGGATACTGAACCATAACTTATGTTTGAACTTAGGGACTGAATCCTCATTAACCCATTTCATGTACACAAATTTAAGAATAAATTTCCAATGCTAATAACTATATAATTAAATTTCCTGAGATAATTTATAACACACACAAGATGAGAATCGCAAACCCTTTACAATGAATGACATGACCGAAAATACAATTTTGCCTTAAAAATAATTTTACAATAAAAACCAATAATTTTAAAAATACAAAAGAAATTATGCATAGACGTGCTGACGTGCTTTGTTTATTTGCGTTAGAGGTTAATACTTAATATGAATACCCAAAGGAACATTACTCTGATCCACAAACCCATCACACTTAGTAGACAAAGAAAGTATATTATGTATCTTCATTTCAAAGAAATCTTCCTACCTGATGCCAGAAAATCGAAAGTTGTTTATCGAATACACCTGACTTGAGACGGGACCAACGAATTTACTCGAGAGAGACGACGTAATCTAGTTGGAGTAAAACTTTTACTCCTTTGAATAATCGTATATGAAGTTGAGAGTATTTTTCATTCAGTGTGTGTCTTCACTAGATGAATAGGGCGTTGACAATGCTCGTGATAACTACCAAACATACCTATAATGAAGTAATTTGTCGTCGTGCGCTTCCCAATCGGCAAGAATTATGACTCGTAAATTTCAGGCTTCAAGACACCAACATACGGCAAGTTCCGGTACTGCTCATCAAAGTCGAATCCATAGCCCACCACAAAATAATCAGGGCACTGCCATCACATATCAAAAACTTATTCACACGGTAGGCCAAATTCAAATTTCATGAGATCAAACTGCAAACATCACATTAACTTTGACAATGTTGTCCACAATGTCATCACATTTTGACAGCGAGAAACTCGGATAATTCAAGAAACTCAAAAACCAATCGGATCAATCATCCAAAGTGCAATCAAGATTTTCAACAATATATGATTTTCTTTCATGCCTTGTTTTGTCTTTCAGCAAGAAAGTCGCGTCTTTAATAAAAATCTTTGAATCAGTTCAATGTAAAATTAAAATTCCAAAAACAGGAGCGTAGAGTTTGACTGTTAACATCAATCGTCAACAAAAGTAAATAAAACTAAGAATTATCCTCAAACTGGAAAAAATTGAATAGATCAAATCAATTGTAGTCAGATACAATAGTATCTTAGCTGAGAAGGAATTTATTGTTAACTTAGAAGAACAAAATCATCAATTTCATGCCATGTTCTATCAAAACAACGAAATATTCTAACAGCACAAAAGGGAAAATACGATGCAACAGCAAGCAAATCGGCTGCACTGATGTTCTTTGTTATAACATATTAAATTCTTCGAGAAAAGAAGTTGATCCATCAAGCAACATTAAATTCTCAAACTCTAAAGTGAGTTCTTAATTCTATGGAAAACGATTTAGGAAGAGAGAACCTCGAAGCCGCAGTAATACTTTCCTTCTCCAACTAGTTCAAAATGAACCTTTCGTCTTGCGGGTTTATCAAGGAGAGTGCACACGGATATGGACGAGGCACCTTTAGACTTCAAGTAATCAATTACGCAGGACAGAGTGTTCCCAGTATCAACAATATCCTCGACCTAAACAAACCAAAAAAATAAAGAGTCAATTTGTTAACGAACATCGACGATATATTATCAAGACTGTAATACACATTTTTCACTCCCAAAATTCTTATAAGAAGTGTTTGTGACGGTTTATCAGGATACAATGGCGGATAGATTTCAAAACAGCATGGCTATAAAATATAAAGGAGTCCTTCCACTTGAATCCCCACTAACTCGACGACTCCTGAACTCAGCAATATGAGGTTAAAGTTACATTTTTTACAAAAACAAAAAATAAAGTTGGAACATTTTTCTCTTGGAAATTGCAAATCATAAAGGTTATTCAACATTCCAAAATTCCCATTACGTAAATTCGGTGAATAAATCCTTTACTTGAGCAAGAAATTTCCAAGAATCAATAAACATCAGAATCAATCTAATATGCATACAGAATATCAAATGAAGTAAATGACGATGAATAAAGTTTGAGTAAAAAGAAAAAAAAAAAAGGTACCAGAATGACGTGCTTTCCTCGAACATCGACTTTCAAGTCGCAGGATATCTTCGGTTTGCCGTTTGAGACTGTGCCCGACCCGTAAGACTCGACCCGTACGAAGTCCACAGTCAGGGGCAGCTGGATTTTCCTCACGAGGTCTGCAAGGAATATGAATGCACCCGTGGCAACTCCCACAACCACTGGAGTAATAGCCCGGGACTCGAAGTCCCGGGTCAACTGAGAACCCAATTCGGAGACCCGTTCCAAGATTTGCTCTTCGGTCCATAGAATTCTCTCTACATCGCTGCTCAAATCCATGGAAGAAGAGAAAAGGGACTACGGTCTTGGAGCGGCGGTATTCGATACTTGGGATTATCAGGGTTTTGGGGGGATTAAAGCATAGTTATGCAAAGATTATTCCGACATCATGTCACCATGTTAACGAACATCTATTCGAACATCTAATTAGCGAGTCTTTTTTTTTTTTTTTTTGTACTTTTTTTGTATTACATTTCACTTAAATATCATATTTTGAAATGGAACACTACAAATTTTACATGTTTATCACATAAAATGAACACAACATTTTATAATTCCTTGTCTTGAAACATTTTTACAAGATTCTACGATGTACAGCCACAGACATGACCTCGATATAATTAATGTTTCGAACTTAAAATTTTTAGAATATACGATATTATAAATGTCATTATGGTAACAGTTATGTATGACATATCCTACCAAAATGTTTTCCAATTTGACCTTGACATCATATTTCATAATTCATACATTGATTTCTTTCCATATATTATTATTAATTTCGACATCCCTCAACAATTTTTGTAGATTTTACTCACCAACTACACTTAATTAAGATAAGACATTTTGTAATTTATTTACCTATTATTTAAAATCTAGAGAATCAAGTAGAAAATATAACTAAATTCATTATCTTAAAATCTAATTTCTTTAAAAAAAAAAACATAAATAACCAAAGTAAAAGTACATTATATATAAATAAGACAAATTACAATGCATGTTCTATGATTATAGCATATTAATAAATAGCACATCTAAGAACCAAAACAAGAAGCAATTTCAAGTAGGGATGTCAATGGGTCCGGGTTTTACCCAGACTCGCAATGGACCCACCCCATCTGGGGCGGGTTTGGGCATACTAAATGGGTCATGGGACGGGTCTCGGGTCCAATTTTTGTGAACCGTCTGGGTATGGGACGGGTCATGGGTCCTATAATACCCAACCCATACCCGCCCCATATATGTGGATATAAATTGATGTGCTCGCGAAGATGGTTGTGAGGTGACGTGGAAGGTAAATAAATCACATTTTTATTTCGTCATTGTACTTTCATTTTAATTTTGTTACTATACTTTCTCTCTTTAAATTACATTTTTTTACGGTTTGAAATTACAGTTTTATTTTTTCAATGTACTTTCTCTCTTTAATTTTGTAAGTAATTCTTCAATTAATTTACCAAATTGTCCCACCATTCTTGATGAAGAGGAAGATGATCCTGAATAATGTGTCTGAAAGATTGCTTACTCGCTGATTTTACATTGATCTGTTTAAGTTCTGTTATGACTTATTTTTGAGGATGTCAAGACTTTTTATTGGAAAGCTAGTAACTCTTTTTTTTTTATGTGATTCATTATATCGTGAAAATAATTTGTTTGTTATTATTAAGTGTAGTCGAAAACATGAATTAGTTTTCTTTTGTGTTGTATTTAGAGGATTGTTTGTTTCATAATTCAGTCATGTGATAAAAATATTATTGTTTTCATTTTAAAAAAATTCGGGTCTCACGGGTCTCGCGGGTCTACCCGGCCCCATTTCGTTTTCGGGGTGGGGTGGGTCCGAAGAATATTTAACCGAGATGGGGCGGATAATAAGTCCAAGTTTTCTTCATGGGACAGGTCTTGGGTTTAGCCATATCCGTCCCATACCCGCCCCATTGACATCTCTAATTTCAAGTAGCATTTTCTTAAAAATTTACAAACACGAGTTTCATACTCTATTCCAAGTTATATATGTTACATGCACAGAGCCTTCAAAAACACAAGACAAGAGTTTGGCTACGCCAGGGCTCATTCAAAAGTTGCATCTTTTGTAAAATAAACCCACAATGGGACTAGACTCGACAGCTTCAAATACATACAAAGCAACGGTTCCTACACATCCAATCATAATATGATGCATGCCAAGCCATGCTAGTAATCTAAGTTTTCCCTGCGACTACGACCTTCTCTCAGGCTTCGCCCTCTCTGGTACTCGATTTCTGCATCAGAATTTGATGAACCAAAATGGTGTTTCCAGCCAATTCTCGAACCGGCAGCATTAGCAAATATATCTTCATCATCACTAAGCATTTGGCTACCAGGAAATCTCCGCCCAGACCCATCTCCAAATCGTTTCTTTTTTTGGACTGGTTCTGGGGAAGTAACAAAAACTAACGTCAATAAATCATGAAAAAAGATGAATACAAGAATCCAGCAATGGTAGAAAACACATCCAAATTTTCTTACCAAACTAGGGATTCATTAAACCAGTCAAAAATATAACACCATATTTGGTTTCATTTTCACAGAAATAAAAAATAAAAACAACCATTTTCACCTTATTTTCAATTATTTTCCTCGAACACATTCCATCTCATTTCAATCTTCACACTCTCCTATACTGTCATTATTTTCGATTAAAAGTTTTCACCACGGCGTGAAATTCAAGATATTACTTTATTTTCTAACCAATAAACTCTTTCAAATATTAGAATGCCACGCAAATTTTTAAAAGAACAAACCGCAAAAATCCTCCATGACGTGCCCGTATAATAGAAAATGTCTCCTTTTACTAAAAAATGATTTCCAGAAACCAAATAAAACCAAACATTTCCGAGTATTTTAGGGAAGACCAGAAATTGTAGCGCAAGTTAATGGTCAGTGAACCATAAGAAAGACTTTCAACACTTCTATATGGTTCAAACTTTAAAAGGAACAGCATATATGAAAAATGGGTAATGAGAGTTCACCTTCGATACTGTTATATGAACCTGGCACCCCAGAACGCACTCCATCTGCGCGATTCAGTCCAGCTTTATTGACCTGAGGACTAGGAAAGTCTACTGATCTTTCACCTATTTGTGCACCTTTTGCCATTACAGTTAAAATATGTTCCTCTTCCACAGGCTTTCTCGAGGTAAAGAGTGTCATGCTAAAAGGTTCCTCTGATACATCAGAAATCTCAACATAATTAGTTGTAGTGATGATTTCATCAGCACTGAACCCAAAGGACGCCCTGTAAGCTTCTAGTTCTTCAGTGTCAGTTGGTTTGCAAGTTTTGTTCTGCCTACTTTGATGTCCATTCACACCATTTGCGTAAGCGTCTGTATCTCTTGAGATGCTTAACCTACCACCAGAATGAGAAAATGATGACTGGTCCAGGTAGAACTGGGCAAATGTTTCCGGACAGAAGAAATTGGAGTCTTGACGTGGCTTAGAGACACCAGATTCTTGAAGCCCAAGAAACCTGCCGGACTCTGACTTAGCATATGAAGTTTCCTGCGAAGGAATTGAAGGATCCCATTGAAGGGGAAACTCCCTTTCATTAAAAGATGAGGACAAACGATCACCAGAAGTCCTCGAAACAGGTGATCTGAGAGCACTTGCAGGACTTCCGGGATAGAGTGAATAAGTTGATGGCATATCATTTGCAGTAGAATAATTGGTCTTATTGTTGCTTTTTATTTTGGAAGAGGATGAAAGGAAATGGGCATAGGGCACGTCAGGAGAAGATGGAGTAGTTAGATGTGCCAACTCTGGCGGGGGTGTTAATGGAGCTGTAGATGGCTCAGTTGTGAAAGTTGAAAATACGGGAGGAGATACCAGTTGTGTCTCGTGTGCATATGGACCTGTAACAAACATGGTAGAAGAAGGGCCTCTGGGTGAATTGGCAGACAAGAAACAGTTTGGGGACTGAACAGTAGACGGTAGTGCAGAATTTGAGAAAGAAGCAGGAGAAGATGGTGGAGCTAAAAGTGATAGAGCAATTCCAGTAGTCTGACTAGGCAATCCACCAGGTTGATGTCCATTTGGCTGATTTGCTAACACATTGGCTTCAGGAATTCGAGAAGCGGGTACAATACGCTTTCCACCTTGTTGTTTGCGAAAACAAGATAGTCCACCCAAACAACCTCCCCACCTCTTTATCTGTCAACAAAATAAATTATCAACCCAAGAGTCCTATGAAACTAGGGGTTATCGAAAAAAAATTCTTTCAAAAGGGTTTTATGAGAGTTAAAAGGTCCGTTGAGCAAACACTTACCATTATCAATAGAATTATAGTTTTCCCATTTTTTTTAAATTTATAATGATATCATAAGTCACACCTTTACTAGAAATGTAGCACCTACTTGAAGCCATAATGAGATATTATTCATAAGTTGCTAGAACTGATAGACTGATAGTCCTGTCACCATTACCATTGTTACTACTATTATAAGAATCTGCAACTATAACGACTCTGTCTCAACTTTAATATAGTCCTCCACAGCATTCCCACCCCTGGAAGAGATGGTGGACTGGTGCAGCCAAAGGTCACATTCCCACACCAGATAGGATGTAGCTCCATATGGATAAATTCTCAAAGGAAAGACAAAGGAAATTCAGTCACTAACCACTCAATCATTAGTCTATTCATTGCGGTCAAAAGGCCCTAATCCAAACTGATTCTGAGCTAAACAGTGAGGTGAAAAAAAGGTTAGGCGACTCCTGGTTTCCACCAATCTCTTCTCTACTTCAATGGACGAAAAGTGTTGCGAGCATGGGCAGTGATATTATCTATATCCATAAATTATTTCCATAATCAAGTACATAACGATATATAAAGACTCTAGTAAGGACTAAGGACATCAAATCACAACTGTGCTACTAAATCGATAATATTACCGAAAGCCAGGACTAAAAAGAAATTTACCAATAAAGGGGAGAAAAAATGAATGCAACATACTTCTTTCTGCGAAAGAATGCAAGTGACTGTAATGAAATAGAATCTTCTAAATTCATGAAGCAACATACCCGGGGTGTTGATGGTTGCTGCTGCAGCAGAAACCGATTCTGCTCTGACGCCATAGAGAATCTGGTGTGCAGAGTCCCACACGCGAAACCTCCAGACCTATAACCACCAAAGTTTATTGGCACCACCTGATGATTTAACAAAGAGCAACTTTTCAGCTGTTTATCTTCCTTCTGAGCAAGAATCAAAACTAAAATAACATGTGGATTAATCAGTACACCTCAGAAGTATCTTACATGTGCAAACGTTTTGCTTGGCAAATGGATGAAAAAAAAGTAATTTATTCAACATATAACACGGAAGACTGCCTCACCAATCACTTGCACACATAAGCTAGCAAACACAAATTGGGGTAGCTGCAAAACGTAGTCCATGTAAATAAGCTACAAGCAAATAAGAAAAAAATCTTTCTTCCAACCAAGTCCTAACCGGGTCAATTTCAAAGAATATTTTTTCAACCTCTTCTATATTTTGCAAACATACGGGGTCAAATACAAGTGGTATCCAATACCAACCTGGTATATTTTAGTTCATATATAATAATATAATAAAATTATTTTATATATACTATTATTACAATTGATAGTTTCATTCAGAAGCCCAGATTTCTCCGATTCCCTCCCATCACCGTTTTTGGAAATTGTCCTATGTTTTTCAGTTCTTGGAACCAATAAAAATAATCATTTTCCCTGTTACTCAAAGATTTATCATTTTTGTTACGAATGAGCAAAAAAATGGCCCCACTGAAAAATGTACAAAAATAAAGAAATATTTAAGAAGATTCTCAACAACCACCACCAAATTCTTCCGTGGACCAGCGAGGGAGTGATGGTCTCTCAAATGAGCATATCTATAACTTACATGCAAATCTGTGAACTTCATTCTCTAAATCTAAATAAATTAATGTCTCCCTTGACCCATCCCCAAACTAAACTAAACTTACCATTAAATCCGAAGGAAGAAACAAAGTAACAACAACAAAAAAAAACCCACAAATATAGAAGTTCTAAAGTAGGACTGAAAAGCTCAGAAACCCATTAAAAACCCCACCAAGATGATAAGCCAGTAAAAACAACGTAAAAAAGAAAAAGAAAAATACTGTAAAAATGCGGCACCTGAAACGAGCAAGAACTACAATTCCATGAATCCTGCAAATGGAAAGAACAAATGGGCTCAGAGGATAGGAGAGATCTGCAGAAATCGAGCGGAAATCAGGTAGACGTAGAGCAGGAAAAAGACTGTGTTCGCTTTTATGCTTTGTGAAAGGGAAAGGGAAAGCAATGGCCAGATCTAATCTGCAATCTGGCCTTTCTTTGCTGTGAATTTGCTGATTTTTTTTTTATTTTTATTGTTTGTTATTTTTTTATTTGTGAAAAATAATATAATAATCATCATTTTATTGTACTGATTTGTTGTCGAACAAATAATGATAAATAAATAAATACGGACATAATAATAATATTATTATAAATAGAATACTTGATCGATTTCTTAATCGTTATAATAATTTAAACAAATAACAATAGTGGAGGAAAAAAGATGGCATGTCGATTTTTATTTTTTATTGATAAATAATATATTGTGTGTTTGTATACTTTTTTTATTAACTAAATTTATATTGTAACTTAAGGAATTTGGGCACTATCTTACCAGAGTATCAGTAATATAATATGACAAAAACTTGTGTGAGACGGTCTCAGATGTCGTATTTTGTGCAACATATATCTTATTTGGATCATCCATGAAAAAGTATTATTTTTTATGCTAAGAGTATTACTTTTTATTGTGAATATCGGTAGGGTTGACACGTCTCACAGATAAAGATTCATGAGACTGTCTCACAAGAAATCTACTCATATAATATAAGGGTTTTTTTGGTTATAACATAAGGTAAAAAGATAATCAGGAAATGGTAAACACAAAGTTTGAGTTTAACCAGGAAGTGTAAATTCATGTTGTAGTCCTTCAGCCTGCTTAGCCGAAAAATAGCGTTTAAGGCGTTTATAGGTGATTTTTATGAATTTATGTTTCTATTAGATCTCGGTAAAAATCCTCTGTTGTTTAATTTTTTTGTATATCTTTAATAAATCCTTTTATGTTTTGTAAAAGTTCCAAATAAAAACCTTATATTCATTATTATTTTGGAATTTAAATGTCTTATTTTCTTAGCTCAGTTTGTATTTTGATAGATCTCTTATTTATCAGGTCAATTGTTAAATTAATATATGACCTATGTCAATTTTGATAGTTATCGTATTGCTCGAATACTATTATATACGAATGTCGATACTATCATGTTCCACAACAAATTATAAAGCTACTCATTATCCACAAGCTGATTACAAAATTGACGAAATTAACATAAAAAAAAACTTTAAAATAAAATGAATGTATATTTACGTAACACGTGCATTGTGATGCTAATATTAATTAAAGTTAATATCATAGAGTAACTAGTTTTTGGTAAATTTATGAATTTTTAAATTATTTCAAAAATACCATTTAGTTATTTTTAGAATTTAATAAAATATATTGTTATGATAATTTTTATTGGATAAAGAAAGAGATATTTTTCTTCATCGATTAAAATGACAAAGGTAGTGATTATAATTAGGAGTTTGTGCATAATAATAACAAATTACTTGCACTAAAATTTTATCACTTTATT